>NC_136069.1:896711981-897049481 GCF_964261635.1 Lissotriton helveticus
CAAACCCAACCAGCCGCCAGTGTTGCTTCTGTGCCCTAGCCTGTATTGCTTCCCTCCCATCTTTTTCCCCACAAAATAAAAAAAAGCATTGTGGAATTTTTGTACTTCTTTGCCAATCACTTAGATCTGCAAGTAAACAGAAAGGAGAAGCAACTGTGTCATTCTGTAGGTGCGCTTACTAAACCATGAGATAGGATTGTTTTTTTCTTATTTAGCCATACTGCATAGCATCCAGGATGCTTTCCAGCATGGCTAAAAGGTATTGGCAGAGCCAATAGTTTCAAAGGTGAGAAATATTCCCTTTGCTAATGCATGCTTTACTTTGAATGTTCTCTAACATCCCTTGGGATAATGTTTGTGCATAGGAAACCAGCATTGGCATAGCCAATAGGTCTCGCCTTTGGGGCATTATACGTGTTTAGACAGAGCTATTGGCTTTGCTAACGCTTTTAATATGTGTTGTAGGAGTGCAGATTCACTATTTTATGTATTAGGTCTGAGGTGTTCCTCGCAGTGTACTAGCTTCTTTTGCTGAATATAATCAGATATTATCATTTGTCTCTGCACTGTTCTGGAAACACCGAATTTGAAGCCAGCGAATACTCAGCCTCCGCTGTGGTCTGAAAGCTAAACCAGCCCTACACCACACATTCTTGCACTGTAAATGTAGTGTTACACACATTTGGATATAAGGTCTGTCACACAGAGTCTCTCAAAACAAGTCAAATGCACCACTAGTTAGGGGGTCCTGGAGCTTGGGTCTGGGGGAGGGTCCCTGGAACATGAGTCGGGGGAGGGTTGCAGTTGGGGGATGTCCTGGATCATGGGTTCGCGATTCCCACACAAGTCATCTACCCAGTCACTTCCCATCGACTGAGTAAGCCGTGAGCTTTTGGCATATCCCTAGTCACCTGAATGTTAAAAAATATGAGCATGGAGGAAAGACGGCGGCGGCAGCAGCAGCACGGTACAGAACACTCATCTGTGAAAGCCCAGCTGAATTAACTCCTCAGGTGGCACCTGATATTTCACCCCAAAGTGAAAAACGGAAGAGGTGTAATCGAACTGGTAAACAGACCCAAACACCAACAAGATCTGGAGTTAAAAAGCACTGCATTAAGAAGATCTGTGTGAAAGGGTCTGTGCAGAAATCAAGGACCGAGAAAATTAGGCATGAAGCCTGTCTACTAGGCACCGAATTCCACAACCAATAAACAACAGAGCTGCCGACTTTGGAACAAAGGAACCCGGTTCAAACCTCAGCATTGGCTTTCCCCATGTCTACAAAAATAAGCGTGGCCGCGAAAGTAAAAGCGAAAACGACCTTTGTAATATGACCCAGAACGGATGGCACCCTGCGCACCGCTGCTCGCTCCCTACAGCTGTAGGCCATGGGAGGAAACATTTACTGGGAAAGGTGGGACGTACACCCGACTTTGGCCAATTGCGTGCTTTCATTACACGCAATGGCCACTACAACGTATGAAAAAAAAAAGCCACACATAAGAGTTTGCTGAAAAGCTGGAGTGATTCCAAGAGGTCATCTTCTAGGGCATGGCATGCGTGCTGCGCTAGGCGAGACCTAAAAAACAATCAAATAAGTGTAGAGTTGTGCCCATATGAGTGCAGAGTGACAGTTGTACCGATGTGAGTGCCCGCTGAGCTGTGTGAACGTATGAGTGTAGAAGGAGGGTGTGGCTTTACGAAATAAAGTGAGGCATGTGCCTGTGTGAGTGCCAGTTGGTTAATATGAGTCCAGGGTGGAGTTCTTTAAAGTCAGACCTTTTAACATTTCTAGTGCTGGTTTACATTGTTTACCTTTGCATGATAGCAACACAAGGAAATAAATGACCGTCTTGAAAGCAAAACCTTGCAACTACGTTGTCGTTCTGAGTAATTTCTGTTCCAAGGTGATCTCCTGTTTCATGGAGCTTGTAGAGCAGTGTGCAGATTAGGGGTGTGTGGTCTCTCTACCCCTCCCACTTTCACTGTCCCAAAGGTGAGGCATATAAATGTTCTTTTCACCTCAGTAGTTTGATTTTTTTTTTTCACCGAGAAAGTACTTTGGCAAACTTGTTATCTGGAACATGCAATTCTAGGATACATGGAATCACGTTCCTAAACTCAGCTGTCATGAGTCATCTAATCAGGTCGGCACCCTGCTTTTTGTAATCATTTTCAGGGCTTTTGAGTAGAACTTATGTGTATTATGCATGCTGCTGTGCAACGTATACATGGAGCGCACCAGCATATCCCAGTATTCTGCACCTGCAAGACCAGATTAGTAATAACTACTTTTGTATATAGCGCGTAATTCCTCACTTCTGTCTTTTCTATACACTGTGAATCGGTATTACTATTGCATAATTTACTGGCACTCCATTAACTGACCTCGGGAGGATTTAAAGCTGTTTTGCTCATTCCAGGACTTGAATGTTACCTTCCTATCCCAGCAGACATTCTCAGTGAGCGTTTACCTATCCTGGGCCATCTTACAGGCTCTATGAGCACCAGGTAAGATCAGGGATGCTGATGCGTCTGTGTGCCATCTTTGCAGTGGGATGACTCTCGCTAGAGGATGGGCCTGCATGAGGTGGTAGTATTTGAACAGGTTTGTAGAAACCGCACATGGTTCCCAGTTAAACATCTACACATTATTATTTTGCAGCATTGAGATGCTCGTGCTCGAATATCTATCTATGTTAGGCAATGCCTGTACATTTAATGAGCACTTTCAGTGTAAACCCACTTAGCTAATTTGTGTACAATCATTCTTACCCTGTTTTTAGGCCGAGCCTGGGCAGCTCATGCACTGATCTGCGAGGCATGCTGTACTGGAGTATGGAATTGAAGCCCCTCCCACTCTCTGCCCATATTTGTCATTGGCTTGCGTCATTGTCCTTTGCAAATGCTGGATTCTGATTAGTTAATAGGTTTGTTAGTCCCTCCTTAGTACCGCCTTGTCTTCATTTGTAACTGCCCATGAGGACTAGCCCTTTTACTTTGGTTATTACATGGTACGTCTTATTTAGTCTGTAAGTACTATTTTCTTTAATGCGTTTGTCCTACTGCAGGCAGTACATGCTTGCCTGCAATATTCAGCATGCCATGCGCACTTTCACAAAAAAAGCATTTGCATGTCAACTTGACGAACAAATGCTTTTTTTTGGTAAAAGCGCCCCATACCGCACTTTCACTTTAATACTGGCCGCGGAACTTTCTTTAGACACACTAGGCTAAAGAAAGGGACATGGCCTCTATTATCTGAAAGCGCAGCATGGGGCTCCTGTAAACCACAAGCATTTGCAATGCAATATGTCTCGCATTTAAGAAACTTTGGCCTATTGGTATTGTAAATGACAATGCCTTTTATTGATGTGGTGTTTTTTAAACGCATAAATAAAAGGCATTGTCATTTACAATGCTAATAGCTCAAATATCGCAATTGCAATACCTGTTGCATTGAAAATGCTTTTTAAGTCTGGCAACAGGCTACTTTAGCTGTGTCCTTATGTCTTCAAACAAGATGTGGTAAAGCCAGTCTGTTGCCTTTTGGCTTTGCCAATGCGGACCTGTTGGCCTTGTCAATTTTTTTTTTTTTTTTTTTATGATTCTGCTCAACAAAAACAAATATAATCCTTTAAGAAATTATTAATATGCATACACACAGCTTCACAGACATGAACATAAGGGGCATGAAGCTGTGGCATCCCAAACATTAAGATGTATAAACCATTATGACTCCCTGTTCATTTACATACATAGGTCATGATGGGGTGGCCATTTTTATTTTCAATACACTGTTTAAAGATGGCAGATGCCTTTGATATGGTAATGTCTGGGGGAAAAATGCACCAAAATGTGTTTTCACAGTGGGGATCGCCGGGTGTTAAATTGCTGTTGTCATTCCCTCATAAAAAATCTTGAATTAATTAAAACGTAATAGATTTGGTGGAGGAAGGGGGCATTGGGAGCATGTAAACACCTCTGATAAGCAGCGGGGTTAGAAAAATATAGAAGAGCTTGGCTGGGAGTGGTGAAGGAAGCAACAGTGAGCTGAGGGGGTCTGAACCCAACCTGGAGAGTGCAGGGGTGAAAAGGAGGAGCCTGCACACAAGTGTGATAGACAGCAATAAAACACATGTATTCCCACTGTCTGTTAAAATCAAAAGAAAAAAGTAGTTCCCTGAATATGAGCAGTGAAGCAAGTCATCCAATCAAAAGGAGGGTGAAGAAGCTATTCTTCAGTAGAGGGATAAAAACAAAAAGGGAAAAGAAATTCATTGAATAAGTATCAAGCAAATGAGATTGACCAGATATCCAACCAATCATAGGTAATGGGCTGACCCAAAGCCCACTGTTAGTATTGGTATTTTCCCAACCGATTTTCTAAAAATAGCAGAAACACTTCTAAAAGCGTTAACAAAAAAGTGCAATAAGTACCAGGAAAGAATGGGCTTTGAGTCAGCCCCCTTTAGCCATTGGCTTTCATGTGTTTTTCATAATTTGCCGTTGCTTGGATTGACCGTCCATCAAAGCCATGGCATTTCGTGGATTTTTTTTGTTGTTGATTTTTTTTATAGTGCGAACTAGACACGAATATATCTGGTTTCGGAGCGCTTTACATAGCACCAGTTTTGTTACATGAGGACACATTCATTTTTTGTTAGGCACGGGGAGATTAAGTGATTTGCCCACAATCACAGGATGTTGAGCGTCCTTGCCAAGACTCGAACCTGGTTCCCCAGCTTCGACGTCGTCCCGCTCTCGCCATGACCTGTTAACCTCCATACGGGGTCTACTTCATGTGTGGCTTAATTTTTTTATTAACTTGATGTGCTTTAGCAACCATCAGGTTGCTTTTTTAACCTTCAAATTATGCAGCACGTGATGGATAATGTGGCAAATGCATTAACTCCATAATTATGTGGGAAACACTATGGCTGCAGAACCGCATAATGTCAGTGGTCGTGGCTATAGGAGCACTCGGAGCAGCGTCAGTCACTTTTTTTTCTTTGCTTGACGGTGTTTTCTTTTCCCCCGTTTGTTTGACTGTTCAGCATAGCATAACCGGAGCACGTGCCCCAACCTAGAGCTGAGTGAGGCCCGCATCCGGTTTCCAGCACTCTGCACAGATCTGCACTGCATTCCCCAGTGCTTGGAATTTGTTCACAGCTGAGGCTAAACGGGGGCGGGGCAGCTCCACCAAAGTGGGTCTGCTTCATGTTGTTTTCTTCTTCAGAATACCTTATGACCTTTTGTTTACCGTGGATATTAATGTTGCTTTATCGTATACGAAGCCAATATGGTTTGTATTTTTGTATTTACCAGCTGCATTTAACTTTTTTGGGCATACATTTCATAACTAGTACATGCGGATTCTAGTCACTATTTCCAGAGGGAGTGTCGCCTCTCACAGCTCTCTGGAGGCGAGCCTGGACCTTATCAAGATAAACGAGTTCAAAAGAAAAGCAAAGAATGTTTTCCTTCGTAATGATGGACCCACATGAAACGCTATCATCAGCAAACAGATAGATAAGCTTCCTGCCTTTTTTCCACACATTAAATCAGCAATGATGGAGTGCTGGTCAGTGTTTTTTTTTTTTTTAATTGTGCTGATAGGAATTTGCTTTCCCTTGCCTAGTTTCTTAATAACTGGCCTGCACGCATGATTCCCCCCAAGTGTTCAGGAAGGGAGTGACGGCTGGAAATCTTTTTGGAAAAGATCTATTTATTAAAAATAAAAAACTTGTTTTATAAAAAATGTAACTTCTGAAAAAAGCATGCATAAAATCATTTGTCCTAAAAGTGTTCTTTTTTTACTTTCACTTTAAAACAGCAACATTGCGTCCAGGTACCAAACGAGGATCTTGCTCAGTTGTCCTTAACTTCTTTCAATAATAATGTTAACTGCCAGGTGTAGTGTTGCAAGACGATGGGCAGCACCATGTTTAGGCTTTCCTGTTTTCAGTTTCTATTTTTGGTAAATTCTGGTGGGGTTTTTTCAGTGTTTTCAATATCTTAAAAAACAGTTGTTCTCAGTGGTTACACATTTTCGCGCCACTAAAAACAACAGAAAAAGTGTTTTTCCAGTGTTTATGGAACGTTTTTCTTTTATTATTGCTTGCTTTCTGCACTGAAAGAACATGGTATATAGACAGTGCACTTATAGTGTATATGAGGTCCAAATAGATTTTTGCAAATTAATCTTATTGTAGTGCACCATACAATACTTCTTCAGTGAGCCTTTGGGTCATGTGCGCTCGCTCTTTCCTTCCCATGTAATCTTCTATGAAAAGGCCCTCTCAGCATTCATAGCCCCTTGGGCTGAGAACCATCAGCTAAGAGACACAGTTGGTATGACTTTTTCTTTGATGCCACATAAAGCACAAAATGATAAATATTTGTGTTTTAGTTCCTGTGCATAAGAAAACCGTGCACCAGAATGGACTAAAAAGGTAATAGCATCCCTCATTAACTCTGAAGATTGTAAAGATGCTTTCAGCATACCATCTAACAAGTGGCAAGGATCTCCTACAGGGAATAACTTCAGCTCGGGTATCAATTTTGACAGGTGTGACGATGGGGACCCGGATGCGGGCCCCCCTGGCTTACCTAGTAATGGGTCTCCTCTCTCTTCTCAGCATACGGAGGCATGGAAAACCCCTGACGTCATCAGCAGCCGGCCGGAGGTGTCCGCGCTGCGACCCTGCACCTTTAACTGGGCGGCACCTGTCCTGGGACACACCCCCTACACCGCGGTAAAACCCGTCCCAGAAAGCACACAGGTGTGCGAGACACCCGGAGGAGGCGAAGGAGACTGGTGGCGAGAGTGGAGCGAGAGCGAAGAGGAGTGGAGTTCGAGGGAGCAGGAAGATCAGCGGAGGACGGAGGAAGAAGAGCGGAGGACGGAGGAAGATCAGCGGAGGACGGAGGAAGAAGAGCGGAGGACGGAGGAAGAGGACAGACAAGAGGAGTGGAGAGCAGCGGAAAAGTATCCTGAGGAGGAGCGGAGGTCAGAGGATCCGAGGGCGGAGACACCGAGGCCAGCGGAGGCGGGAGACTGAGACGGCGGCAACATCAACAAGCCGGGAGGCCAACGGGACAACGCATCGCCCAGCCACGCTTCCCGCGAAGTGTGGCTTGACCAGGTACGGTCAAGATTCAGCGGGTGGGCGGGCACTAGACGGAACAAGCGGTCCTGAGTACACACACACTAACCCCTCCTCAGCACTAAAAAGACCCCCCCCCTCACTGAAACCCCAACACTTGACAGGGGTATTTGTGCGCACGTGTGTATCCTCACCCCTTTTCCCTGTACCAAGTCCGAGAGAGAGGACAGTCTGCCTGACACTTGTTTTACTTTCATTTGCCGGTACCGAGAGGCATCGAGACGGCGGAGAGACGGCCTACAACCCCCAGGAGGCAGTGGGAACGGCGGTCCGGAGCGGGAGCCACCACGTCGGAGAAAGCTGAAACCCCGCTCCCATTCTACAGAGTGCCTGTACAGAAACGGAGATTGTGTACAAAAATAAAAGCCTCCTTACCACGAGCCCCCGTGTCTGTCAACCTTTTCGATACACCACTGGAATCCCCACAAGTGGTGGAGAATGCGGGCAGTGTAACAGATTCCATCCAGGACACAAAGATGGATGAAATGCTACAGGCGCTTGTAAAGGGACAAGAACAGCTAGCCTGGGCGGTGGAACAGCAACTCGCCGCCGCCCAACTGGACCGGGACACCTTTCGCAATACAGTGGTTACACAGCTGGAGGGTATGCGAGTTACGGGCGACCCGGCCAGTCTGCACGTGCGAGAACCCCGCCCCTCTCCAACACCTCCGGGCATCTCCCTGCAGAAATACGTAGCCGGTGAGGATCCAGATGCGTTCCTAACCAATTTTGAGAGGGTGGCCTTGGCGTGTGGGTGGCCCGTAGAGAAATGGCCGTTCTTTTTGGCCCCCTTGTTGTGCGGGGAGGCTCAGGCGGCCTATCAAGTGGCCAACGGAAACGGCCAGACCCCTTATGGACAGATTAAAACCATAATACTGGATCATCTGGGCCTGGACGCGGAAGCTTATCGAGTGCGATTCCGCAAGGAAAGGGGGCAGGCAGGCGACAACCCGAAGACCCTGTTTTTCCGTCTAAAATCAGCAGCAGACAAATGGCTAGCCCCAGCAACCAGCTCCAAGGAACAGATCATGGATAGAATTTACTTGGAGCAATATCTCGAGGCTCTCCTCTACGGAACACAACGATGGCTTAGGCAGCACTCAAACCTGTCCACCGCCCAAGCCATGGAAATGGCTTCCACCTACGCCCGGGCACAGCCACGTCTCCACAACCCTGAGCCGGAGAAACCCCACAAGCCTCCACCTAGGCCAGAGCGACGGATGAGAGCTCCACCGGGGCTCCCCCTCCCTCACCCCAGACCGTCTGCACCAGAACAAACCCCCTTCCGAGGTCCTCAGTGTTTTGACTGCGGAATGTGGGGGCACATTGCTCGTCTATGCCCCCAGAAACGGGCCCCGGAAGAACCCATGGACATCCACTACTTACCCAAGACCGTCATGTATTCCGCAGAACTAGGAGGAGCCTACCACGTGAGTGTTACTGTCAACGGGATGGAAGTGAGGGCTCTCCTAGACTCGGGGTGTAAACAGTCTGTCATCCGGGGTTGCTTCGTGAAGCCCCTTCAGGTAATGCAGGGGGCGGTGGTGTTCATAAAATGTGTGCATGGGGATGTGAAGGACTACCCGGTGGCGTTTCTCCCCCTTGAAGTAGAAGGAAAAGACACGATGGTTGTGAAAGTGGGGGTCCTGAACACGCTCCCAGAACCCCTGATCCTGGGTACTGACAATCCCCATTTCCTGGATCTCTTCAAAGACCAGACACAAGGAGAGGGTAGAGACAAAGTGACCGTCCCCGCCCTAGTGGCTGCCGGACCCTGGGAGGGGGATAGGAGTTTCCGCTTTGCCCAGGCCAACGACACCTCACTGTTCAATGCATGGGAACAGGCCCATAGCGAGACGGCCACCACGCCTGAAACATACCCGCGCTTTGTAATAAAGGACGACCTCCTATATCGCCAAGCCAAGCAGGAAGACCCCTTGCAGCTGCTGGTACCGTCCTGTTTCCGGGAACAGATCATGTTTTATGCCCATACCCACTTGCTAGCAGGGCATATCGGGAGCGAGAAAACCACACAAAACGTGCTCCGGAACTTTTATTGGCCAGGGATATATCAAGATATCAAAGTACACTGCCAGACGTGTGCCCTGTGTCAGAGGAAAAATACACAGAGACCTCCAGCGGTTCCTCTGCAACCCCTACCAATAATAGGAACCCCTTTCGAAAGGGTAGGGATGGACCTGATCGGTCCGCTACCACCGACCAAAAGAGGACATAAATATGCACTAGTCATAGTGGACTACGCCACTCGTTTCCCGGAGGCGTTTCCCTTGAAATCACCCACCTCTCGTAACATAGCGGAGAAATTCATGGAGTTGTTCTCACGAGTGGGGTTTCCCAAGGAAATACTCACGGACCAGGGAACCCCATTCATGTCCAAGGTGATGAAGGAGGTATGTCAGCTGCTAGGACTACACCAAATCAAAACCTCGGTGTACCATCCTCAGACCGATGGTCTGGTAGAGCGTTATAATGGGACCCTAAAAGCCGTGTTAAAGAGAATGTTGGCCGTGAACAACACGGATTGGGACTCTCTGTTGCCGCTAGCCCTCTACGTCATTCGCGGTCAGAAACAAAGTAGCTTGGGATGTTCAGCATTCGAGATGTTATACGGAAGACAACCCAGGAGTCTCCTTGATATGACGAAAGAAGTGTGGGAGACGGAACAGACGGGGGAATCCCGAACCCTGTTGGAATATAGCACGAACCTAAAGAACAAACTGGGTAAAATAAGGGAACTCGCCTTCACTAACCTTGAGAACAGCCAAACCCGTCAACAGGCACAATATAACAAAGGGAAGAAATGGAGATCGCTGCTGGTGGGCGACTGGGCCCTGGTACTGTTGCCCTCGACGGCGAAGAAATTCCGGAACGAATGGCAGGGTCCCTACGAAGTCATCGAGACCGTCGGGAAGACCACCTATCGCCTGCGACTCGCCGGGAGGAAAACCCAGATTTTCCACATAAATCTATTAAAAAAATGGCTGGGACCTAAACCGGTGGCGGCCCACCTGGCGACTCCTGCAGCGACCACCACGGAAACCACGTTGGGGGATCTAGTAGTGAACGACAAACTGTTTGTGAATGAACGGGCGGGGTTACAAGAGACCCTTCGCCCCTTTGCTCCTATATTTTCGGACCGTCCAGGCATGACCTCCCTGGCAGAACACCGGATAGAGACACCAGTTGGGACCACCGTCAAACAACGACCATACCGGATACCCGCAGCCAAGAGAGAGGCCATAAGGAGAGAGGTGGAAGAAATGTTGAAAATGGGTGTCATCAGGCCGTCCCGGAGCGAGTGGTCCTCACCCATCGTAATGGTGCCAAAACCAGATGGCAGTAGCCGTTTCTGTATGGACTTTCGGGCCCTGAACGCGGTATCCTCCTTTGACTCGTATCCGATCCCTCGGATCGATGAACTTATTGAAAAGCTAGGGGAAGCCAAGTACATCAGTACCCTGGACCTGACCAAGGGATATTGGCAGGTGCCGTTACGAGAAGAGGACAGGAAAAAGACTGCCTTTGCCACCCCGGACGGCCTCTTTGAATTTAATGTGCTGCCATTTGGCCTCCATGGTGCCCCGGCCACCTTCCAGAGGTTGATGAATAGGGTATTGCAGGGGCATCACCGATACAGCTCGGCCTACCTTGATGATATCATCATTTTTAGCCCATCCTGGGAAGAGCACTTACAGCACTTACAGATAATACTCCAACACTTAAAAGACGCCGGCCTCCACGTGAATTCGAAGAAATCCCGGATTGGGTACCAGAAGGTCAAGTACCTGGGATATCTCTTGGGACATGGGGCCATAGAGCCGCAAATTGAAAAGGTGAGGGCAATCGCCGACACCCCTTTTCCCAAAACGACCAAAGACATGCGGGCCTTCCTAGGGCTCGTAGGATACTACAGGAGGTTCATACCATCATTTTCGGACGTGGCCGCACCACTGACGGACACATTGAAGAAACAGCACAAACAGGTGGACTACCACAGCCCCACCCCTGCCATGTGGAACGCCTTCCAAACCCTGAAGAAGGCCATCACGACAAGTCCTGTATTGACATCCCCTGATTTCAATAAACCCTTCATCCTAAATACGGACGCCTCTGACTTTGGCATCGGGGCAGTGTTGTTGCAGGATACAGGGGTGGGTGGGGAAAAACCCATCCTCTACATCAGCAGAAAGCTCTTTCCCCGTGAGATCCGTTATCCGACTATCGAAAAAGAGTGTCTTGCCATACGTTGGGCCATCGGTAAACTGAGGTATTACCTGGAGGGGCGTCCGTTCGTGTTGTATACAGACCATGCCCCCCTATTGTGGATGAGCAGGAACATTTCCAACAATCCTAGAGTCATGCGGTGGTTCCTGGCCCTACAACCATTCCGCTTTCAGGTCCGCCACAGGAAGGGGTGTGATAACGTCAATGCGGACTTTCTGTCCAGGTTTCCTTTCCCCGATCGGGAGATTCCTAGGGGGGTGGTGTGTGACGATGGGGACCCGGATGCGGGCCCCCCTGGCTTACCTAGTAATGGGTCTCCTCTCTCTTCTCAGCATACGGAGGCATGGAAAACTCCCGACGTCATCAGCAGCCGGCCGGAGGTGTCCGCGCTGCGACCCTGCACCTTTAACTGGGCGGCACCTGTCCTGGGACACACCCCCTACACCGCGGTAAAACCCGTCCCAGAAAGCACACAGGTGTGCGAGACACCCGGAGGAGGCGAAGGAGACTGGTGGCGAGAGTGGAGCGAGAGCGAAGAGGAGTGGAGTTCGAGGGAGCAGGAAGATCAGCGGAGGACGGAGGAAGAAGAGCGGAGGACGGAGGAAGATCAGCGGAGGACGGAGGAAGAAGAGCGGAGGACGGAGGAAGAGGACAGACAAGAGGAGTGGAGAGCAGCGGAAAAGTATCCTGAGGAGGAGCGGAGGTCAGAGGATCCGAGGGCGGAGACACCGAGGCCAGCGAAGGCGGGAGACTGAGACGGCGGCAACATCAACAAGCCGGGAGGCCAACGGGACAACGCATCGCCCAGCCACGCTTCCCGCGAAGTGTGGCTTGACCAGGTACGGTCAAGATTCAGCGGGTGGGCGGGCACTAGACGGAACAAGCCGTCCTGAGTACACACACACTAACCCCTCCTCAGCACTAAAAAGACCCCCCCCCTCACTGAAACCCCAACACTTGACAGGGGTATTTGTGCGCACGTGTGTATCCTCACCCCTTTTCCCTGTACCAAGTCCGAGAGAGAGGACAGTCTGCCTGACACTTGTTTTACTTTCATTTGCCGGTACCGAGAGGCATCGAGACGGCGGAGAGACGGCCTACAACCCCCAGGAGGCAGTGGGAACGGCGGTCCGGAGCGGGAGCCACCACGTCGGAGAAAGCTGAAACCCCGCTCCCATTCTACAGAGTGCCTGTACAGAAACTGAGATTGTGTACAAAAATAAAAGCCTCCTTACCACGAGCCCCCGTGTCTGTCAACCTTTTCGATACACCACTGGAATCCCCACAACAGGTCATCACACAACTATTTTATATACGTAGCTGATTCACTGCAAATAAAAACAATATCACTCCAATCTTTGTTGAACTTGGAAAGAACCTTTTTTGCAGAGCATTACAAGTGACATTGCGTTCCATGTTTTCCAAAACTCTGGTGTCATGTTTTGACCACTATCCCAGATGCTTGGTGATATATATACTTGTCACTATACCTTGCATTGAATGTTTGAAGCCTGAGGTGTTGGCAATTCACCTACTATCAATACTGACCCACTAGAAACTATGGTCTGATGTATTAAGGGGTTTTACCCATTCTCAGTGGGTAAATGTGATGACACATATTAGGAAAGATTTTTATGAAACTAGCCATTTTACCTATCAGTGAAAGAATCAAATGCAGCCAAAATATCAAACATTAGTTTTATATTTTTTGATTCTCTATAGTTTATAAAATAATTAAAGTAGACCTAAAACATGAAAGTAAACTCTAAATCTTTAGAACAAAGGCCACAAAACTGAAAAAAGTAAAGGGAAGAAGAAACAATATTTTAGTGGCATCCATAAAAAACAAAACTCAAGCAGAATAATGTTATCCAGTCTTTCTTACTGCTAGCTTGTATAACAAAGTTACATTGTATTGACCCCTTCAGGAAGAAAAAAATGACTTTCACTCTTTTTCCTTTCTTTGAATGGCATTTAGTTTGTGGTTGTCCAGGTGTTTTTTCAGTGTTTATATGTTTTTTCACCGGTGAGGGCTATTTTTCTTTCAGTGGGGTTTTATCAGTTATTATAGGTTTAAACCTAAAACCCCACAGCCTAACCATGTTGTAAGTCGTGAAAGGGGAAAATATGTAAACCCCTGTGCGCGCGAGTAAAGTGTTAGTGTCTGGCATACACACCAGACCAGATAATAAAAAGGGGGTGTGGTCAGAGTTGAGACCACCACTTTAACACTCGGGTGTGTGGTCTTTTTTCTGGCACCCTGGGCATTGCTTACACTATAATGCACTGGTGACGAGATAGCATGTGTCACCTGCATGTCCCCCCTTCTGCATCCCGCTTCACTGTCTCAGCCGGCACTGGCTCCCCACCACACACTGCGGCCTGCACTGCCAACTGCGACAGCCAAGGCTTCTCCAGCTCGCACCTTCGTCGGCCGTGTGCTGCAGCAGACGCCGCATTCAGTAGCGGCTGCGCAGCTTCACTTTGGCCTGGTGGACAGTGCCTCCTTCTATCTGCGGGAGCGATCGCCAGGGCCTGACAGGTAACCAAAACCGCCACTAGCAAAGTGCTCGGCCGCCCCCCGGGGAGTTGGGGGTGGGGGGGGTGGGACGGGTGACGGCCGAGCAATTTTCCAGGGTTGGTTTCAGCCGATTTTGTTACAAGCTGCAAAAATGTCCCTGTAACAAAAACGGCCCCCCAGGGGACCAAATCCGGCCCCCACCCTTGTGGCCCACCGGGGAAATGCCCGGTGCCCGCTACAGCCAGTCTGGCCCTGGCGATCGCCCTACCTCTCTTGATTCTACGCCGCCTCCACAAGGCATGCCAATTCTGCCATGCTCTCAAAGGCGCAATTGTACCCGACCAGTGGGCCACCGCAAAGGTCAGTGCCACCCTACTGCTTACGCTGCCGCAGTGCAGGCCCGTGTCTTTCCCTCGCACCATGAGCTCTTCTCTGCCAGGGCCTTAGATTTTGCAACGTGTGTAGGAACCAGCCACCCTGCTGCTCTCCAGCCATGTTCGCCCCCAGCGGTCTCATTGCCTCCATCCCCGTTTTAGTGCCCTTCCCAATCAGGCTGCTCGCTGTAAGGCATGGGTGGAGCATTTGGAGAATTATTTTGTGTCCAGCTGCTTGCATGCCACAGACAAGCCATGCTCCATCTAGGTGGCGCTGACATCCATAAAATCTCAAACATGGTTGTTGAGGCTGGTCCCCCCTCAGAACTATACCACCTTAAGGGACGCCATCATGATGCACCTTGAGCCAAAAGCCAACACAGACTACCAGAGGTTCCTTCTACGCCTTGCTCCGCAGCTCCTCAAATAATCACTTGATGTCTTCAATAGTCATCTGAGGGAGCTTGCTGGTATGTGCACTCTTCCTAATGAGGATGATGAAGTGCACACCCAGTTTATCCAAGGGTGTGTGCTTCCTCCAAACTTCGAGAAAGGTTCCTTCAAGAGCCCAACATGTCCATGAGGGACATCCTGTCGTTGGGTCGATCCAAGGAACATTCCAAGGCTTGCGCGGCCCACATGGACCCCACTGCATGGCCCCTATTAAGGAGGAGCCCATCAACACTGTCCAAAAAAAAGCACAGACACTAAAGCCAGAGCACACCAAGCCATCAACAGATCCGGCTACATCCAGACTCCCGCCCCATCACCACATTCTCTACACATGGTGGTCTTTGAAGGTACACCCAACTATACTTTTGGTATCTCCAGCATAGCCAAAGATTTCCAAAACATCATGAAGAATATTCTACATGGCCTCTGGGGTGTGCTGAATGTGAGTGATGACATTCTCTTCCATTACCCCATGTAAGAGAACACTTAACCTGCTTCTGAGCAGTCTTCACATGGCTCAAAGAACGAGAGCTGACACACCATCGTGAGAAATGTGACTTCTTACGGAGGGACATCAGCTTCTTTGGGTACCTGTTCTCGGATAAAGGCATTAGCCCCGATCCTGATGAGGTGAAAGACATACAGAATGGTCCCACTTCGCTATCAGGGTTCTGCAGCTTCATCGGGATGGTGACGTACTATGGACGTTTCATGCAGAACCTGTCGGACATCACAGGTCTACTCAGAGCTCACCAAGTCGTCCAGTCCCTGGGTGTGGGGAAAAGAGCAAGAAGAAGCCTTCAGACAGACCAAGGCTGCGCTGTCAGCCTATACTACTATTGTCCACTTCGACCCTCAGAAAGACTCTCAGCTAGTGGATGCCAGCCCCACAGGACTGGAATGCTGTGTTGGTCCAAGAACAGGGGTATGGAAAGTGGGCTCCAGTGGCTTTCGCCCACTGAACAACTCTATTCCCAATAGAGTGTGAAGCGATCATCATATTGTGGGGCTGCCGGCAATTCTACACCCATCTGTATGGGCACCCCTTCACCATCCTCACAGATCACAAGATGCTAATCCCGCTGTTCCAGGGGTTCTCTTAAAAAACCTCCCCGAGTATAGAAAAATTGATTCTACAGCTGCATGAGTTCCAGTTTACTGTAGAATACTGGTCAGGCACCCGTAACCCTGCTGATTTTCTGTCCAGGCATGCTCGACCACCCCCCCCCCCCCCGAACTCCCCTGCGGGACGGCCGAGACCTTAGAGACTGAAGTGAAGAGTGCGTCAGTCTGGTTGTGGACAGCTCCAGACCTCTCCCAATGTCTCCTGCTGAAGTGCCCAGCTAGATGACTGCTTGCAGATAGCCATCAAGACGGCCTCGACTGGTGACTGGCAACCTCTTCAGAACCCAGCTCTGTACCACACCTAAGAGGCCAGATCAACTCTTGGGGTGCTGCTTAACGTCCACCAAGATCTATCTGTTACCAGAGAGGGCTGTCTGTTGTGAAGGCCATTGCTGGTGCTGCCAGGAAGCCTAATACAGAAAGCCGCCCTCCTTGCACATGGAGTGCACAAAGGCATCGTGAAATCTAAGGATAGACTCCGGAGCAAGGTCTGGTTCCCAGGGTTAAACCAGAAACTGGAGACAGTTGTGCAAAACTATCCCGTATGTCTGGCTACCAGTCAGTCCGACCGCCCGTGCCAGTTATCACCAAAGAGGGCCCTAGTGCCCCTTGGCAAAGGGTCAGTGTGGATTTCGGCAGCCTTGCCAACAGAGCCCACATGTTGGTTGTAGTAGATGACTACTCCTGCTATCCGGAGGTCGAAATCATGACTATTATATTTGCCTCAGAGGTTATCCGAAAACTATGGAAACACATGGCCTCTTTGGAAAATTCGCTGGGACTACGAGCACTCCTTCAACTGCTCTGAGTGGGTTAACTACTTGTGCTCCCAGGACACCAAACACCGCTGCATAAGCCCTCGTTGGCCACAAGCCAGCGGAAAGGTGGAGTGCCTGATGAGAACTCACAAAAGTAATCTGGCTCACAGTGGTCAAAGCCACCAATATTGAGTGTGCCTTGTATAATTTCTTGCGTGAGGACAGACTCAGGCCTCACTCTATGACTGGTATTTCCTAGAGCAATTTGTGTTTCGGAAGGACAATGTTCAATACCATCCCCTATCATCCAGTATGGGAGGACGTGTCACACCCACCGAACCAATCCGACTTCAGAAGGACGAGCAACAGCAAGTATGCTTTTCAGAAGCTGGGGGTTAAAGAAAGCCCCATCATTGTAGGAGATCATGTTTTGGTAAGGGACGCCCACCTTGTCGGGAAGTTCATGCTGTCATTTGTGCTCAATCTATGGACTGTCACGGAGGTCAAGAACACAAAATGAACTGCTCGGATGGGTACTGAGCGTGTCACCTGAAACGCATCCCAGTTCAAGAATGTTCCCCAAGGGGCTATGGCTGCAGGTGCAGGCACTGACCCACCATGGGATACCTTGACAGATGGCTGATCTGGCAGACTGTTTGGCCGTGATCAGGACTGGGAAGAGTATGCCTGCTCTGAGGAACTGACCCCCCCCCCCACCCCCCAACTTCACCAGGTGCTTTCAACCATTCACCTATGGCCAGCAACCAGCGTCAAGGGGCCGCTGGTGCATCAGGCCAGGAGAGGTTCTTTCCAGTATCGTCCGCCAGCGTTGGCCGGGGGCGATACCTGCTGCAGCGCTCTCCCAAGCTATCTCGGCCATGCACTGCCTTTGTTTGTGATTGACCGGTGACTGATCGCGTTGCAGTGTTCATGAGTAATGTCCACCTGTTGAAATTATTTGGGGGGGAGCGTTGTTGTGTTTTGGTTGGTGAAAATAAGTGTTACTGTGATTTTTGCATTTGCTCAGTTTTTCCCATGGTAAAGGAGGAGTGTAGTGTTGCGAGATGGTGGAGAACACCATGTTGAATGCCTCATAAGGAAGATATGTAAACTCCTTGTGCATGTGAGTAATGTGGTAGTGTCTGGCATGCGCACCAGAAAAGATAATAAATAGTCCTTGAATCCGGGCATGGTCAGAGGAGTGACCACCACTCTCACACTCGTGTGTGAGGCCTTTCATCCAGCACCCTGGGCCTTGCTTTTGCCACACTACTCCAGGCAGTGGAAATTCAAAGTTGAGATTCCCTGGATTGATAAACTACATTATTGGCGCCAAGGGCTGCAAGCACATGAAAGCGGTGTTCTCTCATTTTAGCGAACAGAAATGTTGCACACATTTATCATAGACTAGCTTACCCGTCGCGCGTTGCTGGGATCTCCGAAGTAAGGAAATTCAAGGAAACTCGTTATGATAGCATTCAATTGACATTGTGTCATTTTTATTGAAACATTCATTTTAATATGGAAAACATTTCAAAGTGTCGTTTTAATTCTATTTATTTATTCGAGTGCTTGTGGATACACAATTGTTTGTTTTTCCGTCTGGTGCGTACATCAGTATTTGAAAGATTATGAGGGCCCTGGGGGGCCAATATTTAAAAAATTGTTTTGCCAGAAAACTTCGCGGGAGTGTACTCAACAAGTTCCCAATGTTTCCTGGCGATCGGATGAATGGTGTTTTAATTCTATTTATTTATTTATTTATTTAAGTGCTTGTCGATACACAATTTTTTGTTTTTCCGTCTGGTGCGTACATCAGTTGTTCGAAAGATTATGAGGGTCCTGGGGGGCCGATATTTATAAAATGTTAAGCCAGAAACCTTCGCGGGAGTGTACTCAACAACTTCCCAAAGTTTCATGGCGATCGGATGAATGGTGTAGTAATGCATAAAGGACAGACAGACATACTTTTTTTTTTATATATATATATATATATAGATATATAGATATATAGATAGATAGATATATAGATAGATAGATAGATAGATAGATAGATAGATAGATAGATAGATAGATAGATAGATAGATATAGAGTACCCTGGTGAAAACATTTAGGTGTGATTTTATTCCTGGGCAGATAGTTTGGTGATGGCAGTTCTTTAGCCACCCGAGCCCCAATGCCCCCAGGGACTCCATACTTCCCTCCGTTGGTAGAATGGGCTGTTTTCTACATCCATGCAACAGCCTACACATTGAAATTGTACCCTGAGCCGCTGTGTAGATATATTAGTAGTTCAAGCATTGCTTCCGTCGCTTGCTATCTTAAAATCGTAAATTTAAAAAAAGTGTCATGCCATATACACACGCGCCATCACACTGGACCACCACAGCTCCATGACGCCTATCATTACTCTTTTTTTTCTTCATTCTCCATTTTTAGGTCTCGCCTGAGCCAGTACATGCGTTGGTCTGCGAGACATTTAGTTAGTGGCTTTTCAAAGTGTTACCACAAGCTTTGCTTGGCCTCAAGCTTGCGGTTACACACACATGCGCAGCTGCCATATGGCTTTCTGTAATGGCATTCCTCCTCCCCCTCCCCCACCACAGAGCGTGTCCAGCTCCTCCCGCTTGCACTTTCATTTTCTTCCAGCGCGGGATCACTTTCGCGGCTGCGCTTCTGTAATGGCATTCCTCCTCCCCCACCACAGAGCGCATCCAGCTCCTCTTGCTGGCTGCTGCTGCTCCTGACGCCATCTCATGGCCACGTGACCGTGTCACTTTTTCCCTTATCCCCGCGACCACTTTCAATTCCCTCCCTGCTATCACTTTTGCGGCTGACCGCTCACTTTCATTTTCTTCCAGCGCGGTATCATCCATTACCACTTTGTGTTCCCTTTAATCCTTTGCAGACGAGTGCATGTGAATTTTTCTTTAAATAGAGCAATTAGTGTTGCAAAAGTAAATTACTGCCCAGCGCTGGCGGATGGAGGCTTGTGGGAGCTTTATTAAGCCTGTGGGTTGATGTGCTGTTGTCTGATAGCTGGGACCTGCTATGCATAAAGATTCAGTGTCAGGCGGGGCAGGAGAGGGAAGCCTTTCCTTTCCCCACTTCTGTGTAGGGGTAAGTGCTTTGGGAGACGGCCTGCCCCCTATGTTTTAGTCCGATACCTTCCATGCTGGCACTGAAAGGCTGCTGGGTCTGACGTGCAATGCATTCCTCTCAAACCGTGCCAGGAGAGCTCAGCTCGATGTCAGAGCCTCCTAATGGCTTCAATCTGCAGCCCGCTTCAGTTTTGAGGGAAAAGCATGGGCTTCAAGCAATTTGTTTTTAAAGGGGCTTTTTCAGAGGATCCAGCGTGGGGCCTTTTTAGTGGAAGCCGGACGTGGCAGCACTGCGTACCAGCACCCTGGCCCACGGCCAGGCAGCCTCAGCATGTTCCCAAGCGCCGCGTGCCTCTCCACCATGATCCTCGTCTGGGTCTCGTGGGCTCTGGCGCACATATTTATTGGGGTCTCTTGCACAATTAGGACAAGATTAGCCCCTGCAAGGATTACGCACTCTACCCGATCGCAGCGCCTTAAAGGCTGCTCTCTTTGCTTGTGACAGAGGAATGAAGCCATTGTCTTGGAGGCGCTCCTCGGTTTTTGTGAACCTTCTGTAACTGATGTTATCCGGTCCCTAGGACGTTTATACGACTTAAAAAAGCATGTTTTGAAAAGTGAGCCAGGAGCCTGTTCTGTGGGTCATGGAATCTCGCTGGCATCTCCCACTGGCCCTTGTCTATCTTTAGCCAGTGGCGGCTGGTAAACTTTGAAAGTGGTATGGCGTAGTAGGGGTGAATGTCTCAGGGCAGTTTTTTTTTTTTAAATACATCACCTGTAGTTTGCATCTTGGCGGCAAAGCAACTGCTGCGTGAAGTTGGACCTCATCTGCCATCGACCAATGAGCGTACAATTGCCTTTTTCTGTTTGAGCTGCACTGCTCTTGAATGATTTATCCGATGGGGTGTAGTTTAAACAGTAAAACCAGGAGAAATGCATTTCCTCTGCTTAGGTCAGGGGCACTGGAATAATGCCAATTTCAAGCAGCTGTGTTTCTCACATAATAATGGATCAGCCTGATAAAGCCATGTAATTCATCAGCTGTGGCAACATCTGTATATTTTAACAAAAACGAATTTGCAAAGGGTAACTGTCCACCTTTCTGATGCTTGTTGGTATATTTAGGTGTTATACTAGTACTAATGGGGTAAAACCAATGCTTAGACAGTGCTCACAAGTTTAAGCATCGGCATAGCCAATAGGTCTCGCTTTTGGGACCTTGTAAGTGTTTAGCCATGCAACAGTTGATGTTGTTCCACCAAGGATATTGTGCTGCATAACTAAATACTTATAAGGTCCCAAATGCGAGATCTATTGGCTATGCCGATGCTTGTTTCTCTAGTGGCATTGGCAAATACAGTAGGTCGAGGGTGTGGTTGATTGGCTTTGCTAATGCTTGTTTTAGGGAGGTGTGCTCCTCTGCTCTGGGTGCTCAGCTCTTTCCAGACGTGAGGAGATGTGAAGGAGTAAGCTGCTCTTTCTCACTTACTCCTAGTGTTTTCTCATTACCGTTCGGAGTTAGGGGCAAGCATCTCTGCTCTGGACTCCCTGGCCTGCTGTTTGAGAAAAGCCATGCAAGTTCTGACACATTGGTATGCGCCGCGCCAGGCTCACATGCATGACCCGTCATCCGTGCATTACCGTGATCTGGAACACCTACCATGCTGCCGTCAGTGTGTGAGGCCTGGTGTGGAGCGCGCACGTCTGGTAGGAGGAAAAGTTTGGGCGAGTTGGAATGCAGGGAGAATCAAAGGCTCCAAACGTGGAAGCTGTGAGAGCCTCCTCTTGTGCTCCACTGCGCCCTAAAGAGATGCCAGTGTGACAGCCCCGGTGGAGGGGGTACCGGTTCTCATCCTGCTGAATACAAGAAGCAGAGGAGACTGAAGAATGGACGCAGGCTGAGCTGTTGGAGTAGGAGTGAAGTGACACCAAGAGGGTGGGCTGGAGGAAGTAACTGAATGTAGGGGGAAGGCAAAGCGGCAGGATGGTGATGGAAGGTGGGGTTATACAATTTAGGGGCTCGCTGCTACTTAGGATGCCCCATCGTAATGGGATTGGCGTTCCTGCCTTCATGCCATGCTTGGTTGAGTGGCAGAAGGTGTTTGGACAGGGAGGAGGCAGAGATGCGTTTTGCAGAAGGGATCCATGCAGGTTGTGGAAGAAAGGCAAGGGACCCACAGAAGTAGTGTGAGAGGCGGGGCGGGGTAGTAAGGATGTTGATCCCACACACAGCTGGTAATTAGAGTGGAAAGGATAGGCAAGAAACTGGAATAATCTGAAACACCGAGACTGAATAAAAGGAGATTGGAAGCAGGTGGGAATGGGAGAGAGAGTCGCTCATTTACATAGTTGATCAGTTCTGTTTATTGAGGAAGTGAATTAGGAGGCTAGTCCAGGCTGAGGGGGCAGGAGAAACTACGATGCAAAGTGGTAATCATTTGAAAGTATCACTTGGCCCCAGTGCCTTTTTATATTAATCATACTTGTTGTCTGTTGACCTGAAACTGTGAAACCGATAGTCTTTAGTCCTCTTTCAGGACACATTCTGTGTTATCCTTGTGGCCTATATACATTTGGAATACTGAAAGAGTGACGTTTATATACCTCACTATGATTGTCAAACTTAGCAAATATTGGCAAGCCAGCAGCTTTTCCCTATTTGACCTATTGACCGTTTCAATGCTTTTTGCCAGTGTTGTGTCCATCAGGAAAAATAATTGTTTTTTGCCTGTTCTGTGTAGCATTGGCCAAAAAAAGAGGTGGAAGGGGAGTTTGGGCGGCACAATGACTTTGCTGTGTCATTCTCCAGGCATGCATATGTGATATATTCATGTGCATATATCGGCACACATGCGTGCGCCTGGGAAAGGATGTGGGTGGAATTTTACGTTGTTTTTCTACCGATCCAAAAGTTTAGGTGCCATTTGGAACAGCAAGTAAAGAAAAATGTAATATGAGTTGCTCCAAAGTGCTTTTTGCATTACACAGTGACCTGGCAGCAAATGACAGCAGCTTACTCTCACAAAAATTAAACAAAAAAATTAAAGGACAGCATATACTTTGGGGAACAATGGAGGAGTGGATGGGAAGGAAGCAGTAGGGAGTTGGCAGTGAGTAAGCAAAGGAGGCACTTGTGGCTGAGCCCGTGCTGCGGAGGGGAGGAGATAAATAATAGAAAAGAAAAGCCTGCAAGGGGTGGCGAAAGCAATGGACAAGCTTGTGAGTCGGGTTGAGAAACTTGGAGCACTGAGGGCGGAGGTCAGTGTTTCCTAGGGGCAGGACCACCAGACTGGGAGAAAGCTAGAAAACATGTGCATGCTCATGAAGTGCTGAATTAAAAGAAAAAAGTAGTTCCCTGAATGAGAGTAATGGAAGAAAACAATTTGATGTAGAGTTTCTGCTCCAGGGATGGAACTCACGCAAGCCATAGATTAAGAAACAAGCAAATGTGAGAGAATAAAGACAATCAATAGTAAGCAACGTGAGGGCTCCTATTCCACTGTTAATCTTTTGGTATGGTCCTCAAGAGCCTGCCTTCTGCTGGTAGCTAAAAGCTGTCTTGTGGTTGAGACCTAAAAATTTGCTGTTTTTATGAAACTTGTGAAACGCAGACCAATGAGTGCTAGTCCATAAAAATCATCATAAAGTTAGCTAGCCAACTTTCCTTATGTTATTACCAAGCTGACTTAATGTTTTGTACACTTGTCTCCTACGAAATTCCAGTTTGTCTACCTTGACACCATGGTGTGTCCAGATTTTACACGCTTTCTGCTTAATGCGTCTGGTTATAGAAAACTGTAAAATTGGCAGAACTGTAGAGAATCATTTCTTAGAAGTATTGACGTAAAAAGTTCTCTAGGAAATTGCATTTCTTCCGCAATGGAGAAAATAATTGGACACCATCCAGCAGAATTCACAAAACCATTTGAACGTGTATATTGAGCTTAACCTGGCTTCATTGATGTATGCAAATACTTTTGAAATTCACTGAAGGTAAATTTGCACCCTATTTACTCAGGTAATATTTCTCAATATGGTTTGATATTAAATGGGAGCAAAAGTATGCCCATGACTAGGAAATAGGCATTCCAGGATAGAGAGAGCCTATTAAATGTACCTGTTCCCCATTAGCTACTGTGCCTGTGGTTGCTGTGAATATTTCCTACTCTGGAAAGATTGGAAATTTGCACATGTTGGGGCAACAGTAAATCTTTTTCTAGGATGGACATCGATAGAAAACTGCTCCAGAATATCTCCATGTTTAGAGAGCAGGGATTACTCCACATGGAAAATATTTTCTCTAAAATTAAACTAAATTGCAGCTGCACTATTACAATGCCCTTTTCACATGCACATTTTATCAAGAGTATTCTTGAAAAGTGATACTAGACCTAACTTTCAAGAAATCTTTCTAAGTCCCCACATTTGCAAAACCTACATTCAAATGGAGGTTCCAACCTTAGTGTAAATATGTTCAAATTGCAACGGAAACACAGTACTGAATTTTGAAAGCAAAGAAGAGTGGTGGGGCGGGGAGAAGACTATGACAACAATAGAAAAAAATGGGGGTGGGGAGAATTTGCCTGCAGCCCACTGCATCAGCGGTCTTCTGCTCCTCTCATGGCTCCACTGAAGGCACAGGCTCCCAGACTCCCTTGCGGCCAATTCAAAAACGTCTCTCATGCCTGAGAACAGATGTCGAATTGGCCTAAGCGCCCTCGTTTTGTGTTGGTGCCTCTCATCCTTCTGCCCCTCCACCAAGCCGGGAAACAAGATAAAACGATAATAAACCCTGGTTTATTATAGTTCTATTTTTATTTGTTTTTTACGCTGCTGGCAGGGAGGCTGACAATCCTCTTCCATGGACCCAGCCCATGAGGGTTTTACTGGGGATCCAGGTTTGAGTCTCCACATTGGCTCAACACCCTATGATTCTGGACAAATCAATTAATCTCCCTGTGCCTTAAAAATAAAGTGTATAGTTGTGTAATGTAACTAGTGCTTATGTAAAGGGTTCCAATATCTGTGGGTAAAGGTTGCAATATATATATATATATATATATATATATATATATATATATATATATATATATATATATATATATATATATATATATATATATATATATATATATATATATATATATATACATTGTCAAAGGCAATAGGTCTCGCGTAAGTGAGAGCCATTGGCATAACTTTGTGAATGTCCTTTAGCCAAGTTGTATAGCATAGTGGTCGCTGTACAACCTGGCAAACATTTGAGTGACTTAAAGGAGAGTGGCATAGAGGAAGGTGGAATAGAGTGGAGTGACATGGTGTAATGTAGAGTAGTTCAATTGAGGGTGTAAGTAACTAAACCATTTATAGACGGCAGATGAGGTGAAAGCAACATTAAAAAATAATAAGGATCTGTGTGCCTGTGTTAAAAGTAGACAATAATATGTTCAGGAATAATAAAAGTGTATAAAATAAAAAAAAATAGTGTTGCAAAAAGACGTGGAAGAACACCTGTGTATGGCCCAGGGAGGAGCTAATGCAAGAAAGGAAGGGAAGCCCACAGGAGTGAGGAAAAGTGTCCTTGTCGGCAAAAAATGTTTGTGTCAGGACTCAATTATTTCTGCATTGCCATTTTGTGCCAAACACCTCTGCACGACCCTCCTGGTCGTTTCTGCTGATGTCTGATGAAATTCTAACTCACGTCCACCCTGCCCTTCATGCTCCTTGTGGTTGAGCCAATTTCGAAAAAGGGAACAAAGAATTTGCCTCCACACCCTCGGACTGAACTCCTGCACACATCCATCCTGTTTCGCAAGACTTTGTCACGCCACCGTCCCAGAACTTGTTTTTCACATATCCTGTTGTTCAAGATCTCTCTGTTCTCTCACGTACCTATCCTGTTTTGCAAGACCTGTTCGTAATCTTTTGTACCATCTGTTGCAGCCCCCGTCCTGCCTGAACAAAGAATGGTGTAACTGCATTTTGACTCCGGGGCGCCAGCCCCCACCCAAACTGGTTTCTTATGGTGGGAAATGTGTATATAAGGCCTGTAAGCTGCAGAGTGAAGCAGCAGCCTCCTCTGTCTTGTCTCAGACAAGCTTGGGACTCTGTTCCATATCCCGGGCTATTCGAATAAAACTTGGTTCCTCTTGCAGACGAAGATTCCTGTGTCTCCTTTTTTCTATATAAGGAGGGTATGGAAGACTTGGGCGGTTCCCCCGCTGCCGAGACCCAGTAAGTGGGTATATACAGTTATTCAAATGGTGCCCGAATAGGAACTCCACGAGCACGAAGGTCAGGCCTGGTGGATGTGAGGAGGTGCACGGAGAGACTCCGACGGAGGTACCCTACCCGAGGGATTCTTGCAGTCCGGTAGCCGAACGACTCGCCTGCTGTTATTCCCCACCTGACCACAACTGCGTCCTCGCTGGAGTCCCCTAACAAAGTGTTTTCTGGATCAGGACACAGCCCTACATCTGCAGAAGAGAACTACCCCTGTCAGGTAAGGGTGGACTGATCACCCGCCGAGTCTGTATGATTCTGCTGTTATTTACTTTTGCAAAAGACAAGCCAGCGAGGTGAGTTTTTTAAAACCCGCTGTTGTCTGTTATCTGTTTACAAGCATGCCGGCCAGTAGTAAGTTTAAGAAATTATGTTGTTGTATGTATGCGCAGGACTCCCAGCTGGAGGCGGCCTGTCCGCTTCCTCCAGAGGGGACCCCTGGTCACACCATGTATACTAAACATGGTCCTTCTGCTATAATGTTTTCCCTTTTTTGGACCAAATACACTAAACGAAGTAACTCAGAATTACAATGGCCGCCTTACGGGTCTTTTGACCCGCAAGTTCTGGCAAATCTAGAGGAACAGCTATTAAAATGGAAGATTAGTCCCTCGATGTTTGAGCCTCTCAGGATGTGGAGGAAGGAAATTGAGCAGAGAGCAAAGAGGGAAAAGGCACTAGAAAGGAAACGGGAGCGGATGTCAATGGCTGACCATGCTAGGGAGCACTTACAGGATCGAATGGAAAAATCTGTAGAGATAGCTGATAGGGAACATAGGGCACGGGTGCAGAAGTGCTACCCAGCCCGTGAAGAGAAAAGAAAAGGCTTTATGGAAGGAGGAGAAGAGGGAGATTCCCTGCTCGATACCATGTTGGAAGGTCCTCCTGCTTATGCCCCCATGTACCCTGCGCTGACACGCCCTGCCCCGCATACAGCAGCCCCAGCCGAGCTGCACACTCCTGCCTCTCCTACTGTTCCCCCGTCACACCGACCCCCCGCCCCCTATTTTGACACCGACTGCGCACACTACCCCAGTCCCCATCTGCCCAATCCCTGCAGCTTTACCCCTTCCCGACCCTTCCCTTCTTCCCCGTGGTCTATGGTTAAGCAGGATTTATATAGATTATTGAATTCCCCCCGACTGGCTTCCTTGTGCTCTGCAGTCAGCTTTTCGTCCCTTCGAGAGGATGACCTGCAAAAGCAACAGTATGAATGTTGGATAAATAGCAGGAATATTTATCCATTTAAAGAAATATGGTCCACTTTTTCCCAGTGGACGATTATGGAACAGGCCACCTGGGCTGAATACATGTATCTTGATTATGCAGAGATTCGTAAAATTCATTTATGCAGATACCCGCCGGATTAGTGGACCTCTGGTCACAAATACAAAGAGGCGATGTGCAGGGAGAGGGGATGTTTGGCGCTATGTCCGCTTTGATAGCTTACCAGTTATGTCAATGAGAGAGGCGGCCCCTGTCTTTCTTAATGTACTCACCGATGTCCAAAATAATGGCCAAGGGCCTGTTGAAGCCCACTGGTGTAGGCTATGGGTTCATGTCCCTTGGAAAAGGTCAAAGGTAATGCAGTTGAAAGGGCAGTTACCAGATCTTCGAAAAAATCTGGCTGCCTTTTACAAAGAATTAGGCCAGATAATATCTGCTGGTGCACTTATTCTTGAAGACATCGACTTGCTCTTTGGTACGGTCATTCCTACTGAAATTTGGGATAAGATTCGACATACTGATCATGAAGTAGAGCTGGGAGGTAAATGGGCTAATCTGGAAGCTATGGAAGACACAAGGGCAGGGGGGACTAAGCCAGAAGCTGCCATCCTGACTATGCCCGGTAAAATAACACTTATGAAAACATTTTTGCCAGAAACAGTCATTAACTGGGATAAGATAAATGCCTGTAGGCAACGAAAAGATGAAAGTGTGGCTGACTTCTTTACCCGTTTTGAAACCGAAAAAAAGGGACATGGTGGCTTGGACCCCCAGATCCCAGGCTCTAGCCCAGTATTTGTCGATACGTTTGTCAGCAACTTGCTTCCTGAGATTTCCGGCAGGCTCAAGAAGGTTGAGAGTACATGGTCTGCCCAGACTATGACTGGTATCTTGGCTATGGCACAATATCAGGAGAATGAAGATGGAGAAAAGGAAAGTAAGAGGGCTAGGGATCTTAAGACTAAGGTACTTCTACAGCAGGCTTACCATCCCGGGGTCCCGATGCCCGCTGGAATTTCAGACCACAGCCCCAACCCCCTCAGGCCCTCAATGCACTGGGGCCCTCCAAACAGATCAGTGTGCTTATTGTAAAGGGTACAGCCGTTGGATAGATGAGTGTCCCGTATTAGCTGAAAACATCCAAACAGGGAAGACTAGGCCTCGTGCTCCTAGGGAGGGGAGGCCAACTAGGGACCATGGCCCGCCCTGTCCGTAGGACAAAGAGCATAGATCCAGGAATGACACCCCTGTCCGGCAGTGCCCGGCCAATAGGTTTGATGGATACGAAGCAACACGCACTTATTACAGTGATGATTATGATAAAGTTGATGAGACCGGCTTCTATCAAGCATAGGACAGCCAGGAAAGGGGTATTACCAGAGTGCAAATTCCACTGGATCAAAGGGGCCCGTATGTTCAAATGTCCTTTGTGGGGAACAATCAGAATTTTCTTCTGGATACTGGGGCCACCAGGTCTTCTATTGCATGTTTGTCAGTCCCAGAGGCACCCCTTTCTGGCAACATGAATGTCTCGGTGGGTTTTGCAGGAACACACGTGACCAGCCTGGTCTCTGAAGCCCTCCCTCTCGATATTGGCCCCGCACATGTTGACGCTCCCTTGGTCCTCAATACAGGTTGCAGTGAAAACCTATTAGGCCTGGATTTACTGAAAGCTCTGTATGCGACCATATCATGTTGTCCCCATAGTGTATCCCTAACAATTTCCCCCACCACAGCCTCCTATATGTATCTTTCCGGTCCCCTCCCACCCGAGTTGCAGTCTTTACCTTCCTCCCTCTGGGCAATAATCAGACACTGATGTCGGCTGTCTCAATATACCCCCTCATGTGGTACGTATTCAGCCCGGTGCCATCCTTCCCCGCCTTCGACAGTATCGACTGCCTGCGGAAGGAGAAGCGGCCCTTTTAACAATAATATCTGAGTTGATGGACAAGGGCATAGTGGAGGAGACACGTGGTAATATCTGTAACAGTCCCATTATTCTGGTTCTTAAAAAGACCAATGGAGGTGCTCTCTCCCCTAAAATATACAGATTCGTGATTGACCTGAGAGCCCTTAACAAAATAACGATCTCCCAATACCCTGTTGTCCCCGACATTACAGCTCTCTTGACGATGGTCCATTCTGACGCCATGCACTTTTCTGTCGAAGACACCTGAAGAATGCCTTTTTCATTATTCCTACACATCCTGACAGCAGACATTTTTTTTGTTTCTCCCTTGGTGGGCGGAGCTTTAGATTTTGCCGCGCCCCTCAAGGCTTTACAGAGTGTCCCAGTATCTATAGTCAAGCTCTCAAAAGTCAACTAGATTCCTTGGAACTCCCTGATAATTCTACACTGCTGCAGTATGTTGATGACCTCCTCATTACTGCAAATTCCGCCTGACATGTAAAGAGGCTCCTCTCTGTTTGTTACGCCACCTTGCCCTCCATAACCACAAGGTCTCTTTAAAGAAGCTTCAATTTTGTCAAGAGAAGGTGACCTATTTAGGTCATCTCCTCTTGAAGGAGGGAAGGCAGCTCACCGCGGATCGTGTAGCCGTTATCAATGCTATGGCGACCCCATGGACACAAAAGCAGGTGCGAGCCTTCATCGGTCTAACCTCATACTGCAGACAGTGGATTTCCAATTTTTCAGCCATAGTCAAACCTCTTCTTGCCCTCACCACTAAAGACATATCAGACAGTTCCTTTCCATGGATTAGAGAGCATACACAGGCCTTCCAGGATTTAAAAGGAGCTCTGTGTACTGCTCCAGTCCTCCGTACTCCTGATTATAACAAACAATTCTTTCATTTTGTACATGAGATAGACTGCTGTGCATGCGCTGTCTTGACCCAGATATTTGGAGGTCACCATCGGCCATGTGCCTATTTTTCAGCCACCTTAGATCCTGTTGCGAGGGCTCTCCCAGGATGCCTACGGGCGACAGCTGCGGCCACACGCATGGTTCGTCAGTGTGCAGGCATCGTTATGAACTTCCCCCTTGACTCTGATGGTTCCCCATTCTGTGGATACCCTCCTTAATAACACCAAGACACAGTACCTTACTAGCACTCGACTCACAGGATATGAATTGACCCTCTTTTCCAGCCACATTAACATCAAGAGATGCACTGTACTGAATCCAGCCACCTTACTCCCACTGGATACTCAGGATGCCTGTTTAAATCCACATGACTGTATATTGAGGACAGAGGAGGAGACGAAGGGGCGGGTTGACTTACAGGATACCCCGATAGCAGACCCAGAAGGTACACTGTTTGTGGACGGGACGGATCATGTCTCAGAGGGCCAGATGGTAACACATCAGCCGCCTACGCCCTCACAACATTGGAGCAAGTAGTAGAAACAGCTCAGATTCCGCAGTGTTCTGCTCAGGCTGCAGAATTAGTGGCCCTCGCTAGACCCTGTGAGTTAAATGTGTAAAACTCTCCCCTGAGGCGGAAAGACGGGGGTTTAGGCAGCTAAGAAATTTTTTACTATTTTGTCACTTTAATTTGCGCATTGAAAAACCTTATTCTTGATTTTATTTTTAACTTACTCTTGTCCCTTGCCGAGTCTCGAACCCTGCTCCACACGCAGACGAATAGGCGCTGACGTGGTTGGAGACAGGGCTTGCCGCCATCTTAGGGGGAAAACTAGGGTAGCGCACCAGCTGTTGGCTGCCTCCCACCCTCCTCCTCCTCTATAAAATGACAACTGGGTTCCGTCCGCGCAGCGGGCGGGCGAAGCGGGCGCGCCGGCGGCGTGCCAAAGGCAAGCCCGTTTGCGCCCGTCTGCGCCAAGACCGCGACGGACGCGGACCAGACTGGACCAACTCTTCCAACGCAAACCTATTTGGTAAGTGACCTTCTTGAGCTCAATGTTTCAAATAACTGCCCATGTTGTATTTCCATGGGTCAGATAAGGGGCCCGTTTTCATGCAGGATTTGTAAATGGACCACTCCATGATCCTCATTGGAGCCGTTGTATCATTCAGATACTATTCCTGTCTGTAATCTCAATTTCAAAGGAGGTCTGATCAATGCGCGCTCTTTGTGTCGCCACAGCCAAGATATTAAAGATTTAATCATTGATCTTGAATTTGACTTTTTATTCATAACGGAAACTTGGCTAAATGAAACCAATAACCCGGACCTAGCGACCGCTCTCCCCTCCGGTTTCACCATCCTCAGACAGGATAGGCCAAAAAGAAGGAGGAGGGGTGGCTATAGTTCCCAGAAGCTCATTGAAGTGCCATACTTTCAACTTAGATTCCCTTAAAGGGGCGGAAGGGATTGGTTTCTCTATTATGCTAAATGCGTCCTCCTCATTCTTGGGAGGCCTGGTATATCGCCCCCCCAGGCAACGCAACTATGCTTTTGGATTCTCTGGGTGACTCTCTTGGACAGTTATTGCTCCGATATCCACACTTCACACTTCAGTTGGAATCCAATACTGATGCACAAGCAATTAATTTCTACCAGACACTGGAGATTTTCGGTTTACACCAAAAAGTGATGCAGCCGACTCATTGCGCTGGACATAAACTCGACGGGGTGTGTTCCAACTCCCCCCCCCCCCGCCCCCCCCCCCCCCTCTGGTGACCCAGACTCCTACCCCGCAAATCTGGACTGACGACTGTCTCATCCCTTTTAATATTTGCGTTCCTCGCTCCTCAAAAACAGCAAAGGCCGGCCAACAACCCCCAATCCACTTAAACTGGAGGCTGGTGAGGGATAGTCTTAAGCTTAAACCTATCCATCAACGCAAGTCCCCAGCATGTCTGGAGAAGTGGCTTATGACTCAAAACTCTTTCACACTTGGTTGTATCAAGTTATTAGAGAACGGACCCCACTCAAATGCCCTCCCGTAAAGGAGAAAAGGGGAAAGGTAAATGCCCCCTGGTTCTCACAAGCTCTGGCTGAAAAAAATCTACTGTGTAGGAAAAGAGAACGTAAATGGAGAAAAACGTACGACCACATAACTAAACCCCTTTGGATACTAAGGCCTATACTCTTAGCGCCTTTAAACCGGCCTCTCTGCTTCAAACTCTAAGTCATTTTGGCCTGTAAATCTGGGGCTCCTTCCGATTCTTGTCCCCCAGGGATACTCCACCAGATAATTGACATAGTCTATCCCATTATTAATGGGATCGTCAACGCCTCACTCAGCACAGGCATGGTCCCCCTCAACTGGAAAAGAGCAATAGTCAAACCACTTATGAAAAAATCTAACAAATCCACTACCGACCTTTATCTCTCCTCCCAGTGTTGGGCAAGATTGTCGTGTATTTCTATAGGTTCTGAATCGATCCCCCTATTCCTGACCCTATTCTGGTTAAACTAACTATCTAGTTAACTAACAGTCAGCCCATGAGGCAAGAAATCCCCCATGATGCAGATACCGTTATCTGACGCAGTCACACTCCGGCACAGGAACGTGTTATCTGATTAGGTCATAACGCTTGAGATCTAATTAGACAAGCGACATTCCTCCAGCCCCTGATAAGGCATACGACGTTCTCATAACAAATCAAACCTATGACAACCTGGATAATCCGTGCGGCCATTGTTTTGATTTCACAGAGAACTTTAGTAAAGAATGTGCTAACGAGCAAGTCGTATGACATCTTTATTGACGTACCTATGTCCATCCTTACGTCAATCCCGGCACCTTTAAGGTATAAATATTGCCGACCTTGCCCTATGCAAACACACGCGTGGTGACAAGACGGAGCAGCCATACTTGCCGAAGCCGAGAGCAGAAGCAGACCCCGCTGGCAGCAGCCCCGCCTTCCTGACGCGCTGAGAGACGCGCTGCTATCTCAAGCCGAGAGACCCAGCACCGGCGCTTCCGGGTAGCCCTCGCAGGCAGCCTGGAATATCGAGAGCAGAGAAAGAGATACCATTCCTCATCCATCCTAAATTCCAGGTACAGAACTGAATAACCCCTCACAGAGAATTCTTTAGTTATTCACTTGACAAAAACAAACTTAACTTAAACTGTAACTTTCTATTCCCGCCCACGCATTAGACTTAGGTCAGGTACACGGGGTAGGCGTATTTAGAAACACCAGTTGAGTACGTTTAGTCAAATGTATATGTGTATGTAAATATATTTTAATCATTTTAAAACATCATATGGCTCAGAAACCATATCAATGTTTTTACAGTATTATTTTATACTATTGCTTTTAATGTATGCACTTTACTTAACTATAAGTATTGCAATAATATCGATCCATTTCTCTTGTACGAGAAAAGAGACTGATCAATAAATAACATCTTTTATTGAACACGCCCGTCTCTTCCTTTTCTCTACATTCTGATGAGACTAAGAATGCACGTACTGACTGAGTAAAATAATTGCCTTGTGCTCACACGACTCTTGAGATTGACTCTTGATTAGGGGAGAGCAAAGTTGTCATGTTCTATGGTTGTCAGAAACTAAATCCCTTCTTGTCTAATCAGGGGAGTTAATCCTTCCTTGAACATTCGAGAAAGTTTCTAGCGAACTCTGAGCTTAGCTGGCAAACCCAAAAATTAAGTCTAGTATCGACAGTAGTAGACCTAGTTAACGTCTGGTCTAGGCCTTTACTGCTGTAGGTACTATTCCAATGCGCAGAGCCTATTGGGAAAATAGGAGCTACACTACAAGATAACAGAACAGATGGTTTATCAAGAGTTAAAAAACCATGTTGAAACCTACAATATGCTTCATCCTCAGCAATCAGGTTTCCGCCCTAGGCATTCGACGGAAACGGCCCTTATTGAGCTTACCAACTCTATTAAATTCTTACAGGACGAAGGAAAAAACGCCGTCTTGATCTTATTAGACCTAACAGCAGCGTTTGATACCATCTCCCACAAAATACTGATTAACAGGCTGAGAGACATAGGTATTACAGATGTGGCCTTGGCTTGGATAATCTCTTTTTTTGTCAGATAAATCCCAAATTACAGCTCTGGGCCCTTTTCTTTCTAAGGAAAAAAAGGTCTCTTCTGGAGTTCCGCAGGGCTCTATTCTGAGTCCTTTATTATTTAATGTTTATATGATTCCCCTTATTTCTTTAATTGAGTCATACGGCATACTTGTAACATCTTACGCCGATGACACCCAATTGGTTGTACCCCTAGACAAGAACTCCACAGAAGCTAAACAGAATCTAAAGAACTGTCTGATGGATGTTTTCCAGTGGATAGAGGACAACCATTTAAAATGCAACACCAATAAGACGGAGATTCTGCCCTTGGGGAAAAATGTCCAGTTATGTCCAAACACATGGTGGCCAGAGGATTCTCCCGCTCCGCCTGAATCAGTGGAATCAGCTAGAAACTTGGGGGTCTTATTTGACTCCGCACTCTCCTTTGACCAGCATGTGAGGAATGTTGCTGGTAGCTGCTTCAGCATCTTTAAAGAATGTTTTTGAGTTCCTTCCCACTGACTCAAAGGCGGTGGCAGTAGCGCTCCTACTCTCCCGCCTAGATTATTGTAACGGCCTGATGGCCGGGGCAAAGAAGGCTACTCTAAAAAAGCTGCAGAGCGTGCAACACGCCGCTGCTAGATTGGTATTGAAATTACCTAGAAAATCGTCCACTTCGGCTGCCCTTAAGCAGCTGCATTGGTTACCCCTTCGTAAGAGGATTTTGTTCAAAATCCTGGTGACTACCTTTCGAGCTCTCAACAACACAGGCCGAGGTATCTTTCTAAGCGGTACACTCGCTATAATCCCCCCAGAAAGTTGAGGTCATCTGGTGGCAATCTGATTAATATCCCCAGATTCCACTACAAAACTAAGGGGGGGAAGACTCTGACTGTCTTGGCCTCTAAGGCCTGGAATGCCATGCCTAAAGATCTCCGACTCCTGGACCAAGAAAATATCTTCAGGAAGCAATTAAAGACTTGGATTTTTAATTTGTCGGATGCCTCTGTCATGGCCGCCATTTAGTTTCCGAAACAGTACTGCACACTTTTTCAGCGCCAAGATGCTCCTTTCGGAGCGACAGTTGCGCTCTACAAATACCGATTACGATTAAGAAAAGGAAACACGGCTAATATCTACACTGACAGTCAGTATGCCTTTGGGGTGGCGCACAACTTTGGGAGACTGTGGAAAGAAAGGAATTTCCTTACCTCACATGGGACGAAAATTCAACATGGCCCCCTAATTCACCGATTATTAGACTCCCTGACATTTCCTAGAAAGGTAGCTATTATAAAATGTAAAGGGCATAAGAAAGTGACGGATGATGTTGGAAAAGGCAATGCCCTGGCTGACCAGACAGCCAGCCAGACAGCTCTTAAGAAAAAGGAAGGAATGTATGTGGGAGGTCCCGCCAGGTGGGTGGCAGAGGGGGGCATGGTTGAAGATACAGTACAGAGTGTGATCGATATTCAGTCCCATGCTACCCCTGAGGAGCTGAGGATGTGGACGGAGCATTTAGCGGTAAAGGGAATAGATCGTTGTCTGGCCCGTATCACTATGGAGAGACAATGGATGTTGCCCGACAGTCATGTGCTACCGGTTGTAACGATGGCCCATGGCCCTGCTCACATTAGTGCAAAAGGGATATGTAAGTTGCTGGAACCCCCCTGTTATAACTCAAAGATACCAGTATATCTTGAGAGGATGGTCAAAACATGCATGATTTGGCTTATGTACAACCCGGGAAAAGGTACAGTGACCCCTGGAGGAGGATTCTCCACCCCCACTTTCCTTTCGAAGCCCTCCAGATGGATTATATCCAGATGGACAGATGTAACAGTTTAAAATATGTCCTGGTGGTGGTCTTACCTTCAGCCGATGGGTGGAGGCCTACCCTGTCAAAGACTTCACCGCTATCACTACCGCCAAAGTACTATTGAAAGAATACTTCCTATGATTTGGTTTGCCTTTGGCCTGGAGTGACAACGGGACACACTTTACGGCTCAAATAATGGAGTATGTCTGTTCAGCATCGGGTATGAAACAAAAATTTCATCCAGCTAACCACCCCCAGTCAGCAGGTTTAGTGGAGGTGTACAATGGCATCCTAAATACTAAAATGGCCAAGATTGTAGCCGAGACAGGTGTCACTTGGGTTGATGTTCTGCCCCTGGCTCTGCTGTCTGTCAGGACAACGGCCCATACCAGGATAGGACTATCTCCCCATGAAATTGTGTTCGGGAGGCCTGCCAATGTGTGGGGTGTTCCAAGGCCCCAGAAACTGTCTGATGTTGAATACCCTGTGTTGACTGATTATCTGTACAGTTTGATTAACACCTTTTGTACTCTTTATCACCAGGTGCATGAGGCCATACCTGATAAAAGCGAGGGCCCAGGACACATTATCCAACCTGGCGACTGGGTTCTGATTCGCAACTTTCAACGTACTAATAGCCGCGAGCCCCGCTGGACACAGCCCCGTCAGGTGTTACTTGCCACCCGCACTGCCGTGAAAGTTGAAGGTCGGAAGAACTGGATCCACATGACGCACTGCCGACTAGTGCCTCTGCCTCTCCCCTATGATCAGTGGGTGAGAGAAGGACAAGGAGATTCAGAGACAGAAATAGTCCCGACGTTTGTTCCATTCAGCGATGCAAGATTACATTTCACATCTACAGAAGCAGTGAGTGACAGTATACTAAAGGGAAAGGTGGAACACTCCCCTCTCTCTGCTCAGCTTTAGGAACGATTATTCCCTGACCAATCTGATCCTACTTCTACCCGATATAACTTGCGTTCCAGAAGGAAGGCTTGCCCTTGACTTGGCTAAGACCGGTGCTAGTATGTCCGACTAAGGTACGCACCTAGGGCTCTTGGGCACCTGCATCCAGTGAAGCAACCACCAATCACACACAGCCGCTATTGGTCCCTGGCTTAGTACAATGGCAGCCGTCCAATACACCCAACTCCAGAAACGATATGTCAGTCTCCTACATGGCAAGTGCTTCGTGGCCCCCGTGGTGACGCTGTTTGTCTCAATCATCTTGTCTATCATCGGTTGGATGTTACTGATCTACTATCCTGTTACCCCCCAACTCCTACCCCGACTCCTGCCGATCATCAGTATTTTACATTACCCGCCCAGGAATTACCCCGCCGTGCAGAATTTTTCAATAACACCTTTGTACATATGTTACATCATCATCCGCTGATCATAAATACTTCCAACTGTTGGGTATGTGGACTGATGCTGCATGCTATGACACAACCTGTCCCATTCTTTCCTTATCCTTTTTACATTTCTGGCTCCTGGCTTGCATGGTGGATGTTGATGCAGGAGGCCGATACTATCAATGGTACTGCCAATTCTGTCCTTGGAACATTTCGAGATGACTTCTGGCCAAACAGGTCTGGCATTACAAACACCTCTTTTTGCCCGACCAGCTCATCAACATTACTATTGCCAACTCATTAACTCGGTGAGATGGTGGTTTTTAACTCAACTTCTCCACAAACATTTACCAAATTTCGCCCCCGAAGGCTACTACCTGATGTACGAAACACTCTGAATGTTATAAATGTACGGGGCCGTGTCTGCATTCATGGCTTGGGAACTAAGAAAGTTGGTACTAGTATCTGTGACATCATTAAAACTTTAAACTTTGTCTCCTCCAAAATTGGTGGCGTCCCCAACACTTATTTTGTCTATGGCACAGCAGGCTACACTTGGCTCCCCTGTAACTAGTCTGGTACCTGCTATCTGGCCTTCCTCCTTCCACCAACGTATTCTACCCATGGAGATTACCACCTGTTGATGAAGGGCACTTTGCGCCGCTCACGTAGGGGTGTCATATCGGCTGAGGTTACAGTAGGCCAGGAAGCCGGGGACTTCTTTAAGAGTTTCCTCCCATTCTGGGGCCCCATTGCAAACAGTTGGGCTATACTAGGACTGATCAGGGTCCTTGAGGCCACCATCACAGAAACAGCTGGTGCCCTCTCCAACATCACTGCAGAGCTGCAGGCAAACTGCCTTGTAACACTTCAAAATCGTATGGTCCTTGACATTATCCTCGCTGATCGTGGTGGTGTGTGTAAATTGATTGGCTCCAGCTGCTGTGCACCCACAGTATATGATGCCATCCAACGTCTGCATCACCTTTCCTCTGAAATTCATCAGGATGAAGGCAACTGGTCCTTCACAGGCTGGATCTGGGGCCTCCTTTCCCAATGGGGATGGAAGGTCCTCCTCTTCCTTCCCTTGGGAGTGGCTGCCCTAGTCTCCTGCTGTTTGTGTGCATTCAGTGCCTGCCAATGCTCTGTGCAACGTGTGTTCAGGCTCTCAAGCCTCAACCCTCTAACATTCACGACACCAATATGAAGATGATGCTCAAACAAACAGATGATCTCATGAATATCGATGTTTCCTAGAAGTATTTGCCACTCAATGGCAAAAGGAGGGTCTGAGGAAAAGTGTCCTTCTTGTCTGCATTTATTTTGTGTCAGGACTCGATTATTTTTGCATTGCCACTTCGTGTCAAACGCCTCTGCATGACCCTCCTGGTCGTTTCTGCTGATGTCTGATGAAATTCTAACTATCACGACCACCCTGCCCCTCCTGCTCCTTGTGGTTGAGCCAATTTCGAAAAAGGGAACAAAGAATTGGCCTCCCCACCCTCAGACTGAACTTCTGCACACATCCATCCTGTTTCGCAAGACTTGGTCACGCCACCATCCCAGAACTTGTTTCTTTCACAAATCCTGTTGTTCAAGATCGGTCTGTTCTCTCACATACATATCCAGTTTTGCAAGTCCTGTTCGTAATCTTTTGTACCATCTGTTGCAGCCCCCGTCCTGCCTGAACAAAGGATGTGGAACTGCATTTTGACTCGGGCGCCAGGCCCCCACCCTAACTGGTTTCCTAAGGTGGGAAATGTGTATATATGGCCTGTAAGCTGCAGAGTGAAGCAGCAGCCTCCTCTGTCTTGTCTCCGATGAGCTTGGGACTCTGTTACATAGCCCGAGCTATTCAAATAAAACTTGGTTCCTCCTGAAGGCGAAGGCTCCTGTCTCTCCTTAAAACTTAGTACTGCCAGTGAGAATCGTGGTGCGCTGGTAGAGCTGTGTGTACCAAGTGATGTAATGGCATGGATGCTGCAGATGAGGAATGCTTGCATCAGTAGAGCTGTTGTATTCCTAGTGCTAGGACATAGAAGTAGATTATTCTGTCATTTCAGATGATCAAGAAGGGGGTTGTATTCAGTTATCGATTGTCATTATAAAGGAGCAAACAGGTGTATATTTTTCTCTTCAGGTTTTTCTTTTTTTTTTTCTTTGACCCAGAACGACTACTTTGAGGACGACAGGAGGACCCAGAACGACTACTTTGAGGCATCAGCTGTCTCTCACAAAAGGCATTCCCAAAGTCATCCAGATATTGTCCCCCCCCCCTATGTAATCATCACCCATTCCTTTCCAACTTTAACACCTGCATGATAAAAACGTCTTCCGCCCTCCTTCCTGTTCTACGATTTCAAGTGGAATAATGGCAGATATTACTTTATTTTATGTGGATGCGTTTTGAGGAGCGCTCCTTGAAGTAAAAAAGTAACACGTGCATCCATTCTACTTGAAATGTGTCAAAAAGATAGCAAGGAGAGAGAAAGCGAAACCCCTTCCCCGCTCATGACGGAACCACACAGTCATGCTGCGGCTGCTCCGCCCACGCAGCACTGATTCCCCACCTGTGCGGGTGTATTAGTGAGTGGGCGGAGTCGTGACGGAACCACGCCATCATGAGCACAGCTCACCCGTGGCTCATGACGCCGTGGTTCCGTCACGAGCATGGCTGCGCCGCCCTCCCCCCGCAGGCCCGCAGCGGAATTACCGCCGCAGCCAAGGGGTTAATGCTGCCAGGTGTTAACGTTTAGTTTTCAAAGTTGGAACACTGGGATGGAACGGACTTAGGTAACTGAGCGTAATGACTAACCTTTGGTAATTACACCATACTAAGATGCTGCTCATTATGTAATCTCATTGTCTATTCTAATGTAGCTTGATGTGAAACATAGCCCTGTTTGCCTCTGGAGCTGTGCGCAAATGCCAATGTACTATTATATGCTGTTATGTTGATTGTTTGAATAAATGATAAAAAGTAAATTGAAAATAAAGTTTAAAAAAAAAGTTGGAACAAAGTGAAAATATTTACATTGGAAACCAGCATTTGCAATGCAAGTAGGTCTCGACTCCTAAAAGAAAAGGGGGGGGGGGGACTGCTCTAGTGACTTTGCCAATGCTTGATTAGTGGTAGCATGTGCACCAATTGAAAGTAATTTTGCACCAGGTTTTCTATTAAAAGGTAATCCATTTAAAAATGGGTTCCTTTGCATGTGCGAATGTCATGATGTGTGCACAGCAGCACTTGGGAGCCATCTTTTTAATACATCGATTTCGCATCATGGATGGCTTCAAAGACGCGAGTCAATAACTCCTCACACACAACCAATCTCTGCGATCCAGGGGCGCCGCCATGGTGCCCCCCGAGGTAGCGACCCATTCCCTTCCGCTCACCCCCCCAGGCTCTTCCCCCCCCCCCCCTTGTTACCCAGTTCATCCCGAAGTTCTTGGAAGAGTTAATAAGTTTAGATCGGGGGGCCCCTTCCCCCCCCCCCACCTCTGGGTCCATTGGGAGGACATACAGATAACAGCGACACGACACCATACACACCTGCGGATCACGCCGGCATAGCCAATACTCTGTGCGACACCCACATAACTACTGTCACATCTTGAGTTCATCACCTCGCAGACACCAGTAGGTCGCACACCACGGACAGTACTGCCCCCCCCCCCCTTGGGGGCATATTGGGGACCCCATGAGGGGTTAGAGGTGACCGCTACAGGAACACACGGTGGGATGCGGTCGTGTGACATGGGCTCCCTGGATCAGGGAGGCCGCTAAGTGACGATACCTGAGACTATGTAACTATGGTCATGCATTATCTGTATTTCATGATTACTGATATGTTGATTATCAAATGTACACAAAAACCCAATAAACAAATTTAAACAAAAAACAAATGGATGGCTTCAAAGAATGTAAGGCAAGTTAGGGAGAGGGAAATTGAAAATAGAGTTCATGAGATACAAAATAATTTGAAAGGAAGTGTGCACAAGTGTAAATAGAGGGTGCACGCCCGACAGCACTTTTCAGCTGCTGGACTTTCGTTAAAAAATAAATAAATAAAATAAAAAATGTAAAGATGGATGGGGAATGTGAGACTAGGAAGAGAGAAAAAATGGAGCACTCATGGGCAGCACAAAAACAAGAGGATAAAGTGGAAAAACATACTCCCACGGCGTACAATGCAAAATGAAATGAGTATTGGCAAAGCCAGTAGGTCTGGTGGTGTTTGCTGAACTTTTGGCTTTGCTAGTTCTTATTTTGTTTATGGAATTTTTTTGTGAAAACAACCATAGTCTAAAACTGTATGCATAGAACAAGGGGACTACTTAATTTTGCAAATGTACCTATTGTGCAAGAGCAGAATGCCTTCACTCGGTCAGGTAGGCCAATCCTGAAGTGGGCCAACCATGTGGCTCATTCTGTATGCTGTGGTGGGCGACAGCACAACATGAAGAACACCACAGCTGCCTAATGGATGTACTGAAAACCCCTATTACAATGTTAGTTGTACCTGTTCCTGCCTTGATGTTCCATCAAGGCAGCTGTGGAATGGTAGAATTCATTGAGTCAGAACACTGTGAAACCATAAATGATCATGGGTGGGACAGCAGTAGAATATTGAGGAAAGCCATCAAATCCATAGCAGACACGAAGGATAAAAAACACAAGGCCATCAAATCACGAGCAAGGGATTGTCCCAAAGCCTACTGTAAGTAGTTTGTTATAGAAATCATAGGTGCTGCAAACACAGCTAAAGCGATCTGTAACTGAGACCTAAAGATAACAAGCATTTTTAATACAATAGGTCTCGCATTTGCGAGCTTTTAAGCTATTGGCATTGAAAATGACAATGCCTTTTATTTGTGTTTTTAAAAGGAACACATATATAAAAGGCTTTGTTGTTTTTAATGTCAAACTCTCGGGCATGCCCCTTTTTTTCAAACGCGGCTCGCATATTCAGCTTACCATGAGCAGCGTCTAAACAAAGGGGCGTATCCACCATTAAAGTAAAAGCGCTATGGTGCTTTCACCCACAGTTTACATTTTTTTTAATTTTTTTATTAAGTAATTTCAAAGGCTCTGTTGCCCGGCCGCTAAAGTGAAAACGGCCGCGCTGGTAGGCGTGCCCGCTAAAGTGAATGTGGACTGTGCTGTATATTAAATAAATAAATAAGCGTGGCGCTATAAAGCGGACTGCGCTGTTCTTTGCAAAAAAATCGATTGCTATTCAAAACAAAGCAGGCGGGTGCTCCGATGCCGTGGGTGGAATAGGGGAAGAGCATTAAAGAAAATAGTGCTCACCAACTTATAAAGTAGACCGTGTAACAACCGAAGTAAAAGGGCCAGTCCACGTGGGAGGTTACAAGTGAAAACAAGGTGGTGCTAAGGAGGGACTAACAAGCCTATGTATGAATCAGAAGCCAGCATTTATGTAGGGCAATGATACAAGCCAATGACATATATGGGCGGAGAGTGGACAGGGCTTCAAGTGCTTACTTCAATACAGCATGCCTCGCAGAGCATGCGCACTGCCCTTAGGCTCGACCTAAAAATGATTGGAAGGTTGTTGATTTTTGCACAGTGATCGAGTTAATTTCCCCAAAAAACTTGTGAAATGAAACTTTCCCTTTAAGAACGCAGACAAGTCACATTCTGCCATGTTCGAGTTCCGTGGCAAGATGGGAAAATATTGAAACTTTTGCCTCGTTCTTGGTTGAGACATTTTTCAGAAAGTATATGTAGATTTCATTATTTTAGTTCTTGTTGTAGTAATTGAGGCCATTCCACTAGGTGTGCCACGTCATTATCAGTCCTTCATTTAAAAAAAACATGGAATCGCCCAAATAACCCAAGAATTTTCAGAATGCCCTCCCTCATGTTAAAATAAAAAGTGTGACTCTTGAGTAGCACCGATTAATACGTATTGTGAGGAGTTGCACCCAACGGTACCTCCAATGTTTGTTCCAAATAGTAAAGCTTTCAGGAAGCATATAAGAATCCTTTTGCCTTCCACAATTGAACAGGCTTTAGCAAATATAAGCACAGCAAAGTAAAATAATGTTATTTCCTTCACTGTAACTGTAAATCCATTTTCTTGCTTTATGTATTTCAATACATTTTCCCATGTTATGTTCGATAACGGGGACCGGCGCCCCTTTACCACTTGTAATAAGCTCAAATGGATGAAATACCCATTACAGGAATGATTTTAGGTAGACATTTAGCTGCTGTAAACACCTAGCTTTGTCCTTCATAGCTTGAAATGCTTGACCTTTTTTGCCTCCAAAGGCATCCGTCACTATGGAAACTAGAACTCTGTGTGCACAAACTATAACAGGGACTCCCATGGATAAATGTCTTCTACAGTGTTTGTCTGATAATTGAGGAACCCATATCCGCATATTCTGCAGGAGGATTTAGGATGCGGTTATTAATTCTCGGAGTTCAAACCCAGATCACCGTAAAAGTGATTCGTAAATATAGTGTTAAACAGTGTAATTAGTGCCAACTGTTAGTTAGGTGCGCTTGAAAGCACCAGGCAGGAGTAAATCAATCTTTCTCCATTTCACCGTAATCTCTCTACCACTGATTTTTGCATAGGAATGCTTGAATTAAGGTTACTTACTGTGGAATGTATGCAGGAAGGATTGTTATGACCCACTGATTTCATGCTACTTACTACCTACGACTTAATTGTTTTTCGTTGTGTGAACACCAGCTATGCAATCAGTTCATCCGTGCAGGCATAATGCTGCAAGGAGATGTCACCACGCTTTCCAATAGGTGCTGCAAAGCAGTTCCATTTCATCCATCCTCTGCGTTGCTTATGCCATGCCTACTGTTAATGGAACAATTTCTTTTGAGTGCATCCCTTGCTAAAGAATTTTACACCATGCCTTCATTCCCACGCATTTGAGCTGAACCTAAAGCCTTCTTTGGTTTTAATTTGTCTCTACTCTGTGATTGCTGGCCGCAACTGCTGGCAGAGTAGGATTTCCAGAATAATCCAGTTTGATATTTACTATTCTACGGTTACTTTATGCCTGTCCTACATGCTCTCATGTTTTTTTTATTTTTTTACATTTGTTATTCCTTTCTAATGATTAACTCACGTACTCTCCCCAGGGCTGTCCTATTAGCAATATCCAACCAGCTAGCTATGCCAAGAATTGGAATACATTTTTAAGTGTGTCTTATTATCACTGAAGGTGTGCTACTGATGGAATGAGCTAAGCTGAGGCCCTGGGACTTTAGTTTAGATAACGATTCCCTTGCACATGCACTCTGCAAGTTTGGGCCACTGAGACCTAGCCTTTTTCCTCATTCCTTTTTTTCCGAATATTATTTAAATGTTATACGCAAGAGAAGCGCAGTACAATACGCCACATAAGGAGATGTATAAAAAATGCATTACACCATTCATCAAACGCAATTCAGCTATAGATTACAACATAAACAGTTAATTCTCATAAACTGTTCATAGAAATAGAACGACCACGATTCATAAATGTCACAGGACGTATAGGAGATATAGATTCCGCATGACCATTCAGAGCAATTGATGAGACGGACTGGAACAGTCTGCGAAAATGCTGAGTGTGGTGGAGGGGTGGGGGTTGTGTTGATGCTGCGGCTATACAGGTGCGAACTGCTGGCATAGAGAGAGACAAACTCTGAACATCCCGAAGCACCTCTTATACAACTATGCACTTCCAACAATATCAGTTGGGAAGTTAAGGTGACATCCAGATAAAGTACTAGCGGAAGAAAGCGGGCAATTTCTTGCTGAAGTGGTTCAAGCGCAGGACAGACACTAAACATGTGCTCCAGATCAACTTCTCTCATATGACAGCGCTGGCAGCAGCTTCCTGCACTGCCTCCCCATTTATCAGTTTTTACTTGGGTGTAATACAGATTAAGAATTGTATTATAATGTTATGCCTGTATTCACACAGACAATAAAAGATAGTTTCGTAAAGGCTGTAATCTCGAACTCCCAGCTTTGTCTGCCATCTCTCCTACCAGATCATCTGTCATCAACTCTGATAGCTATAGATTGGACTTAATGTACACTAAGAGCAGTTGCAGATCAGCTCCATCAATGCTTGTTCGGCAAAACCAATCGTACCCCCACACTTTTTAGGTACAAATCTGAAAGTATTTTAAAAAAAAATCACTCTTAACTATCTCATAATATTCTTGCAAATGAGAGTATACTTTATCCACCATAGAGATCTCCTAATTTCTCTAACAAGCTAGCCTCCCACCTAAGACAACCAGATTCATGAAATATTATAGGCATACGTGGGGACCTCCAGGTGGGGGAATAACAGAAGTATCTCCCTATACCAATCTTTTATATAAAAATTACCCAAATCTTGAAAGCGGCCTGTAAAAGCTGACAATCTCCAAATCTACCCCAATGAGGGGTTTCACATACTGTAGGCCCGCTGACCACTGATAAAGCCTAAAGTTGGGGACTGCCAGCCCCCCTCTTGCTCTTGAAAGCATTAAAGACCTTGAGTGCTTTTCTGGGCTTAGCATGAGACCAAATAAAGCTCCTAAACACACCCTCTATGGTCTTAAAACATGTATGCTCGAATGTTAGTGGGATTGCTGTAAATAAATACTGAACCTTCGGGAGAAAGAGCATCTTGATTACAGTACATCTTCCCATGTTAGGAAGATGCAGATTGTCGAGCTCCCGAGGTCCTTTCTAACCTTGTCAGGCCAAGTTTATTTCGACATTCCAAGTGAGTTGTACATTCTGGCAAATGTTTCTGAGTAAGGGGGCGTGTAAGCAAAAGCCATCCATCAGTTAAAGACTTACCTCAATCCCTGCTTCCTGTGTTGATTGGTGCGATACACAAATGTGAGCTGTCAATTATGATGCCTTCCATGTGGGTTTTAGTGTCGTGGTGGAGGGTGGTATCACCAGGTATATGGTAAATAGTCATAGAGGGGTCAACCTGGCATAATGACTGTGTTGCTGCTGTCCCTGTCATAATAGTGGCCCATCTCTTAAATATAGGTGCTAAGCGTGATGACATTATGCCTTTCCTTGTCAAAATAACGGGCAAAACTTGGCCTATTGTGGCCATCATGACAACACCTGACTCTCTATGGCTTAAAAGAGCTACATCCTTGACATTGATATTTGTGGCAGCATTTAGGCTACAACTGGTGGGGTATCATTGATCTATGCTGAACATTCTATTTGCCCATGGCACAATAGTGCCCCAAACTGGATGTGGGCATTCTTAACCTAATTGTTGCTATCAGTCACATAATAGTGGCTGTGGTGCAATGATGCTGCTTTTTGATTTGTTATCGATAGTGGCCGCTATCGCCAGACTATTGCCACATGATAGATATGGTGCTTGATGGGGTAATGAATAGGTATTGAAGGCAGAATCTATCCATGTGGGATCGTATTACAAAAGAGTGCTAGATGAACATGATAAGCTGATGTTTGTTGAATAAAGGCTTTTGTTAAATATTAAATTCTGGCATTTGGAGGTAGAGATACTATTTGTTATTGGGCATTGGGCTCAGTTATCTAAAACATTAATATTTTATGTTTTGTTGTGAAGTGCTTGGTTTTCAGTAACTGGTAAGCTGATGTTTCTAGCAAAATAATTGCAATTACGAAATATATTCAAGTCTGATGTTGGAAGAATAGCTTCTGCTGAGGTTGAAAGTCTTATTGTTGATTTTGGTTCCTTTGCATCAGAGGACAGCTACTTCTCTGATGTTTTTTTTGCTCCATGACTTTTGTGAAGGGATTTCCTTATATTATCACAACTGTTGTCTATGACATGAGCATATAAGAGCAAAGTAGAATGTCTGCCTTCTGATCCTGTAAGCGATATGCGATACGTAATTGAGCAGTATCTTTGGTCTAGGAACCTTAGAAATTGGCCGTAAAATGCTGCCTTTAACATGTAATCATGGTTTTAATAGAATTTGCTTTTTCCACCCCTACCATCTTGATTCTGATATATTGATATAGATTGTACCGTAGCACTTTTTATTTTGTTGGATCGATCGAGATATATATATATATAACCTTAATATTTGACAGACATTTTACTATGTTTTTTAAAAGTTTAATAAACCTTTAAAATGTTTAGTATACTTTATCACATAACGATCTCTGTCCCAGTGTATACTTAAATACATTAACAATGTAAATGAGGTTTTACAGATGCACTTAAAAAATCCCACTAACGTGTATTTACTTTTGTTTTAACAATTGCAAAGTTGTGTAGAAGTAATTTACATTAATGTAATTCTTTTTTCAAAAACTATTTATATTCCTGACACCTATATTATTTCTAAATGTAAGTTATTAAAATATTTTAATATAAAATATATATTTTAATATTTGCTATGGGCTTCTATATTTTTCCCCTGCCTTCTATTAACTTCTATTGAAGGGTGTTGGAGAACCAGTGGTTGGACATATAAAGTGCTAGACTTACTCCAGGTCTGAGCTGGACTACATTTACTACTGTTTAGGTCCCTTTTTGACTGTAGTATCCTTATACTCATAAATTTTGCTTTACCCCCTATCTCGAGGTGAAGCAAATTGTATTTTTAGTAAATGTATTCAGAAGTGATAAATAGCCAAAAGAAGCACTTTTATTACAAAGTGTAGATTTACTTACGTGCAAATTTACCTTTTGTGATTCCATCCCTTGATTTTAATTTTTTTTTTCAGTTAGTAGTGTTCCTCAGAATGCAAGTATTGAATTGTATTCGGTTGGATAGTTGCATTATGGCAGAGGAGGCAGATGAAAGTAACTGAGGGCAGGATACATGGTTGGCTTTTAAAAGAAGAACAAAAAAAGGGATAGGTGGAAGGCTTCACTTAGTGCCACCCAGTAGTAATTCCTCTGGAGTGAATTCCAGTAGGAGGTTTTTCTTCTTTTTGGTCTACAGTCTCACTCCAGTCAAGGACCACTAGTATACAAACCAGTCATGGTCTTTTTCCAATAGTAACAGTCCAACCTGAACTGTCCTACCAGGTCCGCTCTGAAGTGAAGTAAATCCAAACCAAGACTAGTTTCAAGTTGTTGGGCCTCTTCACTTTTTATTTGTTTTCTCATTTTGTTTTTCTCAGATTTTAAGATGGCTACGTAAAATAAATGTTCATACATTGAATATAAACGGACCAGGCTTCCACAGTCCATGGTAATTTTAAGTCTGTTTATGGATCAAGGCTTTCTTGGACATTCGACAACCTTGCAGTTAGCTGTGAACCTTAAGAGATGAAGCCACCAATACCATTTTTATGCAGTTACCTTTACATTCCTCGTCATAAGTTTAAGGTTCTTTATGCATCCAGCTAACGTAATGATAGGGAGCAGCCACATCGTAAGCCGATTGGCTGTGACTACAAATGATGTGTGGACTTTTCGTGATGGATGTCTAATGCACTTGTTGTAGGCAAATATGATGTGGGGCTTGCAAAAAAACTATTTTCAGAGATACTGGAGCTAAGCTACTGCTACGCAGTTCAATACAGACTGGGGGTGACGTGTACTTATAACAATTTTCGGAAGAAATGCAAGGTCTTATTTGTACTCTTATCCTTTTATAGGTCAAATCTGTTTTTATGCATTTTTAAGTAAGACTCTTACCTACATCTAACAGGCCTGTGAGGGGGTCAAAAGTGTGTTCTCTTCCAGTCCTTCTTAAGGATATGTGTCTCCTCAGAGGAGACAGATATCCCAGTTTGACTCCTTATCTATAGAAAGAAGTGCTTGGTGCCTCGCCGGCCATTAATGCCTCATACATTCAGGCTCAGAAAGTTAACTGTGGGACTGATGTTAGGGCGGTGATGTCGCAAGGGTATGGGCACTGGCAAATTCCGGGATGCATATATAGTCCATGCTTCTCAGGATTATCTGCTGACTTGGTGGTGGGACTTTGAGTATGGAACAGGGGAGAACTGGTGCGAAAGCAATGAACTCGGCTCTCCCATCACAAGTTATCTCCCACTTTTGTGTGGGGTTTTGGCACTCTGCGTCTGAAGTAGAAATCTATGGGGAGAAGGGGATGCCAGTTTCTGCCAGGACTGGTGGCACTACTATTTTGCTAGAAGTGACCGGTGCCTCACATAGTCTTGAGGGTGAGGGCCTGTGCTGTGAGAATGAGAGACTGGAACCCCTCAAGGGGGCTCCCTGCAGGGACCCAAAAACCTCCTCAGGGGAGTAGACGCTAGGATGCATGGGTCTGTGCCCCATCATGTGTCTGAAGGTGATGTAACAAAGCAGTGCACTCCCGATGGCTCTTCTTTGATCTGTGGGTCGCCATGTAAATGTAAATGTAAATGTGCTGGACTTGTAAAGCGCACAGCTGCCCGTAAGCGTCCCGGCGCTTGCTTAGGGAACCCGTCCTGGTATTCCCCTGTGAGAAACCCCGGCAGGATATCCACAAGGTGAAAGCCAGGCATCCCGCCGCGAGGGGCCGTAGTGGAGATTAAGCAAGCTATTGCCCAGAGTCGCAGAGTGTGACCCCGTGAGTTGAGTAGGCACCAGAGCGAGAATTGTCGAGTCCGTGGAATTTTAAGCCTGAGACCCGCCGAGGCGGGGAATCGAACCCTGGTCCACGGTCGATCTCAGCTTCCGGGTCTGCCGCCTCTAACCACTGAGCCACGCTTCTCCATGGGAGAGGCCAGTCACTTGTGCGACTCTCCACATAGTAGTGTGGAACTCAGACACCAGGGAGACTGGTATTACTAAAGGGCCTACAGTATCTCGTGCAGCATGCCGCACCATAGTCTTCCTTCAGCAGAGCAATCTGAGGTGACCAGTCGACCACTCAACAGGCCTCCAGGAGGGCCGTAGATGTACTTCATCCGCGGTGCTATAGCTGTCTGGGACTGTTGGGTCATCAATATATGTATATATATGTGTATATATATGTATATATATATATATATATATATATATATATATATATATATATATATATATATATATATATATATATATATGTATATATATATATATATATATATATGTGTGTATATGTGTGTATATATATATATGTGTGTGTGTGTGTGTGTGTGTGTGTGTATATATATATATATATATATATATATATATAATCGCTTGCGAGGAGGGGTATGCTTTGAAGGGCAGGGTGGCATACCTGCTGACTGCTTCCTTTTGCGTCAAGACTCGCATGCTGTGCACATGCCCCTATGATCATCCTCCCTTGAGCGAACTCATGTGCCTCAGGGTCCGCTGTGTCAGTCTTTCTGCACGTGTACAGGGCGGAATGCCAAAGGTACATGACGTTCACAATCCCCCACTTGAAGTGCTGCAGCGTGGCTGCCCCTACTCGCCAATGCAAGCCTTGGCTGCCGAGCAGGATGAATCGGGCGCATTGCACGGGGCTTGTCAAGTGCCATCTGGGCCCGGTGTGACTCCCTCACTGCACTCTGTGCGGCAATGACTGCCATGTTGGGATCTTGCATCAGGCCACCCTGGGCCTGAGCCACTGACTCAATCCCAGCGACTGTGTGGGTGCCTCCGATGGGCCCACCGTCTTCCAGGACCCCGCTACTCCTTTACTGGTGAACGTGGGCTCTTTGAGTGCAGTTGAGTCAGCAGTGTGAAGGTGCCAGGAAGGGGAGCGGCACTAGTGAGTGGTTACCCGGCTGTCATCTTGGCCATGCTCCCACTTCTCCTTTTAAACCTGTTAATTGGTTTATTGATAATAGTTAATAAAGATTGACTCATTTTTGATGGTACTACATTTTGCATTGTATAAAGGATTATAAATGATTTGTCAGGTATGATAGTCGGGAGACTGGTCCTATTTTGCTTTTGGCTGGTTACACACATTGTCTAACAATCCCTCTTGCAGTGTAAGGCTATTCCTGCCTGGAGCATGGCAATGACAATCACATCCTTGGCTTATTTTCCCACTTTTGTGTTCTAGAGAGCAAATACCTAGCCGCCTTCTTGAACTTTCAGGACTCGCTACTTCGTGTCCTAGCTCCAACTCCAGTCAAAGTCCAATTTGCACATTCTGTGTTGCAAGAATGACGAACAGTTGCTGGTTTTCTTGCTTTCTTGGCTCTCCTTTGGGTATAGGGTGTCATTCATTTATAAACTGTAACTATGAATGATCTGTTCTACCCAAGAAGTAGTAGTACACCTCTTATGTATAGGTCTGCTCCTGATTTGACTATGCTTTGTTCCACATTGAACCACTTCTGTCTCCTTGAGGTTTCAGTTGGACTCCTCCACGTTGTTCTGGGTGGATGAGATTAAACCTGCTCTAGTGACAATTTATGGCATTGTCTTGGATGGCTCTGTTGCTTTTCAGGTGATGTACCATACGCTTGTGGATTGTGTATTTTAGTGAGTTTAGTGGTCCTGCATCTTGTGTAAGGCATTGTATTGGAATGTTGATTATTGATCCGTGCCTATCACCTGAACTGTGCCCACTCAATCCTCACTTCTGTTTTCTTTAGGAATTGAGTTTGGCTTGGTTATGTTTTGGCACCATGATGCTATCTTATGGTTTTTTCAGGGTTGATGGAAAGCCCATTGGGTTTTCGTATAATCTTTCACTTAACCCAAGAGCTGTTTTAGTTAGTATATTGGAGTGCAAAGCTCAGATAAAGTACTTAATCAATCAAGAACTTAAAGTTCAGATAATAAAGTACAGAGTATAAAATAAGAAGTAAATCGAGCATAGATTTGCTGTGGAAAGGGGCTCCATCTTATCTTAAGAAATCACACTCTTGAATAGGGTTCTAAACAAAGGAATTCGTACTTTCACTGCAGCATCACAGACTTTTGAACCAAAAGGAATAGAATAAAAGAAAAATATTTCAACTAAATACATTCAACGTTATTCTCATAATTCTATTACATGAAGTTTCTCATGAGCAACTGTCTACACATTGAACAGAAAATGGTACATAACATGATTCTTCCTGGTACAGCTAGGTTTAACTTTGAATGTACATTCTATATTCAGAACAGTCTGTGAAAGTCTGTCCTTCACCATCCAACATGCTTTTTAGGTCGAGCCTAGCAGCAGTGCGCATGCACTGCTCGCTCTGCAAGGCATGATGTATTAGGGCATGTTCTTGAAGCGTCTGCCACTCTCGTACATAATATAATTCTTCCTGGTACAGCTAGGCTTAACCTAGAATTTACATACTATGTTCAGAACAGTCTGTGAAAGTCTGTTCTTCACCATCCAACATGCTTTTTAGGTCGAGCCAGGCGGCAGTGCACATGCGCTGCTCGCTCTGCGAGGCAGGCTGTATTAGGGTATGTTCTTGAAGTGTCTCTGTGACGGGGTCAAGAGGAATTGGCAGTAGGCGGGTCTTAGTTTTCACTGGCTTTATTATATGGTACAAGTGATCAGTACACGTTTTCCTTAAGGGTATGTTCCGTCGTGGAGATCTACTTCTACTGGGTCGTCTGTGGTGACGTTCCGATGGGTCCAGTCGGCGAAATGCTTCGGGACTCCATCGGGGCTTTACGTCTTCGTCCGTGTTGGCTCTCGGATTAAACAGACACAGTCTTTCGTGAGATGGGTGCTATATATATTTACACGAGAAGGGAAAAAGGAGTGAGGACACAATAACCTGTGTAACACTCTTTGCTACGAACTACTAAATGTGGAAGGTAGTGCTCAGGGAAAGGTACACCGGGACAAGGAGGTATCAGGATTAATTAGGCGAAGCGCCCTTACGTCCCACCCAGTTACGGATAGAGTCGCGTACCTGAGTTAGCCACACACCTCCCCTGGGTGTGTGGTGGGGCAACTCGTGAAGACGTTAGCCTCCTGGCTTCTCAATAGTTCTCGATGCCGCAGCTTCGCCGCCCTCTGGTCCTCCTGTCCTTTCTGCCTCCGCGTCCGTATTCCTCCGCTCCTCGTCAGCTTCTCTCCTCACGTCTTCTCCTCTCCGGGTGAACAAGCACAGCTGGTTCTGGCGTTCCTCTGCATAAGACGTCTCTGCCTCCTCATACAACCCCGCCCATTCTTCAGCTGCTTCCTCGTTAAAGGGCCAGTGTATCTCCTCGCTCTCCTGCGTGTTGGGTTTTTCCTCTACGTTCTGTGAAGGGTAGAGGAGGGGTGTTGAAGGTGGAAAAACGTCCTGCAATGTCTCTTTATTATTAACGGGGTCAACCTGTACATCCATTCTGTTAGTCTCCCACTCTCCGCCCATATTTGTCATTGACTTATGTCATTGTTCTTTTTAAATGTGGGCTCCTGAATAGGTAACAGACTTGTTAGTCCCTCCTTAGTACCGCCTTGTCTCCCTTTGTAACGTCCTATGAGGACTGGACCCTTTACTGGTGTTGTTACTCTGTCTGTTTTATCTCCCTCTATGAGCACTATTTTCTTTAATGATTTTCACCCATTCCACCCTCATGTGCTTTCCTGATACAGCGCGCACAGCCAGGCACACTTTCCCTTTACATTTAAGCATTTAGCCAGTTTGCTTTTGTTAACGCTTTATTTGGCAGATACAGCGCGACGCTGGTCTCACTCATAAAGCACGCCATTCACAGGAGACATTGGAGGCCTGAGGAGGGGGAGCGGGCAGCTTTGCCAACAGACACCGGCCGGCTCGGGCACGCTGCTCTCCTCCCCTCACGCTGCCTATGTCTGCTCACTCTGTCCCCGCAGCTAGCTTTACAGCCAGACGTGAGGCTGATCCAGAGCCTCCAGCAGCAGCTCCAAAGGTCCTTGTAGCATTTATAGTGAGATGAGGTGTCTTAGCTCGCAAGTATCCTATTTATTATCTTTCATCTTCAGTACAATTTCAGCTTCAAGGAAGGCACCATGTGATTGCAGTCTTATAGATGGCACTTGATAAGGAGAATTCAGCTTTCCATAGGAGGCCGTTCAACCTCTGACTCAGTACAGTCTTCCAGGTGAGGTTATTCAATTGCTGTCCTTGGCTGGCTACCATCTCGGAAATGTGTACTGGAAGAAAAAATGTATTCCTTCAACAAAAAGTTATTCAAGATTTTAAAATGTTACGGAAAACTTGAAAACACCTTCACTTTCTGCTTTTCTTCCCTCTTCACTTCCAAAACAGTCCTCATCATCCAAAACCATTGGCGATGTAATTGTTTTTTACACCGACATATGCTATTTTCAAATCTGTACATATATAGCCTCATTTGCAAACCCAAATGATAGACGGGCACTCACAGGGCAATATTGTAAAATGTATTTTTGAAGACCGGCAGATGCGTTTTGGCTATCCATTTATCAATGCCTGTTATCTCAATTTAAATGGACTGAGCACAATGGTGTTCTCTTGAGAAAACAGGCATTGCTAAAGGGATTGTCGAAACGGGTCTGCCTGTCTTTAATAATAAATTTGTGTAATATTGCCCTGCGAGTGCCCGTTTTTACTTGAGAATTGTTAAACGTATATTGTATGAGTTTCACTCAAGGTGGCGCACCTATCCTGGAGTTCAGCGGCATTGGTGAAACCTTGTGAAACTGATATGGATATTTATGTATGTGTGTGTCTGTATATGTAATATATATATCTGTCTGTCTGTCTGTCTGTCTGTCTGTCTGTCTGTCTGAACACTTCTCACCAAAAGGTTAAAAGAACAAAGGACACTGCAGGGGCTTCACAGGCTGTTTATTTGGATTTTCGATAGGCAGACCGGTTTCAGCTCCTCGCTTTCCTCAATGCCAGATATATATATATATATATATATATATATATATATATATATATATATATCCATATCTCCATATCTCCAGGACTTGTTGAGGTCGAAACTCGTTCTTTGTTTTGCCGAAATAAACAACTAATGACATTGTCTTATTGGTGTGGCTGGATTTCCTCCATCAGACGAGGGGAGATCTACTCTGCATATATATATTATTAATTTGACTTTAGAATAGTGAGACACGTTCACTGGCATGCTGGTAAAAGTGCACAGATACTTGGTGCTTCCCTTGACTGCAAATATAGTCTAGGGGGTGTGGACCTCCCACAGGAAACCTGACTTTCTGCCATGCATCATTCAGATTTGTCCTAGCGCATGTATATTTATTCATCAGTATAGGGCCATATGTTAGCGCTGCAGCCAATAAAAGCAGCCCATTTGTTGCTATATCCAGGCTTAGCCATTTTTGAGATGAGAACGATAGGATGCTGCTTGATATTCATGGTTCGTCCTCTGGGCACTAAGGCTCCAATTGTATTGATGTATTTACTAACTTGTTTTATAACGTTGACGCTATGCTTTATGGGAATTTATAGACCTTAATCATTTTAAAAACGGAACTTTAAATAAATATGCGACTGTAGAAGTGAGCATTGTGACCGGGCAGAAGAGAGGTGGAAAAGTGAGATTCACAATCATTGACCTATTTGAGAATGTTACAGCAGGAATATTATTCCATCTAGATGGAGATCTGCCTAAGAACCTAAGTGACAGGACACTTTCAGCTCTGGGAGCTCGGTTCCTTTATCTAGGACAATCTCCTTCTTTCTGAGTGCGGAAAATAACTTTGTAAAGCACTTTGAATGAACTGATATGATTTCCTTTATTAAGACCGGGCCAAAACCGTTTTGTAGGGCACAGCACCTTGTTGTCTATTGGACATGTATGCCCCTGAACAGGCCCAACCAATGTTTAGTTTGTGCTGGTTGTTGCAGGTAGTAGGCTTCAACACTAGGTTTTAGGGACAAGGACTTCTCTTATAGTCATTGGACCTTGATCTCCAGAGCAAGTGAGAGAAAGGCAGAGGAGAAGAAAGAGAAAAAAAAAAGAAACTGTAGAAAAGACACAAAGGTTAGGAATTGTTGAGTGATGGTAGAAAGAGGCATGAGATTAAATCAGACTGGACAGCGTTATTACTCGATGACCGTAAGCGGTTAGCTTCAAACATTTTTTTTTTAAATGTTATAATTTTTTATTTTTATATTCATTAAGCATTAGGCAAAACTCTACAAACAGCAGAGCATACTGAGTGTCATTCCTTTTAAAAATGTTTTATCCTTTGCAATATTTAAGCTGAACACAAGTTCACACTGGGTGGCATTTAAGGTTGCGCTTTAAACACGTTTGCACGCATGCTTGGGTCACTAGCAGCTAGCATAGCTGTTTATACTTAAGACTTGACAGGGAACGGAATTTCATATACAACTGTGTTCATTTATACTTTCAGCCTACTCGCTGTAGTAGTGGCAGTTCCATTGGAGGCGAGAGAAGGTGCAGTGGCTAATTTTTGATCGAAGGTTAGGGGGCTAATGGTTATCTTAATCAATTTTTTTTAAAAATAACTACTAATGCTCTAGAAAGCAATATATGCATTTAAAGAGTCTGCTATCTTTGAACTTCTTAAAAACCACAACGCTGGGACTGAGAGGGAGGAAAAGTAAACGAAGCCTCATCCACTGAAAGAACAGAGCTTGTCAAATATTTCCAGATGGAACAGACAGATTGCAGACGGCTAATCTTCGTCAGAATCAAACTACTGCTCGTAAGCGGCTCGGTTCTGCATTCGTGTCGGATCCAAATTAGTTTTAATCTCTCTAGTCTGCAGGGAATGTATTTTTAACAATGTGTGTCAATTTTTTCTTTCATTTAACAAATGTGTTTTCCAGTTGTGCTTGGAATTAGCAGGTATTTGTCAGTCGGGTTGCATTTCGTGATGAAGTTTGCGAAAACGCGCTCTTTAAGGCAGCAGAGAAACTACAGCTGCTCAAACATTTCACTTAATGATAACGTCTTTGGCTTCAAGTCACTCTGAACTTTTTGCTTTGAATGTAAAGAGTTGAAGTGCCTTATACCGAGTCTGCGGATGCTCCCCGCTTCTGCTTGTTAGATCTGCCATAAGAGACATCCGCTTTAAAAAATGTCTGGCTGGCTCTCTCCCTCATATATATCCACTTACAGGGGCTTTTGGTCATCTCCCTTCATCCACTGGTCTGTTCAAGCGTCATTCATGTTTTGCTCCCACCCACCGCAGCACACAGCGTGGGTTAGCAGATCAGCACCATTCATCCATTCGTTGTCTTGCGTTCTGAACGAAGGCATTTTTTTGCTGCATCACATGTACACAGCCACCTGAAAAGGAGTGCACATCAGTGCTGGGTCTCTTATGTGTGAGCTGCTGATCCGCTTCTTTGTTTATATTTTTTCATCTTTGGCAATTTTGTTTGCATATGAAAGCAAATAAAGAAAATCGCAGTTCACGTATAAAGGTCTGATCTACTGGTGTTGCTAATACTTGTTTTTAAACTGGGGGTGAAATTTATTAGTAGAGGCTTGCCAGCAGACTGTCAGGCAGGTAGATGACCACGTGTCTAGAGTTATGCAGTGTATAATAATGCTATTTACTTTGAACAGCACCTATACTCTTTCCATAACTATGATCTCAAAATGGTTTGCGCTAGTTGTGGTTTCCTCCGAAAGGACGTGTTTTCAGGTTGCAGGCCTCTGTGTTTTTTCACCCCAGTGCAATTCAGTGAATACCTACTTAATCGTTTTTAACTAGCCATTTTGCTAGCTATTTTTTTGCGTCATGATCGACTGGAATCTTTAAATTCAAACTTATTAACTGTTTGCTTTGCATCTCTGCCCATTTTGTTTCCCGCTGAGAAAATATATTCATGGTGCATGTCAAAATGAATGGATGCTAGCAGTGATGGAACAGTGCACCTTTCAACAGCAGAATCCCAAAATCTGGCTGGTTGCTGGCTATTCACTTACTTCTTCGGACAGGTGCAGGGCTACAGTCTCCTCTACTCTTTATTTTTTGTACAAATACCTGGTAGATCCAGTCCGAGCCAGGGAGGCTCTTTTTTTCAATTTCTCACTCTTATTATTTCTTTTGTACCACATTTAAGAAGGAACTCAAAAGGGTCCTATTTGAGAGACACTTTGGATACCTGTGATCACATCTCCACATTCCCTTCTCCGACTTATCTAGTCTATCCAGATTTTAACTGTTTTACTTTATTCCCCGATACAAACTGTTGGATCCGCATGTTTGTTTTGGTTGTTGCTTACCTGTTATTTTTATGATTTTGATCTATATCCATCTTGTTCTCTTGTAAAGTGCTCTGATGCCCAATGGCTAAGTTTGCATGAACTAAATGAAGTATCTGTTCATTCAAACAAAGTGTAGGAAATTGCCTGGTGGCTGTAGAACCGAGAAACATGTCTCCTCAAAGGCAGTCTTGTAACGGCACCGGTGGGCAATAAAAAAAGATCAGTTAGGAGCTTGCTTGGAAGTTAGACCCTGCAGACTGGGTTTGGTAGACTTAAAGCACTGACTATGATGCTCTCTTCTGTCAGAAGGATGCAGTGCTTCCTGCTCAGTTGCCACGTATTGAGCCGTGACAACAATTGCCCTTTCTTGCCTCTCCCACTGACTCCATTATCTCATAAAGGGGAAAAATAGAAACTTCTCTTGCCCAAGTTGGAAACCAAATCCTTCCTGAGATAGGACCTTCGAAGAAACATTTTGAAGGAAGGTACCCCCTCTTAGGTAGTGAATCTCTGGTGAGGGTAGTGCCTAGGCAAGTCATTGGGGACCCTCTAACCTCTGCCCTGGATAGGGCCCACTTTCTCAGGGAATATTTCTTAGATATTCAGAATGAATTATGGTAGTTTGACACTCTCTCCCTGCTCTTTCTCCTCTCTCTCTCTCTCTCGTCTTAATAATGCAGGTCGGTTTGAATGTAACAGAGGTGCGGGAGCGGGCATCATGCCACCGCAACACTCCCACACCACCAAAAACTCACCGTCACCTGGCAGATTGCAAGTATTTTTGTGGTTGGGCGACTGGTGTGGCAGTCCCGGGGCAGTGCAGTTTAAAGTCTCATAGTGAGCCTTAGACTGCACTTCCGCTGGACCACCAGAGATGAGCATAGCCTAAACTGAACCTTAGAGTTAGATAGGCTGCGCCACTGTATATTTTAATGAGGTGGATAGCCAGCCAGGATAAAAGTCCTTTTTGGACTATCCTACTTCTTTTGAATCACACCTGTACTATGTCTACACGTTATGGACCACACACCCCCACTCCATCATACGTCTAGGAATAAAAGTTATCCAGTATTGTGGTATCTTTCATAGATTCACATGCCTGAATCATTCCCCGTCGCCGAGGCAGGAGTCCCACAGTAAATTAAAATAGCAGTGCCAAAGGTAAATAACAGTAGTAGCCCCTAAGGAAAAAGGCATGAAGCCCAAATCTTAGTAGCCTATCTACATCATTATGCTGAAAGAACCAAACTTTTGGTACAACCAATCAGCTATCAACACCCTCTAGAACCCTCTCTGTAGAGCCAGTTCTCCTCAGATTTTCACCGCACGTCGTGTGGAAGGGAGTCTCCCTGAGTGCCACTCAGTTTTTCCTTCAAGATGTCTGACAGGAAGGCCTTGTTCAAACCCCGCAGAACATGCGACAAAAAGAGTCAATGTTTATGTTGTAAAAAGCTTTTATTCGACACTTGGTCATAAAGCCAACACACGCATATAATACATGCAAACAACATGTTCATAATTAAAAATTTGATTGCAATTGACAAAACATTCATAATACAAAAGTGCAATAAGTGCAAACCCCGATCCATAGTTACAATTTACTTATAATTTTAAGGAGATTCTTTAGTCATATATTGATATAGAACCTACAATCAGCTATATTACATGACCAAATATTAAAAACAATTTTTATACAATTATAAATAATTAAAAAGCCAGCAATAAAAACACTTTTATTCCTACAATGTCATTCCGAGTTTCTTCCTAGTTAAACAAACACCATGAAGATACCTGCTCACACCAAATGTTATCAACCTGGCGGTTGAGGATCTAAGTAACCGCTCTGCCTCTTTATATGAACGTGTGCCCAGGTTTTTACAAAGTGGTATGATCCATTTATTACGTTGTAAGCTGTATGACGGGCAGAAAAAGAGGATATGAGCCTCATCTTCTCTTTGTTTTAAATCACATAGTTTACAAATTGGGTCGTTTTTAGTTCCTCCCCACCGACAAGTATTCGCATTAATCTGTAAAACCCCATATCTATAAAGGAGGTAAACAGTTTTAGCCAAGGGTGGCTCAATTTCATCCATGAAGTATTCAAATGTGGGGTGGTCCTTAAATTGTAAAAACTTTTGCGTTAGTGAGCCAGTAGCACGTTCATATACATTAATATTCACATAGTTCCAATAGGCAGATTTTACTTGTTCTTTACAAATGGTTAACGAGATAATTGATGACGCTGGTGTTTCCCAGAAGTGTGAAAGGCCTACTTTTGTAAGCCAATGGGATACATGTCTCAGCCACTTGATTGAGTTAAACGAGTCTAGCTCCCTAACTTCCAGTAATCCTGCTCTATAATCAACGAGTTCCGGGGTGGACCATAATCTTACCCAATAGAGCAATGGCCACAACCAACACAAATGGTCTGTACGTTTTAGGCTAATGTCTAGATAGACTGGCACTAGGGGCGTTCTTCCTGGTAGTCTTAATAGACGTCTAAAAAAAAACATTTTCATCAATGTCAAATGTTTTTTTTATATAAGGCCCCCAAATCTCGGCCCCATAAAGGGCGGCAGATTGTGCTTTGGCTTTAAACACTTCAATCGCAGGGGTTATAGCTTTTGAACTACTCCCACCATGAATTTTTAAAATTGGGAGGGAGTTTTGCTTGAGTGTTAGCCTACTTTTTTCTAGTTGGTTTATCCAAGACATTCTACTATCCAGCCTAATACCTAGATAATCAAAAAAGTCCACGTAGTCAAGTTTAGTATTGTTTAAGGCCAAGTTCTTCTTAAAAGTTTTAGGGGGATTGATGGCCATATACTTAGTTTAGATGAGTTGATTTCTAACCCCTTTAGCTCGCAATAACTATTAAATTTGTTTATTAAGTTTTGCAGCCCTTTTGGTGTTTGGGATATTAAAATGGTGTCATCAGCAAATAACAGTGCTGTGACTGCCTCATTACACAACTTGGGGGAATCATGATTACATTGTGCCAGGTAGAGGGGAATATCATTTACAAATAAAGAAAAAAGGGTTGGGGCCAGCACACACCCTTGTCTGACCCCCCTTTTTACCGGTATGGCTTGGGTAAGTTCGCCATTTCTTCCCCATCTTACTTTGGCAAAATTATCAGTGTGTCAATGTTTATGATCAACATAAGGACTGCATTTGCTGCCTCTATCCTAAGCATGAGGCAAAGGATTGTAAAATGTGCCGTAGTTTCCCTTCTAAAACCCTAAGGGATAGGGACGCAAGAGTCCTGTTGTGGCTTAAATCTTCTTCGGTGAAGATGATGACAGAGCAAGAGAACTTCCAGCAAGAGAGCTAGATCTCAGGACAGTTCTTCGTCTGAGGGGAGAAAACATCTTAAATCCTCCCACTCTGGCCCTTCTCAGAGGTTTCCCTCTACTTCCTCTGGGCCTATGCAGTCTCCACAGACTACAGCTCAAGGACTCAAAAAAGGAATTTTTAAAAACAGTAAGTAAAACATCTTCAAAATCCTTGGTTTTACCTTCTTCTTTGATTTCTGTCACATCTTCAGCTCCTCCTTCGACGGCGACGATATCTACTACTTCTATTACGTCTCCTATACTGTCGACGAGTTTCCTTTTTCTTTTTTTTTTTCATTCCTCAGCAAATTCAACAAAAAAAATACAATACATGAATCAATTGAATTATTTCTTCATACCGGTACATTCATATAGTCCAAAAATGGCCCCCACATATCCCTACCAATTTTTCGTTTATTCACCCCTTTAACAGCATACAAGCTAAATTCCAAATTAAATAAGCAAAACATTCTACTTCTCCATTCAAAAAAAGTAAGATCCACTTGAAGCCAGGCGGCAGCAATGCACAATCTTGCTACAGTCATAGCAATAAATATAAGATGACGATATTTAAAGAGTTCCCCACCCCTACTAAATTGCATATCTGTCCCCAGAAGCATAGTTGAAGAAGTTGTAATAATTGTTTTGCAAATCAAATCACTTAAGAATCTTTCAATATCAGCACAAAAATACTTCAGCTTCCCACAATTAAAAAAAATATGTAACATATCCGCATCATCATCATTACATCGGAAGCATTTCCCATTATGTCCAATTCTCCAATTGGCCATATATGCCGGGGTGTAATATAAATTAAAAATAGTTTTAAAGCATTGTACACGCAAATTGGCTGACATTATGGATTCTTTTGATAATGCAATAACATATTCTAACAATGGGGCCTCCATCATTAAAATTTCAGACCATTTATCCCTTTTTTTCTGCAAATCATCTTTCCTACATGCTAATAATAGCTGATAAACCTCCCCAATTTTTGCCTGGCGTTGTATAGCATTTAGAACTAAATTGGGAATACATACAATCCTTCGCCGTATTATAAAATCGCTGATTTGTAGGTATTTAAAAAATTGTTGTTTCGGTAAATTAAACGAACGAGATAGCTCAAAAAACATTACTGCACCATCAGCTCCTATAAAATACTCCAATTGGACAATCCCTTGTGCCCGCCAACCTGTCGCCAAAGCATCCCAAAAAATTGGAGGTAGTAATTTAGTAGCATTGGTTGGAGTATACCATGACACCTTCCCGACTTGGGATAATTTTCCAACCTTTTTCCAAACATTGAAAGCTGATGACATTGCTAACCCCCCCCCCCGATCAACCGGAACAGTAAGGAATCGCATAGCCCTTCTTGGTTTTCCCGGGGGCCCAAATAAATTTTGAGCAAATAGCTTGTAGTTGCTGGAGTTGGTGTCCCGTAAACTCTAAAGGGACTGCTCTAAAGAAGTATAAAACCTTTGCTAGCACATTCATTTTAACAACATTTACCCTGCCAATAAGTGTGCAATGTAGTTGTGACCATTTGTCAAGTGAATTCCTAATATTAGCCACCAATTCCCCCCCAATTAACATCCAATATTTCAGACATGGATGAACGCACTTTTATACCCAAGTATAACACTTCCTTTTCCATACGTGGATCATTCATTGTGATAGAATCGGAAGTCAATATTTGTGTTTTTGTTGCGTTCAATTTATACCCAGATGCTTGACCGAATATTATCGCCAGTCATTCTATCTCTTGTAATGCTAGAACAGGGTCTGAAGAAGCTATCGCAACATCGTCCGCATTGTCAATGAAGGCCTCGTCGACGAAGTCGTCATCTAAACACTCGTCGACGAAAGTCTCCACCATCGACGAAAGTCTTGTCGACGAAGACGCAGGTATCTATGGTGCCATCTACGAATATCCCATCGATGAAGATCTCAAGCCCGTCGATGATGGTCCCGTCGACGTCGGGCCCATCGATGACGATCCTGTCGATGACGATCCTGTCGACGACGATCCTGTCGACGATGATCCCGTCGACGTTGAGCCCGTCGACGATGTTAACATTGTCCATCGATGGTAACCCCATCTACACTGATCCCATCAAAGACTGTACCATTAACAATGATGGTACCTGCTCCAACTAAGGCTTTAGTGGAGGTTACAGGTTTTTCAACGCCAATTTCATTAAAGAGTTTTCAGCTTAAATCTTTTCAAAGACAGGATTGTTCATCCATTTCCCCCTCTTACTCCATCTCACCTCCTAGAAACATACACACAAGAGGAGGATGATGATTATGACGATGATGATGATGATGAAGGACCCTTTGGAATAGCTAGTCATCCATCTGAACTGAATATCAAATGTAAAGACAAAGAGGAAGATGAAAATGACTACAATGAGCACTAATACCAAGAGGACATTGTTGTGCCTCATCATACAGTATACAAGAGGCACTCTCACCGTTCGGATACCAGCCATCTCCCTCCTAACCTGATCCAGGACTTACAGGCCATGCTAGCTGACTATAGACAGCAGTTTCCCCCGCAGCAGGTTATTCCACCACCTCAGCCTGTGTCGGTTCCGGAACCTTTACCTCCACCTGAAGTTCCGGTTCCAATGACTCCAATTATAGACCCTCCTCCGGAACACCAACCTTCTCAGCCTCCTCAAGATCAAGACACTTCCTCTGATGAGGAAGTTGAAGAAGGTGAGCTACAAGAAAATCCTCATTTGGATCCATGGGATTCGTACATTATCCCTATCCCTATGCCTTTGCCACAAACTCCTCTGCCATCCGACTCAGTCCAGAAAAGTTACCAGAGCCGTTCCTATAATAGATTATATATGGAACAATGGTATCAAGATGATGAAAAACCCTGCATCCATGCCTGCAGTGCTTCCACTGATTGATAAAAAGTATCTTGCTCCGGCCAATAGTCCATCCTGCCTCATCGGACACCCCAGGCCGGATTCTGTCATTTCCCAGGCTGCCTAGCAAAGGTCTAATAATCCAGCGACGCCTGTTACTACACCGCTGGACAAAGAAGGACGTCGTCTGGACCGGATTGGAAAAAAGTTTTCAACCATGACCGCCACTTCCATCCGGGCAGCTAATTCATTAGCGATCATAGGGCCTTATGATCGCCAAATGTGGTCAGACATTGCGGATCTGATTGACCTCATTCCAGAGGAGAAACTACAGGAGGCACAGAAAACTTTGCTGGAAGGAGAACGCGCAGCATCAGAGACGATCTACTGCGCTCTAGATATTGTAAATACACATTTCAGACAGTTAGCTAGGCTGCAGTTCTTAGGCGCCAGGGCTGGCTTAAAGCCACCACCTTCCGACCAGAAGTCCAAACAAAGATATGAGACCTGGCCAACGACTACGAATCGTTGTTTGGCAAGCATATTGACAAAGCCCTAAGCAATTAAGACAGACACAGCGAGATCTTTAGGTTCCCTACAATACAAGCGTGGAACATTCAGAGGCGCTAAGGGGTGTGGTTATTCCTCTAGAGGTGGTTACCATACGCAACAGAACAGGCAATATCAGCCCCAATACAGGCAAAACTATCAATCATAATACCGCGAATCCAATACGGCTGGTATCTCTCGCAAGAGAGGTCAAAAACGATCCAATAGCCAAGGCGAGACTCTTTCTAGAAAACAACAGTGAGTTCAGCAGGGCGTCAATCACTTTTCCTCCCCTCCCCGTCGGCGCAAAAATATCATTATTTCTGGACTTGTGCTATAATGGATTATATATGGAACCAAAACTCAGTCACCTGCCAAATTACAAGTATTTTTGTGGTCGGGCGACTGGTGTGGCAGTCCCGTGGCAGTGCAGTTTAAAGGCTACTTCCTGCACGGGAAGGAATGTACCATTTTTTTGCATTCCTTCCCGTGCAGGAACTTGGGGTGCACATATACAGGGAGGCACACCATATGCCCCCCTGCATGCACCCCCATCCACAGGTAATTTGGAAAAACGTGGTCCTTGATGAGGGTAAGATCTAAAAACAAATGAATATAGAATGAAATTAATCCTATATTGCTACTGTCCAGCCGGACAGTAAGATTTAATCAACAACAATTATGAGGATCAAGCGAGGACGCAGGCCTGTATCCAAAACATGAAGGTGAACAAATTAGTAACGAAACAAACAAACAATCGAGCACAGCACAGGGCTTGTTTGTAAATGTGAAGGGTTAAACAAGCGCAATAGTAAACCCAACCGTTACACATTAAATAAGTTTGTGTGCACAGTGTCAAATAAGCCAACAACATTTAGATCCCTTTTACGAGGATAATGGGATCATCACCAGGACAAAAACAGATAAATCACTGAAGGACATAGAGCCTATACAACGTTACACAAATTCGAAACGCGTTGACCACATTATGACTACACAAGTGTGTAAAAGTACACAATGAGGCTAACCCTCTTTTACATTTTGAAAATATGTTTGGGTGAAAGATTGATGAAATTGCCTTTGGTGCACTGAATAGTACACTGTTCGGTCACTGCCCACACCAAGTTTGCTATAAACTGTTTTTCAAATAAATTGCAACCAATTTGGGCCTTGTCGTCTTTTTTTCTGTTATATGTTTGAATTTTTCACCTCTTTGAATTTTGGAACTTGAGCTTGTTCATTTTTGAACTGTACAATTTGTTGTCCATGTCGTGTTTTGTGTTGTCCAATAAGTGTGATGAATAGTATATGCAATTTATGTAATGTATGTGTTCAAATATGTGTGGTTTATGTAAAATTGGTTTGATGTACTTTTGTGTTAACCATTGAGATTCTCAAAAATTGATTTTGCAATTCCAATTTTATTGAAATGAAAGAATAAAAAAATGTTTTCGGTCACAATGAGTGTCACAGGTGAACTCATGGAATGATGTTTGATTAACTATCAGTATTGGCATGTGTGATGAAAAAAACAACCATAGGCTTTTCTGAATAAATTGGTTTTCAAGTGTTTTCTAAATATCTCAGTTATATATGCTCTCATTTCAAGAGGGAAGGAGTTACAGGTTTGAAAACAAATCACTGAGAACCTAGTTCCTCCTAGCATCTTTCTTTTGCTTCTAGGAACAATAAAAATGTTCAAATTGGTTGATCTAAGATGACGGTTTGTAATACAGGGCTGAAGTCTGGTGGAAATGAAGGCTAGCCTTTTTATATGAAAAGATTTGAAAATGATACAGCCCAATTTAAAGATGATTCTCTAGGCTAGGCTACCTATGCCCAATGTAGCTTTTCCAACAGGGGTGTATTATGACCATGTCTAGGCCAACAAAAATATGTCCCACTGCTTGATTTTTGTGCTAATTGCAGTCAATGGAGTAGGCCAATTGAGAGTCCTAAATAGAGCATTCATACAGTCAATGTGTGATGTCACCAAAGCAATTCTAATTTGGATGATTGCTTCATATGTGAAATATCTTATTTTCTTGATTTTTCTAAGTTGAAAAAAGCAGTAGGAGGTCACAGCACCTATCTGGGCTGTCGTGGATAACTCCTCGTTAATAAGATCCCTAGACTTTGCACCACTTTTTTGGGCATAGGGTGAGACCCCATTTTGGAAGGCCAAAAAGAGGATTCTATTGGTGGATTTTATGTTTTGTCACCACTCTCCGTTTTATCAGTTGAGTTTCATCAGCTGATGGATGTTCATCCAGTCCCAGATGTATATCCTGGTATCTTGGGAAATTTCTTTGTATTCCCTCATATTGTCGATGATGAAAGTCAGCTGTATATCATCAGCATATTGTATATTTTCACCTGCTGCTGTTCGAGGGAATGTATCACTGGGCATATGTAGATATTAAAAGGATGAGGGGATAGGAAGGGGCCCGGGAACACGCCACAGTTTAGCTGAACTTTAGATTAATTAAAAGGAAAGAGACCAACCGATTGTTCTCAATCTTCAAGAAAGGATTGCATCGAATCAAGCACAGACCCCTTATGGCCTGAGGCCCGCACACAGTCTATCAGAATGTAATGATCGACCATGTAAAGGCCACTCACATATCTATCACCACCAAGGTCTGTGAAGTACCTCTAGCAGCTTCTTTCCTCAAGTAATCCAAAACAGCAAGAATGACTCTGTTGAGTGAGCTGGTCGAAAGGCAGCTTGATGAGGGTGGAGAAAGTAAGGCTCCTTCAGAAAGGCACAGACCTGAATAGTTTTGCCAAAAAGGCAAGTAATGAAATTGGCCTATAGATTTTAAGTTCGTGGGATTTTGCCAGGTTTTTTGAAGTGGGAAGGACAATGGTCTCCTTGAACCATATTAGACAGAACAGCACAGACATAAGTAGCTTTTCAAAATTGCGCTTTTTGAAGAGTCAACCTTCACTCTTCAATTGGCTAATACTTTCCACAAGTGGTGTCGCAGCTCCGGTATGCATGAATTTCATTTCTTAAATGTTATGCCTTCTCTTAATAGTCATCGTGCTTAGATCTGGAAGCAGTATAATGTTATGGCTTTGTGTTGTAATCTTGCTTTGCTGCCACTTCCCTTAAGGCTTTTTCATGGGTGTGGTCTCCACTCAGCATCCTCAAACACACCTCTAGATTAGTCACATTTTCTGGACCCCCATGTCAATATTCTAGTCAATGTATTCACTCTTTGTGAATGTTCTTTAGAGCTTAAGAAAGCTGGTGATGAAAAAGGTCTTAAGGAGTCCCTCCAGAATGCAATCGTGTTTACATAATATCCAAGTCAAATTGTCAAGGTCTTCTATTTCTGCAGGTTGTCCAGATGTTCCACATGGTCTTCCAGTCCAGCAGTGTAGCTTGGGGAACATGGCTGATACACAGAGGTTTTTGCTGATTTCTCTCAATAGCTCAACACCCAATTTCATTTGGTCAGCTCTCCTCTCAACAGAGATGATCTTACTCTCTCTGTCTGCAATTCACAAATCTGCCTCATTCGGTTTAGCCTCTCAAGCCACCAGACTCTGCCCTTTGGCGATAGGCTTATTGTGCTCCCTGTTCATTGGGTCTGTTAGGATTTGCTCCCTGTTTGTTGTGCAGAAGAGGTCCTCCTTCTCAATTTCCGGCTTGTCTGACACAACAGATGTGAGCCTCTGAAAGAACTGGTCTAAGGAAACTGTATCCTCTGCCTGCTTCAGTGACTGACTTCTTGTACTCGGGTGCCTATCCTGTAGCATTTTGAGCACATCTCCTATGAGAATGCCCTCCATTCTGCTAATATTGTTTACAGCGACTGTTGGGGGACAAACCAACAAACGAGCACGGTTGCAGTCACAGGCAGTAAAGTCACAGTACTTCCTTTATCTTGCCCTCTACTTTTGCTGTGCAAGAAGATTGTCCTATTCAAGATTACAGTGCTCTGTGCTGTTTATGAAGTTCCACTGCATAAGTCAGCCTCCTCCTGTAACCTTAGGATGGGCTTGTGGGTAAAGAAGAGAACTCCTATGGCTTAATGTGCTTGTATAAGTCTTCCTGCCCGCAGAATGAAGGGACACTTCACTGTTGCTGGCCTGATAGCACGTTTTGAGCATCTACTGCAGCCTTCCAATTAATTCTTCTCCTGGGGACCTACACTCTCTCAATTTTTAAGTCCTCGGGTGCCTTTTCAGGAAACAATTGCCAGAGCCATGTTTAATGCTGGCAGTCTGAGAAGTCATGGTTCAAAAGGGCACCGCATTGTGACCCCTGCAGCTCCACTAACTAACTTCCTGGTACCAGCCAGTAGCGGCTGGCCTGTACTGAGGCACACAAAAAAATCAACGTACCTTTCTCTCTTGAAGCTCACCATCCATCTCCTTTGGTGTCTTTTCCAGGACCAGGAAGCTGCAGTACTCAATCCTGGCGCTGCTCTTGCAACATGAGAGTATCACCAGGAAGGGAGGGAGCTGCCTTATTCAGGGCTCTCAAGAGCACTTGAGGCCTGCTCTTTCCATACAACAGCTGTCCATGACCGCTAGGATAGAGAAGTTTAAAATGCGCATGTCTGGTTGTCCATTGCAAGATGGCCCGCCAAAGAGACATGCGCATTTTAAAGCACACAGCACCCTGCTGCGGCCACTCTGCACTACTGTCCCCACCCTGTCCTGACACTTAGTTCTGGGAAAGTTGCTGAAAAATAAAATGGTAATAACTCCACTTTATTACCATTTTATTTTTCAGCTCTAGGGCTTGTGGCGTGACGGTCCTCTCTCTGCTCAAATGCCAGCAGGTGTCAGAACGCCCTCTGGCAGTGCTCCATGCAGAGCTGCCATCGCATAACCTTCATTGCCACGGCACTCGGAGCCCTGCTTGACATAACTGCTCAGTTAGAGGAAATTAAGAGATATGGATATGCTGTAAAAAAAAAAAAAATAGGTAACTGTTTAATATGACCAGTGCCATTTCGCAGGTTTATATTAGTCGCACTGACCCTGCATCACTGCATTCATATATAGTTGTGTCAAAGTAGTTAAAGACTGATTCACATTGAAGATTCCTGTGAAGATGAGCACTTGGGGTTTGGAGACTAAAGTGGCTTCAAAATGTATGCCAAGAAGGTGGTGTACATGGCAGTAAAAAAACGACCAGCATTTCAACAGTGACCAGCATCCCCTGGTTTCAGAGGGCATCACTGGGGGGAAAACATAGAATACATCCCTATTATGTTGTATTGTAATTACATTTGTACAGCACACCCTACCACTGACGTGGCGTTCAAGTACTTAATGCCTGGCTGTAATTGTGCAATTATGCATTGTAATAACTCTATAACCATTAAATGGTGCTGAATAAAGTGATCAGCTACCAATGAGTAAAGGGAATCATAACACCGTAGGCCCTCTTTAATATTGTATGTCGGTCAGTGCACAGACTACAAGACCACCTAGTCTTGACCATCCTAGCAGAAGTTTAGAGGAATTAGAAAGTTCTACATTCTTTTCCATTAGTTTATTCTTTGGATGAGGACAGCTTTAGGAGAAGCCAGTTTCCTCCTTCCTCTAACAGAAGGAAGCAGCCTTTGTAGTGTTGTAGTACAGGTTTTATGTGAATAGAATAATAATGTGCCATCTATGAAAATATCTGTGGCTCTGCCAGTCTCTAGCCTTGTGTAACAGGAAGTCAAGTGGTTTTGCATGTAGTGCAGGTAAGTCCTCTTTTTTCTAGTTTTTCTTTAACATCACAAGAGCCCTTTTGTTCTTTAGATTTTTGATTTAGTGGATCCAGATTCTAAACTAGAACATTTTTCTATTTTCCCACTCAGTGCAAAATCAGAAAATTCTCATTCATCTAATTCAAGACTCCGGAATACGTGTGTCTGTTGTTTTTCATTTTCCTGAGTAGATTTTCTGTCAGATGCAATCCCCAGTTGAGCTACATGCATAAAAGCTTTGAGTTATTTATGGAGGTATTCTGTCGGTCACAGGGGTCTTGGTGCATACCTGCTTGCATACCATTGCTGGGTGCTGCGCGGGTCAGGGAAGCAGAGGGGTTTGTCATGGGTCTAGCCTTGCGTGCATTGAAACCTAGGAATATAGTTCAGTTTCGCTATAAAACGCATGGTTATTTCCCAGTGGGAATATATTCATTAGTGAAATGGTTGTTGGACAGCACCCCCAAACACCCCCCACCCCTCTCTTTTCCCGCTACTAGTTCTAGTTAATTGTGGTACAGCTCAATTCTCTCTCTCTCCGACTGGGACCTGAAATATCTTCAAATAAACGCGTTGTACAAAACGGCTTAACCTTAATCACATTATGCTATGGCGAACCTAAGGGTCTTACACTTTTGATAGTGTTTTTTTTTATTGCACGTGGTCCGAAAGTGGGATAAATCCATTGCGTAGCCGACTTAACCATGAGCAGCCCTTTACAAGAGCATCAGTTTTCTAACTAGTGTACAAGGCAAACAAGATCCTGTCTTTCGGGCACTATTTTTTCCTGAGTAAAAATAAAGCAGCCTCGAATGGGAGGACGCACAGTGGAACCGACAACTAGGTGCTGTGTGTTGCAGCGACGCTTTACCGTTTCTATTGTTTTCTTGTTATTGTTCTCATATATCGTGACTTATCTTTTTTGGAGACCAAAAATATAATAAATAACCAATTGGCAAAATAGTTTGAGCATGTTCCCGAAAAGTCTTTTGGAATTCACAGTGGAAGTGGCAAGAACCCTCACCTGTTCGTCAGCACTGCTGCACTTTAAGGCCGATGCGGATTAACACCCATGCATACCTTGGGCATTATGGAGTGACTGTTTACAGGCATTCGTCTAGAGAGACATTCCGGGGTAAAAAACGATGGACTAGAATAAGACTCTAAGCAAATGCAGTGGCTGCGACTTTTGAAAGCACTCCACCCGTTATCTGTGTGTCTCAGCCTTTTATGCCTATGCATTCTACTATGCTTTCCTCCAATCTTCGTTGAAAAGCCCACTTGGCCAAAACAGTGCACGGTTGAATAACTGACAGCACATTTCAGCGTTTATTTTTAAAGGGACAGGACCAGCAGGTTGACTTCTTCCGAGTATTTGAGGGGCATTATCCTCTGCCCTGCCAGCTTGACTCCTCCACCCACACCTTTGTGGCTCTTCCGCAAGTGGAAAGGGTGCCTGGCAGGGGGCGGCCACAGACTAAAGGAAGGCACAGCAATTGACAGTCCACGTGATGTAAAGGTTTATGCCCTGTTCTCCCCACACTACCTTCCTGTCTTCTCCCACCCTTGCCTAAGTCTATATATAATACAGCCAGACCAAACCCCCAAATCATACCTTACCTTTCCTAACCTTGTCTGTTTGTTTTAGAAGAGCAATATTTGTTTCAGGATCTTTGCTAATAAATGCGGGTGCAAATTATGGATGCAAACTTCCAATGACCTACTATTGTGGGCACTCTGTAGGCATAGCCTCTATCTACTTTTCTTCCTTTTTTGCTCCACTTATTTTCACAATTCCTCCCATAGAAGTAGTTTAACACTTCCCTAAGCGGATGTCTGCTCTCCCCCTTGCATCAGAGTCCATTTTGCCTTAGAATCTGCTGACTCGTACGCTGATCTAATGACACCTTTATATTTAACTCCTCCTACTGACCCTGTCTGCTTTTCCTCTCTCAAGAATATTCTTTTGGTGAGATGGGTTTCAGTTGCCTGTAAAATAATCCACCTCTTTTAAACTAAATCTATGTACTCTTGTGTCTATCTTTTCACGCTCTCATCCCAAAGCCAATTACCCCACACCTCCTTTCTTGTCCTTATGCATACTCTTACCTACATATTCACTTCCCTGGTACCCAAACAACCATACCTAATGGCTTTGGTGGTGTACTGCAGGACTCCTCAGCTGGTCTCTGCAACATCCAGCCACTCTGTTGCAGATCTAAGGAGCTGTGGACTTTGGTCTGCATGCATTTAGCTCCTGCCTCAAGCTGGTTAGGTGCTATCAAACACACAAAAGGTAATCTAAGGAATGCTTGCAATAAGTCTAGCCACTGGCGATCGTCTGGGGTAGCATTCTTATCCATCATTCATTTACACACCATGCCATGCCGGTTCAGGGGGTGCCTGGCCTGTCAGATCGGGCTGGACTGTTCCTATTGGAGCTGGGTCAAGACTGATTTGCATATGGCGTGTACAAAGTGGCATGGTGAAAAAATAATCCTGGTTTGGAATGCTATCCTGAGTGATTGCCAGTGGCTCGATTTATTTCAAGCATTCATCTTATCACCTTTTGTGTGTTTGATTTAATGCCCTAAGTGACCAAGGGTATGCCAGTGTTTGGATCCTGTGCTTAGTGTGTCTCTGGACCCAAGCTACACCCCCCTGACAAGCCCCAATAAAGCCCCAATAAAGGCAAAACCAGTTTTGTGTTGCTTTTGTTCTGGTTCAGGGACGACGTGGCATGACAGTTCTGCTGGACTGTTCCTATCGGAGCAGGATCAAGACTGTTTTGTGTATGGTTGGGTGAAAACTGAGGTGGCATGGTGGGCTAAATAACCATGGACAGGAATGCTACTCCAAGCGATTGCCAGTGGTTAGACATATTGCAAGCATTTCCCTCATCACCTTTTGTGAGTTTGATTGGTTAGGTACTAGTTTTGTGAGCGCCAGAACTTGAAGCACTGTTTGAAGGATTTTTTTCTTTTCATTTTAGCAACCACGTAGAGGAGTTGTATTGTGCAGTTTCCATTGATCTTGTGTAAAATGGTATGGGATAATAATTCAACTCTAGCTATACTGTGGCAACTTTTTACGTTTGACCCATGATGCAGATGTCTGTTTTCCTGTCCCTGGGTTTATGGAAGAAATGGTGAACAACAGCCTGCATACATGTATTTCCAGTTTAACTGTTCCAGTTCCAGCGTTGGCATCTGTGCAGCCAGTTGGTGTCGTTCTGTTGTGTTTTGGCATTGTGGTTTGTTTCCTTTAAACAATATTATGAACAGAAGCTTGTGATCTACAGGATTGCGTTGCTGTGCCAATTTCAACAAGGAAGCTAAACAACATGAAAGTCGAGTAGAGGCAGATTGGCATTGTGTTAACTAAAAAAAAAAATATTCAGGAATTGCCCTTTGCATTTGATCCTTTGTGTGTTGCTCATAGCTGTTCTGTGATAAACTCGTAGAGTTTTGAAATTACTGTAAATGTGTTTAGGTTTGGCTTGGCCAAAACCATTTTTTTTGATAAAATATAGTGAATCGTGGGTCAAACCCACCTTTTCATCTATTTTTTGTTGTCAGCCCCATTCAGCCATTGCTTTAAGACCGGGTCTTCCATATTTTGGACCAGCCCAGAGCATTGGTGTTCACGTTTTCTTGGGGTGAGTGGGGGGTGGTGGTGGGAGTGGGTGGGAAGGCCTGAGAGGTGCTGTGGCATCCGAAGGAAAAACAGGTGGGTCATTATGGGGACAGAAAAGACCAGCATTGGCATAGCCAGTAGATCTCGCCTTTGGGAACTTATACGTATTTAGTCATGCAGCACATTATCCTAGGTAGTTCTATTATAGGTTAATTCCCGAATGTGGGAGGCTATTTTAAGCCCAAATTCTATCCACTTACAAAAAAAAACCACTGCACACTGAAGCATAATGGTGCTGTTAAACTCTGCGCGTGCACCTCCCTATCTGAAGGACAACAGCCATCCAAAACGTTGCTCCTGCTGACTGTACTTGCGATGCGTGTGTACCCTTCCCCTCCTCCCCCTCTGCACAACAGTGTGCAGGAAGCTCCAAAAGGGACGTGTTGGAAACTTCTTTTTGATGAAAGGCGTACCAATAAAATTCCTGATCGCTGCCATTTGGTAGATGCGAACGGTGAGGTGTGGAACTGCAATTATGTGTGTGAGATGAAGTTTCTAGGTCATATCTGCCCTCTTGTCTGTCCATGGTTTCTACTTCATTTGGTATAACAGAAAGAGATGAGAGGTTCCTGAATGTGGCTGACTGTTTTTGGGGCTCCAGTTTTGTAACAACCCCATTGTGACCTATGTGAGAAGCAGTATTCTACAGAAAGGCAGTGTCTGGAGAGCAGCCTGAGAAGGACTCTTGAGAAAAAGAACCTCGCCCCCACCTGCCAAAATGGTTCTACAGTTTCAGATAGTGAATCTAAATCCCCTGTCTGGAAAAGGTGAAGTAGAGTGGAACCCAACAACCCCATGTTGCCCCAGTTACAAGTGCTTCATAATCAAGGAAGGGAGTAATCGAAGGACAGCTGTGCTGTCTGGATGACAGCCAGTCTCTTAAGTTAAGAGGACATCACCTGAACTATGCAATTTCTGCTGGAGGAGCTTAGGATCTGCCTGAAATACTTAAAAACCTACCTTCCTGCTCAGAGAGGGAAGGGGTCTGCATGTCCCTGCATGGGAAGAGAGGCTCAGCATGTCCTGGGTACTGAGTGACATGCACAGACAGCGATTTACCTGAGAGCGTGCAGGGAATGACCTGCATTGTAGAGGGTCTTCCTAGTCTTACAACACCGTTTCTCAGCTGGAAATGTAACTTGCTGTGCCTTAGACATCTACTATGTTCATTGTTTGGTTCAATCAGGTCTGTAACTTCCATCATCCGGGGTAGGCTCACGTGTGCCATAGTCTTCCTTATTGGGGCTGCATCTTCTGTTGGCTGCCCGGGTGGGGCCCATGACATCTCTGCAATCCAGATCGACCGCCGCAGCTGGGCTGCACCTGCACCAGAGCTGCTGCATTGAACCGAGGAACACTACATTGGATTGGATGTCTAGTACTGTTGTGTGGTTAACGGTACTTCTTTTTCTTAATAGACACTGAAGTTATTGTTTCTGTTGGTTGATTGAGTGCTGAGCTCAGGCACCACACACTACCTTCCAAGAAGCCTGCAACTTCTCAGCCCCTCTACCGGGAGATTCCAGTGTGACCGTATTGTAGCTGGCCCAGTTTGCAGTTCTATAGTACAACCTGCCGAGAGAACCTATGGCAAAGGACCTCAACCACAAGGGTTGAAGAGAAGTAGCCCCTGTCTTACCTGGAGCATAACGAACGGACTCTGGCACACAGTATTTCAGTGTAGACCTTACTGAGCCATTTTCTGGCCCTCTTCAATTGGGCTCTGGGGGATGTATGACGTTACAACGCATACTTTTACCACGCATACCTTTACAACACGGTATTTACAACGAATACCGTTACAACGCATAGCGCTTAGAGGTGCTGGATAGTGGTAAGTATAATTTTCTATTCCAACTCCAGTCCCCGTGGACACTAGGGAAGGTGTTGGATAGAAAATTAAACTTATTACTTACCCTAGAGCGCCCCCCAGCGCAATGCGTTGTAATGGTATGCGTGGTAGTACCTGCGTTGTAAAGGTAGTGCGTTGTAAAAAATTTGTTGTAAACGTTGCATACCGGCTCTGGGTGTTCAGTATTGGAACGTACTTGTGGTCCTCAGATTTCCTGTTGAAACAGTTGAGATGGCTGCAGTCCTATGCTAGCACGTGTTGGCACTTCATGTAAACAGTTAAAGAATGCCAGGGCTCCATTTAAGCATTCTCTTAAGTTATATACTGTCTTTGGGTTTTCTAGTCTTTGTGGCATCAACATTCCTCGAGGTGCTTCATTTGTGTTCTCTCTCCTCCCTTTCAAGTCAGTGGGTTTTGTAAGTTTATTTAAAGTCTAAATTAGAGGGAGAAGGAAACCAATACCATTCAAGGCGTGAGGAGATGTCCATGAAGACCTTGCTGAAAATGAATGCTAGGTCTGAAGAGTTTGAGAATGTTGACTGGACTGTTGCAGCTGAGGAGTAGGCTTTCCACATGAAGGGGGTTCTGATGTTTCAGCAGACTACTATCTAAGCAATAAAGAGTCAGTCAGGTGAGTTACTATGTTTCTTTCAGCTTTTTAGGAGGTATTCGGAAATGGTGTGCGGGGTCGTTTTTATTGTTAATTGTATTCATAAATAGGAATGAGGTTATACAGGATAGCACAGAGGGCAGTTTGTTCATTGGCATGCAAGAAAGCTTTTTTAGAAAGCACCAAGTATTACACAGCAGGGCAAGAATGGCTTACTAATATCTATGAATAGGTTCTGTACCTGACCTCCATTTCTCTGCTCACACCTGCAAACTTACTGCTCTCCTTACTTTGCTAAGCCAATACCATTTCAAACCCAACAAGCCTAGGGGTTGCAAAACAAAAGATGAGTGCAGCAGGAAACCAACAAACAGTTGCTGATGCATTCCAGCATTAGAACAAGTCTCTTGTGTGTCTGGAAGCAAACAGGAATAGAGTATCTCAAATGCTTGAAGCTGGTCAAAGCTGTAAGTATTAGTTGCTGGTTGTATGCTAAATGTCTTAAAAGAAACGGCAGGAGGATAAGGCTGAAGGGGGATCCAGGATGAGATCAAAAGTCGGAAGTACCTGCAGATGAGAATCTAGCAGGCAGAGAGGTTAGGTTGAAGTACTGGATGCTTTACATTTACTCTCACATCTCAGCCAGATCTTGTGTGTGGCCTCGCTTACCTTGCACACATCAACCTCCTTGGCTTATTTACTCTGGGTTCCCTTCTGTGAATGGAGTTTGAAGGATTATCAGAACAGTAAATTACGAGCTTTTTGTGAAAAAACCTTAATGTTCCACGATACATGTGTTGCAGCACTGCATGAAAACAAGCATTGGCAAAGCCAAGAGGTCTCGCATATGCAAGAGCTATTGACTTTGCTAATATATTTTAGCCATATTGTACAGCAAGTGGAGTGGAGTAAAGTACAGTAGATTGGCATAGAGTGCAGTGGCAAATAGTGCACTAATTTTGACGGCATTTGTTTTAAGTAAAGTAGCGTAGAATGCAGTGGCTTAGAGTGGTGCAAAGTAGAGTGCACTGGTGCGGAGGTCAGTGGAGTGCACTGGTGCAGAATAGAGTAGATTGGTGTAGAGTGCTGTGACCTAGAGTGTGCTGGTTTAGAAGAAATGGTGGAGTGCCGTGACATAGAGTATAGTGGTGCAGTAGCATAGAGCGCAGTGAGTCAGGGTAGAGTGCAGAGATGTAGTGCAGTGATGTAGAGTTGTGGTGCAGAGTAGAGTGCAGTGGCGTAGAGTGCAGAGTAGAATAGAGTGGAGTGATGTATAGCGCAGTGGTGTAGTATGCAGTGGCATAGAGAGCAGTTGTGCAGAGTAAAGTGTTGCAGAATAGACTAGAGTGGCATAGAGTGCAGTTACAGCACAATGGTGAAGAGTGACATAGCGTGCAGTGGGGCAGCATAGAGAGGAGTTGAGTTCAGTACTAGAGTGCAGTCTTGCAGAGTAGGCTGAGTGCAGTAGCGCAAAATAGAATAGAGTGTTGTAGCATGCAATGGCATAGAGTGTTGTAGTGTGTAGTAGAGTGGCATAGAGTACATTGGCGTGGAGCGCAGTGGCGCACAGTTGTTCAGATTTCAGTGAGGAATAGAGTGGCATAGAGTACAGTGGTCCATAGTACATTGGTGCAGAATGCAGTGGCATGGCGTGCATTGCTTTTGAGTAAAGTGGTTTAGAGTGCGTTGGTTTTGAGCAAAGTAGAGTATAGTGGATTGGTGTAGAGTGGATTGGATTGGTGTAGAGCAGATTGTTTCAGAGTAGAGTGGTGATGCACGGTAGAGTGCATGGCCATGGAGTGCAGTGTTGCAGAGTAGAGTGGCTTGGAGTGGTGTATGGTGCAGTGGCAAAGAATGTAGTGGTGCATAGTAGAGTAGTGTGGGGTAGAAGGAAGTGGCGTGCAGTGCAGAGTAGAGTGTAGTGACGCAGTGTGGGGTGGTGCGGGGTAGAGTGGAGTGGCATAGAGTGGAATATGCATTGGTGTGATAGAACACAGTTATTACAGACCATGCATGTTCAATTGAAATGGCCATTCCATTTGCACAGACATAGTTTTAATAGTAAAAGTATACAGTGGGCAAATTATATTTGGAAATGTCCTTAGCTAGTGTGTTGATTTGTTTTGATCATATTCAAATTTGTTTCCACCACATTTCAGAATTACCCAAAAATGTCCTTCATTTTTAGGTCTCGCCTGTCGATGCGCATGCGCATCGAGCTTGCGAGACTATGGGGGCTTAAACAGTCTTTAACCAACTTGCAAGGAATCGTGGCGATTCCTTGCAGTGCCCGTGAAATTCAAGCTCAATGCGCATGCGCATGCGCATTGAGCTTAAAAGCGCATTGAGCTTAAAAGCGCGTGCACATGCCCCCAGCCGTCTGCCTTGCATGTATTTTCCCTCAGGCGCACTCATCCCACACCCCCGCTCCGCCCCCTCCCCTGCCTGCCGTGTCGCATTTCTTAAGTTCCCTCAGCCGCACTCCAGACCCCTGCTGCTTTCACACCCTCTCCCCGCTCCGCCCCCTCCCCTGCCCGCCGTGTCGCATTTCTCCTCCCCCCTCCCCTTCTCTGCCTTCCCTCCGTCTTGGTTTTTTTTTTTTACCCGCTCCGCCCCCTCCCTTTTCCCCGGAGTCACTTATTCCTCTGAAGAAATGACACAATGCTTTTAACAATCTCACAATTTGCACTCGTGTACCACTACCCCCTCTCTTCTCCCTCTTCCTCTCTCTCACTACCCCTCCCTTCTTTGTGTGCGCACGCACCACGTGAAATCCCAGCGAAAAGTTAGCAGCGCTGAAACCCTCCCAATCTCAGCCCGCCAGAATCGCTCTGGATGAAGGCAAAGCTTCTAGTGGCTCCCTAAGCTGTTTTCCTCTTACATACTCGGCTCAATCAGCGCTGCCGCACGGAAGCATTTTTTTCCATTTATTCCTCTCCGCTCCGCCCCCTCCCTTTTCCCCGGAGTCACTTATTCCTCTGAAGAAATGACACAATGCTTTTAACAATCTCACAATTTGCACTCGTGTACCACTACCCCCTCTCTTCTCCCCCTTCCTCTCTCTCACTACCCCTCCCTTCTTTGTGTGCGCACGCACCACGTGAAATCCCAGCGAAAAGTTAGCAGCGCTGAAACCCTCCCAATCTCAGCCCGCCAGAATCGCTCTGGATGAAGGCAAAGCTTCTAGTGGCTCCCTAAGCTGTTTTCCTCTTAGATACTCGGCTCAATCAGCGCTGCCGCACGGAAGCATTTTTTCCATTTATTCCTCTGAAGGAATGACACAATGCATTTCCCGATCTCACAATTTGCACGTGTGTAGTTGAAGTTGATCCCAAAACATGCCCATTCACGTGAAAACCGTTTCTTCTCCCTTTTTCACAAGCGAGGGATCATCCCAGGTAGGAGGGACCAGAGGGAGAAAGAGAACCGCAACGCCTCATTCTTTTCTCGAACCCTCACTCTCTCTCTGCCTGCATTGCTCAGGTTTCCCTCTCGTCTTTTGTCTAGATCATTTCCATCTGCCCCTTTGCAAAGCTGGTTCCGTCTCTTTTTTGCTTTCCTTTTCACCCGTCTCTTTTCTGTCATTCTGTATTTTCTGTTTGCCTCTCTCAACTACAAAGAATTTGACAACTATAAAATTCACACACAAACATATAAGCCCCTTCATACAGACTCATGAACACTTTCACAGAACAGATGCACCCCCCTCCCCCACCACAAAGCGCGTCCGCTTCATTACTTCATGCGCGGCCTCTCCTTAACCTAATCTACCTCACCATCTATTCTGTGTTGTCAGACTGGAAGGCACCTTCGATGCATCTGCTACTATTTGCTTGACGTCCTGCGCGCTCCTCTCATCCTGTGTCCTACAAGTCCCTTCTTTTATTTTAATTAAATACCGGACCATTTACTTGCAAAAAAAAAAATAATACAGACTGCAAGGCGCCTTCAGTGCATCTGCTACTATTTGCTTTAACACAAACTAACACTTTACCATACTGCACTTCCTGCTTTCTCCCTCCCTACCTCCCTTTTTCTTGAGTCCCTTCTGCTTTAGCTACATGCCACTACTATTTGCTTGCCATCTTTCGTGCTCTTAACCCTCCCTTTCTCCATTAAGCCCTTATTGTTTTTTTATAATACATCATACCATTTGCACACAATACTACCTTACTCTTACGCAACTGCTACTATCTTCTTCTCTCCCTCCCTGTCTCTACCTACTACAGCATCCATTTTATTATAACAATTTGGAGCTGTACTGCAACTTTTGTATTTCTACTACTTCTCATTATTGTTTACTTGTTTTTATATGTTATTACAATGCTACAATTGTTAGTTATTTCTGTTAAATAACACGACAACACACAAAAACAATTTAGTTCGCCTCTACAAATATGCTCACATTCCTTTTGCCTTCCATAACTTTACTATCAACAAGTTGCTGCTCTTATATCTTTTGCCCCCCACTCTTCCTTATCCATACTCTGCCATTCACCCATACAATCTTCCTTCACACACACAATACTTTTGAAATAACTTTCTCGCATATTACCTTTTAGCACTCCATACTAACAAGCATTTTTGCTGCCTACTCCCACAGTCCCCCGCAGCCCAAACTCACACGTTGCACAAAACTCCATATTGTATTAAAATAGCGTGCCACTTGCCAGCCGCAATTAACCTCCTGGTCCAAGTACGCCCACCCCTCCCCTGGAGGGTTTGAATGTGCATTGTTTGTGTTGAGGAAGGTCACGTGAGCACTCTCTGCAACAGCCCACCCCCAAAAGGCACGTGCTCATCTCCCAGCTGGCTGCTGCTTTGACACAGGCCGACACTTCCTGCCGTGCGTTCCTTGCCCCCACCCCGAAAGAATTTGAGATGGCATGTTTGACCTCCGACCTTGCTTATCCATCCCAGTCCTCTTCTGTTCTTAATTTCAGCTTCTATACCCCTGCACACCAACTGTTTGAAAACCACGTAGGGTATACTTATACTGGGTTAGACTTTGGCACGTCAGTAATGGGTTTATGTGGTCAGCGGAATCTTTTTGGGGGTGGAAATAGGGGAAGAGGGTGTTATGCCAGGCACCCTTTGAGGCCTTATTGCCTCCTTGTGCTTTCACCAACACATCCACCATCACCTCCACATCCACCACCACCACATCCACCACCACCACATCCACCACCACCGCATCCACCACCACCACCACCACCACACCCACCACCACCACACCCACCACCACCACACCCACCACCACCACACCCACCACCACTACATCCACCACCACATCCACTACAACCACCACCCCATCCACCACTACCCCATCCACCACCACCGCCGCATCCACCACATCCACCCCACCACATCCACCGCATCCACCACCACCACATCCACCGCATCCATCACCACCACATCCACCGCATCCATCACCACCACATCCACCATCACATCCACCATCACATCCACCATCACATCCACCATCACATCCACCATCACATCCACCATCACATCCACCATCACATCCACCATCACATCCACCACCACATCCACCACCACATCCACCATGACATCCAACGCCACATCCACCACCGCATCCACCACCACTTCACCACCGCATCCACCACCACATCCACCACTCATCCACGCAACGCCACTCACACACGCAACGGCACTCACACACGCAACGGCACTCACACACGCAACGCCACTCACACACGCCACTCATCCACGCAACGCCACTCATCCACGCAACGCCACTCATCCATTTGCAAAACGAAAAAGGTCAAACTCTTCTATTGCGAGACCTATTGCGTTTTCAATGCTTGTTGCTTTAATAATTCTGATATATTCTGAAATATCTGCACAGTTCATTTACAAATTAAATTGTGTGCTAGAAAACAATAACTTTGTAAAGTCTTCCTCAAGCACTCCCCCTGTGCTCAGATTGATTGTCACATAAATCCTCCCACTTTGAAGTCAGATAAAGAAAAGTACACACCAAGCTCAGTAGAAGACAGAGCCTGACATTTGACCTCAGGCTTTGAAATCATAGCAAATGTGACAAGATAAGATTTAAAGGCCTTTTTACTAAAATCAATTACTGGTGGAAAAATGCAGAAAATAAGGTTGGGGCAATGGAAGGGTCGAATTGAAGCTGGACTGCCTTAAACAAATAGCACCAGCAAATAGAAAGCCCGAAAATGTGAGATGCAAATCACAAAGCCAATGGTAAGCAGTGAGTGGAATGGATTCCAAGGGAAGCTTTCAGAATGTCCCCAAGATGTCTTAGCAAACCAGACGGCTTCGACCTAAAAAAGTCATTGTCTAAAGTGCGTCACGGAACTTATTAGTGGTCTTTCAGCTAGTTCATATTTGCTTTTTTCATAGCACTAAAAAGCTTTAATGATTTATGCCATCATCAGAACAAAAGAGTTGTTTATGAATACCCTGGTTTATGCTTATTTGTACGAAAGTACACAATTGCTTCAGTTTCTTCTTGTAAACGGACCTGTTTTGCTTGATGACTGACTAGGCCTATAAACAGCTGTAGGTCTATATAACCCATCTAAGGCAAGGACGACTTTAAAAGAACTGTAAAATTAAGCATTTGGTGCTGTTTTAGGCTGTGTCTGTGGGAAACGTGACGCTCCCTCTGATACTGGGAATGTTTTCGTCTCCGGCGCTGAGTCACTAGTGAAGAATGTTTAGATCCAAGCAGCAGATGGAGTGTGTCACCGAAGAGGCTCAGCTTCTGCAAAATCTCCAATTTTAAATAGTATTACCAACTTTCCAATTAGACAGGCTTTCTTCTACCCCTTTATCCACTGTTTTCCTGATCAACCGATACAAGTTAACTTATTAGAACAGACTCGGACATTGCGTACCCAAGAGTAAACAAGCATTTTTTGTTTTTTTAGATTTGACTTAATTGCAGAGTTTAATTCTGCTCAAGGTTTCGCCAGTGCGACATGCGGCAGCTTGGTAGATTGTAACAGGATTTACTCGCGCCGCATATGTGGTTGTTTCATCTGGTGTGTGCCCTGGGAGGTCCGGGGGGTGGGGGTTCAACCAGCGGCTGCTAGCATGGGTCGCGGGTTCACAGATGGTGTCACGCAGGGTGGGGTGTCGCAAGTGGCGTCATGCGGGGAGGTCGCGGGTGTTGTCATGCACGGGGCCTGAAATAATAATATTTTTAAAAATCTGAACTTACCTCGAGGCCGGGTCCTGCGTCTTCTCTGCTTCCGACAGGATGCAGGCATCCAGGCTCCCTCCCTTAAGCCAGTCACAATGCTGCAATGCAGTGTTCTGATTGATCTGAGCGCAGTGACATGGCGCTCAGTCAGGGGCTGGAGGGGTGGGCATGCTCTCCATGCAGGCAACAGGGAAGTGCGCATGACTGGTTTGGGTGGCCCGAAAGGGCCGACCAAACAGTAACTGCGCACTCGGGAGTGGGCAAACCACTCACCCCCTGCTCTGAGAGCAGAGCAGCCCCGCCCACCCGCCCGCCACAAAGCAGCAGGACATGTCTGGAAGCATAAAGTGATAATAATTTAAAGTTGTCATTTTATGTTTCACTAATTTACACTGGGTCCACGGCGGTTTGCACACTTCGTCACTTTGGTATTATCTAAGGGACAGTTTGTGTTGCTTTCCATAATATGTGTTGTACTGACACAAGATTTGCACCGTTCAGTAACAAGGATGCGTTCCCTCATTAAAGGCTTGGCACATGCAAATGAGGTATCTCTTTTTCATCCACTCCGTATTATAGACACCGCCTTAAGGGTGAAAGAAACCAGCAGGAGGTAGACTGGTTTTATACCACATGACAGCACACAGGCTGTACATCACCCAAAGGTAACCCACGGGGTGCACTTGGCTCCCAAATCATCTCTCACTGGTGAGTACAGTCACAACTGCACTTGTCTGTATGGGAATCCTACCATAACTTAAACAAGCATTGGCATAGCCAATAGGTCTAGCCTTTGGGACCTTATAAGTGTTTAGCCATGCAACAGTTAACGTTGTTGTAGTAAGGATATTGTGCTGCATAACTAAATACTTATAAGGCCCCAAAGGCGAGACTTATTGGCTATGCCAATGCTTGTTTAACATTGGCACAGGGGTGCACATTCTATGTGGCCATATAATTGTAATAATTTTGATGGTAGCCATGAAATTCAAAAAACAAACTTTAGCTTCTGGAAGTCACTGTAGTGAGGCAAACTTTTTAGGGTCTGTACTATTTGCAAGTTTTGAAAGCCCAGGATGTCTAAACTCACCACATTATGATTGGAACCATCAGTTTGACATTTACTATAGCCTTATAGCCCGCTGTAGAGGGCTATACCGGCTATTAAAGGCCCTCTCCAGCGTTAAAGGCCCCGAGCCGAAGGCTAGGGCCTTTAACAAGGGAGAGGGACTTTAATAGCGGTATAGCCCATCTACGAAGGGCTATAAGGCTATTAGAACATTCTGTCACTAGAGGACAGAATGTTCTAACAAATAAAACAAAGCCTTTTGGGAGCGTGAGGGGATTGGAATCCTCTCAGGCTCCCTGAACCCTTTGTTCACAGCCAGAGCTGTGAACAAAGAAACATTAGAATGTTGGAGCGCCAGGCTTATACCAGCCATTATAAGCCCGGAGCACTCCATTGTTTTCAATGGAGCTCCCAACATTCCAATGTTCGAATAGAATTTAACTAATGACGTGTCCATAAGATTACACAGTTTTTAGTTATAAAATACCATTTTTTGTATGACATGAGTTAAGTGTTTATAAATCTTTAAACACACTGTCCACTAGTAATTGTTGATTTCAAGCCAACCAAAAATACTCTAGAATGTCACATTTATGTGCTGTGTATGTGTTTGGGTACAGATCTTAAAAGCCTTGCACATGCATTAATGGGAGCACCCACTGTGGGCAATAGTAAATGGAAATATGCATTCTTTTAGGAATGTATCTAGCAGATGTAGCTCTGCCAAAAATGGGATTCATATGTTGTTCGGACCACCATCCGTACTATAGGCCATTAAAGCAGGCTAATATTGGTAACACTGTTCATTCAGACAAACAATAATAAAAGTTGTGAGCTCGCTTATTGGGTGAAAATAAAATGTCTATTTAATGTACTTAAAAGAAAAACCAGTATAAGTGTAGAGAATGAAACTTAAGTTTAGCGAGACAAAGGGCACAGTCCAGATAAGCTCCCGTACTGCATAAATGGAAGGAGCAACATAGACAATCTAGTTTCACTAATTGGAGCATCAGCCAACTTGCAAGGTGTTCCCCAGAAAACGTGTGTGAGATTTAATTTCTCACCAATCAACAAGACCACTAAAGAAATTATTGATTTAAGGTCCAAACCAGGTTTAAGTGGTTCGATAATATCTTTTGTGAAAATAAGACAAAATGAAGACCATGCATAAGGGAAAAATGGAACTGGAAATCGTATATAAGGTTTGAATTAACAATATAAAAAATGTCGAAAGCCAACAATCAGAATGGTCAGGTAAAAAAGTAGCTATTAGAGGGCAGCAGTACTCAAAGTGGATTCACTGGTGAGGCTGGCGGGGTAGGGTAAAGTCAACAGTTGAATTGATGCACAATGTTCCTCTCTGGATAATGTTGGAGGATTTTTCCAGTGTGTTTTTCTAAAAGACATTTTAAGGTGGATCGATGCAGACTCCTCGTGGTGAACCCAATCCACATGGAAGGCCAATAGCTCCCCAAAATTAACAAACATCCGCAGCCTTCATATGAGATCGCTGGTCAACTGAAAAATCTCAAACTGGTCAGCAGCTCCCTCTTTTAAATCCATGCTATTTCAGGTGCGGGGGATCATTGGACATGTTTAGGACACAATACAGAACATTTTCTCTTCACTCCTTATGTGTTACCTATTTAAGTAATCTTAAGGCTTATATTTTTCCAATCCACTTGACCTCCTGTTTTCGACAGCTATTAGTGATAAGACGTTCCCTCATAATCATGGCGATGGGCACCATGAGCGTTAGGTAAGGTCCACGTCCATCTGCACATTCAGGATTACCAAATCAGCACTATTGGCAATGAACTTCAGAAGGAAATGCATATGATGGACAAACACAAACTTCATAAGGAAATGCATGTGATGGACAAACACAAACTTCAAAAGGAAATGTGTATATATTGGACAAACAGAGTGTACTTTACTATACTGGTAGGTGGGTCACTTAGGTGCCTAAACATACCCGCTGCCTCCTCCCCAAGTTCATGCATTTGTCAGAGTGCGATTACTTTGCTCCACAGCACAGGCACCACCACAGTGAGTGGGTTGAGCTGCCTCTGTAATCTCTGTACTTTTGCATGCATTGTCTTTTAATTTCCTTTGGAATATTTTAGAAAACATGCTTCCAAATTTTGTACACCTAGTAGAAATTTTATTTATAGATATGGAATTTTGTAATATTAGGCATTTTTCTTTTTAAGATACCAAAAATGGTTCAATTCACAAAAGGACAAACTCACATAGCGTTGTGCACAAGTGTGACACCCTCAGCTAGTGCTGATTTTAAAGCCAATTATATTTTGCAAGCTGGGAGTTTATAGCCCATAGGTATAAAGTAAAAAATCCAACTTCATGTTCCATAATGCACAGTGCTATTGGCCAAAAATCCAGGACACTCTAACGGTGTGACACAAACACAGGACCACTTGGCCCCCGCAGCACCTAAGTATAACCTAAGGGCAGAAAATGAAATATTTTAAAATTGGAAATTCTAAATCCCGATTCAAACAATCCAAAATGGTGAACCCTTACGTTCACAAAGTGCCCTTATGAATATGAAATTCAACAGTAGGACTGTATAGCCACAATCACTAGCTAATCGATTAGGGCTGGGTTTTGGGCTTTTTAGAAGGCTACACTTCAAAAGTTGGTAAGAAAACTCACATAGATGTGAGTTTGTGGGTAGTCACACACATCTTACTGACCATTTCCCACCTTAGAAATTTCCTGTCAAAAGAAAATATTTCCCATGGGCATTTGCAATGAGTTTCTGTCCAGCAAACAAATACGTTGCCTGTGAGAGAAACTAACAAAAAAAATGCATGTGCAAAGGTGCATTTACGTTAGATTTTCAAATGCAAATTTGTACACCTAGTGGCAAATTTCCAGGATTCAAATTATGCTCCGCAATACTACAGAAAGCCTGTGGCAGTCATACATTTCAGGACAAGCTTTAGGGTGCTTTTGTGAAGCCATACAAAATTAGAAAGTTAGAAATTTGCTTGAAAAGTGGAAGCAGTTTTCAAATGTTCTTATGCCTTTTTGTATTCGGACCCACAGTTGCACGTTAACATTTTCAAAGAGCTTTTTTCCCCCGCCAAATTTATATTTGGGTGTGAAATATGCTTTTTCAATGGAGTTCCGAATTCTTAATAGTTATTACAGTATATCATTCCAACGGCGAAGTTGCCCTCTGTATTTGTTTTGGTAGTATAAACTCCTGCAAAAACATACCATTTCAGATATATTTTCGTTGTAAGTGTGAGCTACAGAATGTGTTTAGCAGCTAAAGCTCAGAAAATACAGGTGTTTGCAGAGATTTTTTGCAAAATTATTACAAAGATGAACTGGAAGTTAAAGTTTTGGGTATTCATTTATTTTCTTTAAGCAAAAAGTTACCGCGGGTTTTTTGCAAATTTTAAAAAGCTAGCTTTGCTAGTGTTGTAAAACTGGCAACAATTAGGACACATTTTTTTAGATGGGAATAATAAAATTCCAATTTTCACATTGCTCTTACAATATGTATCTTATTGCCAGCAAATTATTTTACTTGGGGAGTTGAAAAATCTTTCTATCTCAGTATACAATGAGTCGTTCCCCTGACCCCGAACATAAACTGTACTATAAGGGAGTTGTGCATTAGAAGCAGTTTATTTATGGCCGCCCAAAATGCAAAGGAAGCAATCAATATGACAGAGAGCTCACACTTTCATAAACCTATTAGCATTGATCTTGGCCTATCCTAAATGATTAGTTTAAGAATACCATTTCGGCACCAATGACACGCAAATAGGTATTTGCAGTATAACCGAGAACAACGTAATACAGCCAGCCCTCATAACTGAAAATAAGATGGATACAAAAACAAGTCGGAAGGGCGAAGGGAGTGCATGTGCGTGCGCTAAGGAAATGGCCTCGCATCAAAAAGTAAACCAGTGGGAAGGGAGTGGGGAGTGATGGTGGCTGTGCGCATGCACGCTCGCGTGAACGCAAGTGCTAGGCCAGCCAAAGCAGCATTTTTTAAAACCCATTCTAAATGTCTCACAGGACAGCGCATGCGCTGGCTCTAGCGAGACCTAAAACAGAGGTTGAGTCCACTTCCAGTGTAAGAGGGAGGTACACGCCACTGTTAAGATGACACCATGGTACAAACTGAGAATGTGTTGTTAGTAATTCAGCACTTGTAGTGTTGGCCCATGAGTATTAGTCTTTCAAGGTTAGTGTACAAAAGAGACGTCAATTGTCTGGTGTAGAAGTAAAGACATTGGGTTCAAAAGCTCATAGTATCTATAATTGAAATGCTTGTTGGCGCACCAGTGACTTCCAAAATGTATTCTATGCAATATTTTGTAATTTGGCAGTTGCACCTGTATTGTATTGCAGAATTTGTCTAGGCCCGCATAACCTGGTAAAGCCCCAAACAATTCTGGGTGAATAATTATTAGACTACTCTGCGGTCCCAAACCAATCACAAGCTTTTCATGAAGCTTTTGGAAAATTAACTTTTATAGATTTGCTTTCAACTGAAACTTAAACAGATCAGGAGTTCTTACTTAAGAACATTGAACAATTGTTAACCTAGTCCATGAGACGTTGACGTCCCCTATTACTTTTGAACATGTTCCTCAGCACTCTGAAATAACTGAATGGGTAAATGTAGCACTTCTCAAAACTTCTCACTAAATAAATATGGTTGGCAGTGTATGAGATGGCAGTAGACTGTGGGAAGAGTTGGGGTATTGTGTGAGTTCAAAGGGTTTCTACAAACATCAGTCAGCAAACCTGATGCTCCATTAAACATGGAATGAATCTGTGATGTAAATGCAATCAGTAGCAGGCTGATATATTTTTTGTGCATGGTTGTCGGGTGTTTGTTTACAGGATGGCCTATATGAGAATATTGTTGGTGTAATGAAACACCATTGTAGGAGAGCTTTGAAATTACTCCTAACCTTAAGCGTAGAGTGAATCAGAGTGATGTTAGTTATAGAATTGCATTCTTGTATTCTCACCATCTTGCGAGGATAGCGTGAGAAGCTGTCTTGAGATTTGTGCTTGGTAGGTAGTTTGTGTGATTGTAAGCTTATGTAAGTGATAAGGGTTGGATGTTCTGCATGATACTTTTTTTCTGTCCTGGTCCTCCCAGGAGAGGCGGATGAGTTGCCTGATTAGGTGCCTGATTAGGTGGAGTCTGCTGACTGTGTAGACTAACAAATCTACACTAGATATCAGTCTTTGACCTTATGGTCCCAGCTTCAAATACTGGCAGGTCCCCTCAGCCGTTCATCCTTTTAAGGTAGATAAAATGAGTACCATTGAGTTGGGCAGCAATAAACATGTTCTTCAGTACCGAGAGGTCCCTAAGGGTGGACATAAACCTTACAAACATAAGTTCCTAAAAGGTGGGTCTGCCTCAGCCAAGCAAGAGGAGTAGGACTATATATCCACCAAGGGAACCTATTGGAACACTCTGCTTCCCAAAACCGCAAGTGAAGAAGGACCCAATGTGGTACACATAAGAGCAGTAGGTGGATAGCCAGCCTGTTGAAAGGGGCACCTTCCTAAATTCATTAGTGAGAAGGGGTCTAAAGGTCCATACTGGACAAGATATGGCTTCCAATCCACAAACAATAATATGATCCTATAACACCCTCACAGGAGTAATAGATGCACAACCCACTGGAACAAGAAGCTTCCAAGAAGTAAGAATCTAAGTTGCCCACTCGGGTGTAGTGTAAAGGTTACTTACTGGAAGATGCAGCTTTCCAGTGCATTAGAAGTAGAATGAGTCTATAAGAGTCATGGGGTGTCAGTTGACATCCTGCTATGTACTACTATGCGTCAAAGCCACCTGGCATGATACGTCTCGACAGAAGAGCTCCTAGTCAGCCAGCTCAAAAACATCTACATTGGTTACCTTTGAAAGATCGTGTAAGGTTTAAAGGCTTAGTCGTTACTCCTAGAGCTCTCCATCGGAAGATCCATCAATATCTGTCCAACAGATTCACCCCATATTAACCGACCAGATCTCTTTGATCCTCCAATTCTTTGTTGATGATCACCGTGGTTGAAAAGGAAGAAATGGCTTGGCAGCTGTTTTTCCTATTTGGCCGACAAGGAGTGGAATTCTCTTTCCTGTCAACTACAGGCCACTGAGGACATCCCGTATTTATTTTTTTTAAACACCTAAAACTTGTCTTTTGGGTCTGCTTTCATAGTGTTTCTTCTTTGGGGTCTAGATTTTACTTCCAGTGCCATGACACACTCTGGAGTAGCTTTTGCATTATATATACAATATAATAATAATATAAACACACAGATTGAGACCATGGGGAGGGGAAGGGGTCAACACCCTTGAAGATTCAACTGCCCAAAATTTTCTGAGAAAAAGGATACATAGAAGTAGAAACACTATGCAAGTTAAAACTTTAAATCTATTCGATTTATCCAGGTTTGGTGGAGGAAGAGCTCTCTGGTCGGCTCAGTTTTCAAAACTGAATTTAGATGGGCACCAGGAAACTGTTTTAAATTGCACATGGTTACCATCGACTTTGCATCAATGGTAATTGCATTTCCTAAATGCTCATTTTGCGTTTAGGAAATGATTTGTACATGTGCTAAGAAATCGCAAATAGTAAATCCCTATTAGTGATTTTTTTTATTTTTTAAAGGGATCTCGCAATGTGATTTCAACTGGATAGGAATTGCATTTTTTCGATTTTCTAAAGGCCTTTGTACATAGGAAAATACTGTTTTGCATTTCTTAGCTGGCACAAATTGCGATTCATTTCATTAAGAAATGCAAAAGGCATTTGTACATCTGGTTACATTTCTGACATCCAAGCACACCATAGCTGAACACTCTTCTGTAGAGTTCTAGATCAACCAATCAATCAATCAGGGGGTTATGAAGTGCGCTACTACTAGATGATTTGTACTTGCGCATTCATTAGAGATTTCCATTCTGTAATAGGCAATATTACTTCTCAGAAATCAGGCAAAATAAATCTTTCACTGCATATTCAGCTTTGGAAAAAGACTAGGTGGATGAAAAGTGTGAAAGGTGTCATATTCACTCATAATATGAAGGGTTCATTCAGAAAAAGTGTTAAAGTAAGAAAAAACAATAGTCTGTTTTGTTAAATAACTAAACATTGTCATAAATGTTGCCTTCACACTAGTGTGCAGTTCTCAATTAAAAAATATTGAAGTATGGGGACAAGTTCCTGGATTGATGTCACAATCCAAGAACCAGTGCTGCTGGGATGTCGAAGTCGGCAACCTCTAAGTAGAGTGCATTTCAGTGTTCTTCTTTGATACCTCGTAAGAGACATTAATATCAAGATACAACTACACCAGGATCTGAAGAGAAATTACTGAATGCCTCTTGAATTCTCAAAAACCAGCAGTTGGTTATACTTCTTTCAGGTTAAGATATCCTCAGCCGATTCAACCCAGATGGAGCAGCAACATTTTTTGTTGCAGCTAGCTAGATTTGCTGCTGCACAGGAATAACGCCCCTAGTCGCTATGGCAGACCCCTAAGAACTAGAATATTTAACAAGTTTCTCGTCAAAACATTTTGCAACCACCATTGCTTTTTAAGCAATATATTTGGAACATTGTGCAGTAAAATGCGGACCTATATTTTTTTGGGGGGGGAGTGCAATTTCACCGATTAACTTGTTTTAATGGTAATAGTCCTAAGAACATTTAGTGAAAAAGAAAAAATATAGAAGTACATTTTATCAAAATTTGTACAAAATATTTAAGAATAGTGGCATGATTAGACTTAACGAGAGGGTTCTGATCAAGGCTGGAATTTGGACATTGGTCGGTGAACATAGTCCGTGTTGGCATCCCAGACAGAGTTAAGGCCAAGTTTAGGTTAGGCTCTGTTTATCAGACATGGCTGAGTTACTACTAGAAACAAGGTTTAGGTTAGTTTACTGTTGGGTGAGGGTTACAGCTGTAGTCCACTGCAAATGTGGTTTGCTGTTTTCAAGTCACAGTTGTAACCTTTTGAGACCTCATCAAAATACGACTGACAGATGCTTGATGTATGATGAATCCACTCCCTTATGTTGGGGTCAGCATACATTCAGGTGTGCAAGATGTAAACGGTGCACCACGATTCCGGTACCTTTCAAGGAAAGGATTAGGAGTTGGTCCAGTTTCTGCTCACATCATATAAGCAAGCGGACACATTAGTGAGGACCCCAATGAGGATAAATTGGAGTGTAGAGTGAGCACTGGATCCAAAAACCACTACTATGCCCAGCAGGTGTGCTCTTGGTTTACACATTGGTGTAATGAGCACTCTGCAGCCACTCCAGTAACATTCATGAATGAGCCTTATTCTATAATTTGTGACCTTTGCACACATGGCCATCTTAGTGTTAGTGCCCCATTGGTGCGCAGTATTTGTTTTCTGTACCACCCCGAGAAGATCAGATTCTGAGAAGCCGGAGTATAGTAGGTAAGCAGGCTTGCACACAAGGGAGGCGAGAGAGATCATAGCTTTGCTCCTACCATTTGCGGAAGGGAATGAATTGTGTCTTGTAACAAGACTATCAGTGGCTGCTCTCCGATGAAAGACTATTGGCATGAAGGACTTAGGCTGAAAACAATTTTGTTGTACCTTCACGCACCATTAGAGTGAGGAGAAGAACATAGCCTTTGTGACCTCTGCTGGCCGGGATTTGGCAGTCTCGATTTACAAGTCTTTGACAGTACAGTGGAAATCTCTGCGAGGTGTATCTTTACCTTGAGGATTGTGACCTGCAGTTTCTCTTTTCATATCAAACTGGGTCTTGTGTATTTTTTTGTTGACTGTTTTGGGCTTTATTTGTGCAATCTTTTTTTCCTGCTCCGTCCCATGTTATGTGTCTTCTTCATATCTAAAGCAAACACAAGGAGATGATGGACTGAGCGCTGAAACTTTTCAGAGACACCCCCCCAGTCACAGATCTTGGTTGAATCCATCATAGTTCCTTAGCTCACTCGCACACCCAGTTCAGACCCAGCCATATGCAAATCAGTCTTGACCCTGTTCCTCATGGAAACAGTCCATCCCGAACTGTCAAGCCAGGTCTTCCCTGGACCGGAAACGCGAAACCGGCCCCAGGTTTCTGAGCGTAGTAGGCAAAAGAATGGTGGATTTAACCCAGATCTCTTTAACTGGGGATGAATGTTTGATTCATTCAGCATTTTATCCATTTGTTGCTTGGCAGTTCGGACTGGACTGTTCCCATGAGGAGCAGGGTCCAGACAAATTTGCATATGGCGTAGTGAGCAAAAGAACTATTGATATAACCCAGATCTTTTGACTGTGGGTGAATGTTTGATTCAATTCAGCATTTTGTCCATTATTTGTTGCTGCAGCATTCTTCATGTCTAAGCATGCAGACACATGTCAGAGGTGGATTTAGTTTTAGTAAAATGTTCCAGAGTAGGTGTTTTTTACACTCTACCCTAGGTAGTCTTTGGCTGTTTTTAAAGTTTTTTTTAAAGTACATTTTGTGATAGTGCTAGTGATTTCAGAAGTGATTTTTATTTACATAAAGGTGGCACCTGCAATGTATAAGTGGCAGCATACAGGACTGAAATAGAGTGGCTTTGGTTATATAACAGTGTGCTATGGCACTCTTAACGTTTGCCACAGTTTTATTAGGGCAACCTACAGCCTAATTCTCTGCAACCACTGGACAGGCCTACATTGGAGTTTTCTACAAAAAATACAGCCAGTCTCATTCAGCTAGAGCCTTATAGCGAAGTATTGCTACTATAAATGAAGTGACACTTTACCCCCTGCCCAACAGACACTCTTGGGAAAAATACAGGGGAATTCTGTATCTCAATTGATGACGACAATCCTGAGTGTACCCCTAGTATTGCTGAAGTCTTAAACTGCCCAATAGTCAGCCTTAGTGTAATTAGCAGTAGTTGACATTTGTTGATTTTTATTTTTTCATGAAGTGTTTGTATTCCCAAAATTGCATTTTCACCAAGGCCTAAATGATGTTACAATATTATTGAATAACTGTGGCTATAAGCATTAAATAACATTCAGTCTTGGAGTATGTGAAATATTACTGATAATGCTTTGCAGTGGAAACTGTCCAATGGGTTTTACCTTGCACCGCAATTACCCCTCCAGAACCCATCTCACAAGCCAGAAATATTGCCGTCTTGATAAATTGTTTTTCTCATTACAACTTGCCAAGCCTGCTGCCACTTATTTGGTCCTGTGTACCTTTATAACAATCTTATCTCTTCTTACTTCCTTAAACCTGTCGCTCGACCCTTAACTACACTGAGGCAACACTATGTGAAAGCAGTTTACATTGACCTCCAAAAATATATGCTTAATCATGTGCAGATTATTCAAAATCTGAAGGCTTATGCAGTTGCAGATCTTCCATCGGAGAACCCATACCGGAGCATTTCACAGAGCTTCATTGGCTGCCTGTTCATGAACTAATTATTTTCCATAATTCCGGTCCTAAAGCAGTGCTCCTTGTAGGACCTTCATTCCACCATTCACATTTCCATCAGTACATTCCATCCCACTCTTTAAAATCCAGCTTTTAATTTGTTGGCCCTTCCGTGCTTTTGGTATGATCATCTAGGCGGCTGATCCTTTTTATTCTTAGCAGCTAAAAGATGTAACTCCATTCATCTCTTATGAGCTTTTTTCATCCACCAGAAGCTTTGGAAAAAGCTCTTTAAACCTAGTGTTTTAGTAGAGTTGTTTGGACCTAGATCTTCATTTTAGTTTCTGCGTTCCTCAGTTCCAGGATAACTCTGTGCACTCGTCATGTACTTTCAAATTTAAGTAGTCGCAGTCAAGTGTAGGGCCCCTTCCTGCATGTTTAGTGGGACCTTTTGTTAGGAGAATCTGTGCCATATCAAGGGATCCCTTGGATACCCACTCCAGGCTAACACTGTCACCCTCCTTTTCGGTGTGAAACCAGCCATCCTGGAGTGGATAAGTCATGTGACTGGAGCAACCAAACAGCTAATTGCATTGTTCTGAATAAAACAGACCCCTCACCTTCCTCCCAATGGTTCCAGAAAATGTAGTAGGTACTCTTCCCTGGAATGTATAATACACAACCTAACCAACTCGAATCAATCAATTGGTTTGTAAAGCACTTCTTGTCACCCCTGAGGGTATCCAGGCGATATTTGATAGGAAATTCACCTATATATGGCAACCGCTTATCGACTATATTTGGCGGCTTGAACATAAACACTTTACGCTGCAAAAGCTCAGTGAGGGCCATGCAACTCTTGGAGAGCACCTAACAGCACACAGGCATATGCCCTGAAAATATAAAATCCTCCTCCTTATCACGGACGTGGGACAGCCTGCAGTAACCTGCCCGCCCCTCTCCACTTGCTGCCCCACCCAATGCCTTTTCTATTTCAAATTATTTTAATGAGAGACTGGGGACAGTTACTTTATTTCCGTTATTGTACTTGTCACAAGTGGCAGCGATTACCCTGGTTTGTTTGCAGCAACCAACTATGTACTCATACTTTGTTACCAAGCCTGGTCTCAAAACCTTGATAAAAAGGTTTGTGGGGAAAAAGATTAAGGTCAGTCATTCATTTGCCTGTCTATGAGAGATTACTTCTACAGTACCATTCCATGATTAAGATAATTTTGTGTATAAGCTTGGATGTATTTACAAAATACAAAAATTATCTTCCCTTGTATGTATATAGTCATTCAGTGAGCCAGAAAATTGATGATGAACCAGTGTGATTCATTAGGCCCTTCTAGGAGTTTTAGTGACTGTCCTTCATGTTGTAGTTTGTAGTCCTTGAAGCCTTTAGATCAGATTTTGTGTGCTTCTGGTAACAAGCATTTACAATGCAATAGGTCTCGCATTATTAAAGTTTGAGCTATTGGCATTGTAAATGACAATGCCTTTTCTTCATTTGCACCGTTGCGTAAACAAGCACTTTGCACTTATAGTCCATGCTTATGAGAAGCAAGGCTGTAAGTCTCTTTTACTGCCAGCTTTGCTCATTGTAAGCAAGGAATATACGTTCAAAGTGCGTGTTTATGCACCGATTGCAGGTTTTAAAAACAATGAATAAAAGACATTGTCATTTACAATGCCAATTGCTCCAACTTTAATAATGCGAGACCTATTGCATTGTAAATGCTTGTTAAGGTGTATGTTGTCCGCCAAACTCAAAATAAGCCTCTTGGTCTGTACCTTATAGGTCGCTTCACCCCTCTCTCTCCCCGCTCCCAGGGTGGAGCATCAGCGAAGAGCTCTTGGATGACTTTATTGACACACCCGAGTGGACCAGTGACAGCAATGTCAGGAAGCTAGAGCATTGAGGTGCAGGTAGAACATAGATAGATAGAGTGAGGGTGATAGAGTGAGGGTGATAGAGTGAGGGCGATAGAGTGAGGGCGATAGAGTGAGGGCGATAGAGTGAGGGCGATAGAGTGAGGGCGATAGAGTGAGGGCGATAGAGTGAGGGCGATAGAGTGAGGGCGATAGAGTGAGGGCGATAGAGTGAGGGCGATAGAGTGAGGGCGATAGAGTGAGTGAGGGCGATAGAGTGAGTGAGGGCGATAGAGTGAGTGAGGGCGATAGAGTGAGTGAGGGCGATAGAGTGAGTGAGGGCGATAGAGTGAGTGAGGGCGATAGAGTGAGTGAGGGCGATAGAGTGAGTGAGGGCGATAGAGTGAGTGAGGGCGATAGAGTGAGTGAGGGCGATAGAGTGAGTGAGGGCGATAGAGTGAGTGAGGGCGATAGAGTGAGTGAGGGCGATAGAGTGAGTGAGGGCGATAGAGTGAGTGAGGGCGATAGAGTGAGTGAGGGCGATAGAGTGAGTGAGGGCGATAGAGTGAGTGAGGGCGATAGAGTGTGTGTGGGGGGGGTTGTGTGTGTGGGGGGGTTGTGTGTGTGGGGGGGTTGTGTGTGTGGGGGGTTGTGTGTGTATGGTTGTGAGTATGGGGAGTTGTGTGTGTATGGTTGTTTGTGTGGGGTGTGTGTGGGGGGGTTGTGTGTGTGGGGTGGGGGTGGCGGTTGTGTGTGTGGGGGGTTGTGTGTGTGGGGGGTTGTGTGTGTGGGGGGTTGTGTGTGTGGGGGGTTGTGTGTGTGGGGGGTTGTGTGTGTATGGGGAGTTGTGTGTGGGGTGTGTGTGTGGGGTGTGTGTGTGGGGTGTGTGTGTGGGGGGTTGTGTGTGGGGGGGTGGGGGTGGGGTGGGGGTGGCGGTGGGTGTGTGTGGCGGTGTGTGAGAGGGGCGTTGGGTGTGTGTGGGGGTTGTGTGTGTGGGGTGTTGTGTGTGGGGTGTTGTGTGTGGGGTGTTGTGTGTGGGGTGTTGTGTGTGGGGTGTTGTGTGTGGGGTGTTGTGTGTGGGGTGTTGTGTGTGGGGTGTTGTGTGTGGGGTGTTGTGTGTGGGGTGTTGTGGGTGTGTGTGGCGGGGGATGTGTGTTTGGGGTGTGTGGGGGGTGTGTCTGGTTGTGTGTGGACTTTGTGTGGGGTTGTGTGTGTGGGGGTTGTGTGTGTGTGGGGGGGTGAGTGCAGGGGGTGTGTGTGTGGGGGGTTGTGTGTGTGTGTGGGGGATGAGTGTGGGGGGGATGTGTGGGGGTTGTGTGTGTGTGTGGGGGGGGTGAGTGTGGGGGTGTGTGTGTGGGGGGGTCTGGGTGTTTGTGTGTGGGGTTGTGTGTGGGGATTTGTGTGTATGTGGGGTTGTGTGTGGGGGGTTGTGTGTGGGGTTGTGTGGGTGTGGGGTTGTGTGTATGTGGGGTTGTGTGCGTTTGTGTAGGGCTGTGTGTGGGGGTTGTGTGTGTGGCGTTCAGTGTGTGGGGTTGTGTGTGTGGGGTTGTGTGTGTGGGGTTGTGTGTGTGGGGGTTGTGTGTGTGGGGGTTGTGTGTGTGGGGGTTGTGTGTGTGGGGTTGTGTGTGATTTCTATCGTACGGCAATAGTAGGCGACAGGCTAGGGGGCTCCAGCAGTGATGCACTAAATAAATCACTACAAGAACCAGATCCGGTTCCATTTACAGAAGGGTGGGGAGCTGTAAAGTGCCACTTTGCCTGGCTAGATTTGTCCACTCTGGAAAAGAAAGGCCTGGGAGGGGGGTCTGGGGGGACTTGCGAGAGGGGGTATTTGAGGGAGTAGCAGAGGATCATTTTGCTTCTGGTCTGGGAAAAATATTCAAAGGGAGCCAAAAAAAAGACAATGTGATTTGAGCCCGAACAGGGTTCTTGAAATGCTATAACTTGCTACTTTTTGAGCAGGCCCAACATCTTTGTGAGCGAGGGTGATTCATCATTTCTTTGTGTATGACTAACTTCAGAGTCAGGGAGGCGTGGAGAAGGTCAAGTAATTCCAGACTGGAAGTCTTACCTCTACTTCCACTCGCTTGGGGTTGGCTGCACAATATGCTTTCGTTCTGCTTCATCCACATTTGCCACATATGATTAAAAAATACCTGGTAATTGCGCTCATTACCTACCACGGGCACGTATAAACTAAGCCAGGGATATCAATCTGGCTTGTCTTACTAGTTATTTTCTTTTTTTCTTCTCCTTGCATTCTCGCACCAATTTTTACGTTAGTTATGAGACCCCTCACGTGAAAATCGGTTTATAATATGTAAGAACACGGTCATTTCGCCTGTGGTGTGAGCTTTGCGGTCACGCAGACCCTGGGAAAGGAGGGGTGGGTAGGGTCAGTAAAGGAAAGCAGAGCTTCCTGGATTCAAAAAACACATTTTATTGCCCCCGGCAGAGAACTTCGCACAGCTCGCGCTGGGTGGAGGCAAATCCGACGAAGCCACCATTTGAGATCATACTGTACAACCATAAGTAGCTGTGGTCAACAAGAACCCAGCGAAGACAGGGTGACTTCGTACAACTAAACACCCCGAACATTCAACACATTAAAAAAAATAAACAAGCCGTGAGCGTGCACTTCCCGAAACCGGAAGTTCGGGAGCGTCACGGCTGTCGCGCGGTGGCTGCAGAAGTCAGGAGGGGCGACTGAGGACGTCGATGGGTGAGTGGGGCTTAGTGGGGGGGCGGGTGTGTGTATGTGCGTGTCTGTGTGTGTGTTCAGGGGGGGCTGCGTGCGTGAATGAGAGAGGCGCTGTGTGAATGTGGGACAGACAGGAGAAGTGCACGGCGCCGGGAGACGGGGCATGCGCGTCCACGATGTTAAATCTGCGTGCCAAGCCCGGTTAGGTAAGAGAGGGGAGGGGAGAGGGGGTTGCCTGTATGTGTCTGCCTGCGTCTGGGTGCCTGCGTGTGTGTAAGTAAGTGCGTGTGCGCGCGCGTGTGTGTGTGTGTGTGTGTGTGTGTGTGTGTGTGTGTGTGTCTGTGTGCATGCATGCGTGTTAGGCTGTGTGCATGCATGCGTGTTAGGCTGTTTGGCTGAGAGTATGGGAGGGAAGTGCACGGCGCGCGGCGCAGGACGGAACGTGCGCGTTCGCGCACACAAATCCAGGAGCAAAAGCTCGTACACCCTCTTGTCCTCCTTCCCCCCAGACTGATCACTATACGTCTCCAGCTGGACACATGCATCCTTGCGGATGCATTTTGCCATCGAGACCCAAAAAGGGATTTACCATGGTACGCTGCGTGAATGGTGGTTTAAGAAACTTGGCCTACTGCATTTCCGCCAATGGTAGCAATGTTGATCAGTTTATGTATATATCTCATCTTCCACCTGAAAAATGGCGGAAAGACACTAACTGATGCACATAGGCCAACAGTAAACCTCTAGAATTTTTTTGTCATTATCAGTTGTTCAAGCTGATTGGTGTGTAAGTGGCAGGATATCTGACCATGAGGTAATGTGTATGACCCCTGTAGCCTCCCCCATAATTGATTTGTTTTAAGGTGATTGACTAGTGCGTTATGTTGTATTTTATCAGTGTAATTTTGAAACTGGTTTTCGGACATCAGTTTAATCAGGTGACGTTTGTACTAAGGGCTTGTCCGCTGCGTCAGAAACTCTCATGACTATTTCTCCTTCTATTCCATTTATGGTGTGTTTCTCCTCCACACAGATCTTCGAAATTTGTTATGATTTTTGGTAAGCGTGTTATGCTAAAATTACATTTTAGGGAGTCCACGATGTGTGCACGTAAATTAACTCTGCAGCTAACCCGTCTCTTGAGAAATGTTAATACAAATGCCCCCCCCCCCTTACAATGGTTTATATATTTTTTAATTTGCAACTTATACTAAGTTGTGTTGTCGTTTTCTGAATTCCTTGGAAGTCAATGCAATTCGCCTCATTTTACAATCACTGGTCGAGTGTGGGAATGTTTTTCAAGGCAGGCCTAACAGGTAGGCGTGCCCTTCCCAAGTCAGGCTGGTATCATTAAATTTCATTACATTATGTGTGGTTTTAAACATTTCCGCCTTGTGACTGTCTTGGTCGTCATGGGTTTATGTGCGCTTTTAGCAGCTGGGAGCTCTATTTAATGGTTTTGTTAAACAGGGTTGAAGGTAAAATAGTAGATAAGACGTCATAAAATTCAGGGAAGAGCGCCTCAAAGTTGGACATTATTGTTTTGTTGCCGAAGACGACACCGCCGCGGGTCCTGCCTCTGTACGGTGTTGCTACACTTTGAAATACTTTTTTTTCTCGTAATGCGCATTACGTCAGCCTCCACTTTTCTTACAATATAAACATAGCCCAGGACTGAAAACCGTGCTGTACTCGCTTCCAAAACAATCTGCGTTTAATCCCATACCAGTAAACTGAAGTAGGAGGCAAGAATGAAAGCAAAGCAAGAGACGCCTGACAAATTGAAGATAATTTTCAGTTTGCGGCTCCACCAGCCAGCTATCTGATTGCAGTTTTAATCCGTCTTGCCTTTCTTTTTGTGGTAAACAAAATAGAACTTTGTGTGAGGAAAAGAATGCACGGTGTTTGTCTTCCAGAAGCACCTCCGCTATACTAATTAGATTTTTTTTTTTTTTTAGCATTAATCTGTTGAACTAGCATTAGATGTTGTATGGTCCAGGGCCTTTTTCCCCCACTAAGAAATATTTATCTGATAGAGACTGTCTAGCCACAGATTCCTTACCTTTGAATTATCCCCCGGCACCAGACTGGATTCAGACATTTTTCTACAGCAGTACCTCTGCGCGTCGGTAGAGGGCATCGAGCGACTCCATAACTATGTCGTCCACTGGATGTGATGTAGTCAGAGTCCATATAAGCCCTCCCCAGAACGCGCTGACGTCATTTTCTTCCTTTCCGCCCTTCCACGCTGATACGAAGAGCGGTACTTCTGCCCATGTTTGGCCTCCGATTACAAACAGTATACTTTATTCTAGATGTATTTGATGCCTTGTGGACACCAAAGTCGACCCCACACCCTCATTCTATTTGCATGCGGTGTCCAGGTGCACATCCTGATTCTGGATGCTGCGGCCCGTGTCTTAAGCTTTGGCCATCTGAGTTCCAGGGGCACCACATGATACTGTTAGCGGCACGGTGGTTGACAGACCCTCGTTGGTCGTAGTCATCGTCTTCCTCTGAGAACCCCTCGTAAGGCCAGCTCCCTAAGTCCTTTGTCTACACTGTTGCCCGGCAGGTCACACCATAGGGGGTCTGCGCTGCTGCCTTCCCGAACTTTACCACTTATGAGCGGTATCTCTGACTTTATCACCTGTTCCTCCGATTTCAGAGTTGGAACGTGTATGTCCCAACCCTTCTGGGTTTTCCTGGTGCCCAGGCGACTATGGCTCAGATGAGAGAATACTATCTCTCCCTTCATTCCATTTTTGGTTCTCAGCCTCTCTGTGGTGCTCTTCTTGGCCTTGGCTGACTCCAAACTGTTGGAATCTCCCGATGTGTCAGCGGGCCCCTCCTAATCCGTGATCGACTCTGCTCCGGTGCACAGCCCTTTGGGATTCCCACCTGTGACGTGTGTGTTGGATCCACCAGCACCAACTTCCGCTTGGACAACACCAATCACCCCACTTTGTCTCTCGACATTGAAGTCGGTGGAACAGTCCTTTTCTGGCTGCCTTCGGATAAGCCCGCTGCTATCTTCTCCTTGGGACTCAGGTATTTTGGTGATGTGGGTGATCTCATTACTAAGCCTCCTCTGGTGTTTCATTGGGTTTCTGTCCTTGGTTTTGCTAGAGGCCTTGATTTGCTTTGGAGGCTAGCTCCAATTTTGCTCAGCTTTTATGGAGAGTTGATGCAGTTCTGGGGCTGCAACTTCCTTCTGTGGAAGTGGTCATTGATCCGCTGCTTGGGGTGCTTTAGCAGGGTCAGCTGAGAACTGAGCCTGCACTTCCATTCAGTGAAACCCTCTTGATATTCTGTTGAGCACTTGTGCTAAACCCATTTCACGGGCTTACATGAATGAGTCTATAGCTCATAGGCACCATCCTTCCCCTGGAGACCCGCTCTGCCTTACTGGTCAGCTTACTCGACGCAGCTTTGTGGTTCAGGCTGCTACCGCCTCCCCCAGCATCGGCGCGGTGTCCGACCTCCCATCGGACAGAGTCTAAAGTTCTGGATGCTTTTGGTAGATATCTCTTTTTTGGTACAGCTACAGCTTGTGTATTTGGCCATTTTTGTCATGTGTTGTGGGATTCGGTCTTGCACCTTATCCCCTTCATCCCTGATGACTCTCAGGACACTATTGCTCAGCTGATCCAGATGGTCATCAGGTGGCTATGTTACTGATTTTGCTGAGGCATGAATACCTTAGATTTTTTCGGACGGGACATGGCCCTTTTGGTAACTCTTTGCCGGTGTGCCTGGCTACATACCTTTGGCTTCTCTGAGGCTGTTCAGTCCGCCTTGGTGGACAGGCCTTTAGGTGGTCAATATCTGTTAGGCTCTCAAGCTGGCTCCGGTTTATGTCGTTTTCGGGACAATCTGAGTGGAGCGAAATCTTAATACCTAATTGGCATACCGTCCTCTTCATCCCTCTGTATTCGATCAGGCTGGGTATGGTCTCTTGCATTCCCTTCTGTGTGGGATGTTATATGGGAGTGCCACTGGGCTGCTTCTTTTCACTCGTCCCATCCGCATGCCATCTGGTGTGGTACCCCTGCCTCAGCAGGAATTTTCTTTTCTTGCCTTCTAACCCTGTCGATGACTGGTTGTAGTCCCTGGTTGTGTTTTGTGAGACGTATCCTACTTTCTGACCCTGTTTGATGTCACTGACCATGTCATGAGTGATGTAATATGTGACGTCATCAGCTGTGCATTGCACGCGCAAGTTATAGTGAGTCCAACTAACTATAACGTGGGAATTTCAATGGTTTTATTCGAGTAAAATTTCCAGCTAACTATAACTGGTGTGAAACCTATGGCTTTTTCAGTGAATTTCAATGGTTTTTTAATAGCAAATCTCTATATGTATGAAAAGTAATATTTTTTATAACAAATTTTATATTGTATAAATATGTAAAAAAAAAATTATTTTTATTTATTTTTTGCCCGCAATGTTACGGCGCATACCGGTGAGCGTCTCGTTAGCGCTATTCCCACGAACGAAAACATCGTGACGTTTCGCGTAGCCGCGTGATGTGTCATATGACGCACTGCGTAAGCGCACCCGGAAGCACGCGATCGCGCAACGTCTCGACTCGCTTACGCCCCGGGGCGCGTAGCGTAAGCGCGTCGGGTCATGTGATCTGAAAATAACACTTTTCATTGGTGCAGAACAGTTTTGTTTTCCAAATGATGAAAGCCCCCACCTTTTTTCCTTATTCTGACTTTGTCCTTTGACTGAGGAAGACCTGTTTCGAGTTCTATCTCTATTCTTTACTAGTATAAAATGGCTACAGTAGCAGCAACAGCTGGAGCATCTGCCCCACCACCACCACCACCACCCCCATCTAAAAGACCACCAGAAGAAGATTACATTGGTGGTCAAGAGGAAGAGGAGGAGGATGATGAAGAGGAGGCACAAACAAGGGAGTTCCTGCTTGAAGATAAACAGCCCTACAAACCAAAAGAGCAAGGGGTTTTAAAAAAGTCAACGCTGCAAAGGTGACTTGTTTAATTTGTGGTGCTGAGCTATCCAGGGGGAACCCTAACAAAAAGTATTCCTTCGGGAATCATACCATGATTCGCCACATGATTCGTTTGCATCCAAACAATTATTCTAATGCAGAGTTAAGGAACCTCTGCAGTAAGCTACCCCCATCAATGTCTAGACCCTCAACATCAAAACAACCCACTCCATCGGGTCCGGGGGCAAGAGACACATTGGCTACTATTCAACCTAAGTTTGCCGATTACAAAATCGTGTGCAAATATTGTAACAAGACACTTTGCTATGGTGAGCAAAGTATCGAACTTATCATGGTTGCTGGTGATAACCATAAGTGTCCAAAAAAACCCTAATTTTTCCAGATTATTTTTTTTTTGCTCCAGTTGAGCCATTTACAATTCCCTGTTTTTTGTTTCTCCCCATAAAAAAAATATATAAAAGTGTTCAGAAAAGCCAATAAAAGTACAAAATGTTCAAAAAAACATAAAAAATATATAAAACATCAAAAAAGAAAAAAACAGTTCTTTTTAGAACTACCTTTACTTTATAAAAATAAACCTATATTTTTAAAGAATCTGTCAATCTTTTTTCTGCAGGGTACGTGCACCGGGGCGCGCACCAAAAAAAAAAAAATTTTAATGAAGGAGTTAGCATGAGGGAAGAACACAGAGAGTAATGTTAAGAGAAAGAGAGCTAGAGGGTGAAACACAGGGATTGTTTATTACATAGTAAAAAACAGATACAGTGTAATAGGGTGAAAATGAGAAAAGGAAAATGAATAAGGGAGCGAAAGAAGGGAAGAGAGGAAGAAGACTAAAGTAGAGATAGTGAGAGAATGTGAGTGGGTGTTGAAAGAAAAAGAAAGGACAGTAAAAAATGGGTAATGAAGGGTAGTGACGGATCCGGGATAAATGAACAACGGTGAGAGAGGGTAAGAAAAGAGCAGTGAGTATAAGTAAAGAGGGGTGAAAGAGGGTGAAAAATTGAATTAGGATAACACATGGGGAGTGATAAAGAGAAAAGACAGAGACAGTAAAGGAAACAGTGCCTGAATGGGTCTGAGTGACACAGCAAAGAAAGGTAAGTAATGCAGTATGTGTGACTTATAGGGAGTCAGTGGGTGTAGGTCGGGGTGTGGGTGTGTAAGGTGTGTCTGTGGGTGTGAGTGTGTGGGGTATTTCGGTGTGGGTGGAGGTGAGGGTGTGTGAGGGGTGTATGGGTGTGGGGGGTATGTGTGTGGGATGTATGTGTGTGTATGGAATGTGTGTGTGTTTGTGAGAGTAGTGTGTGTGGGGGAGGTGTGTGTATGTATGAGGTGTGTGTGGGGTGAGTATGTGGGGTGTATGTCAGAGGTGTGTGTATGTGTTGGGAGGGGGATGAGGTGTGTGTGTTGGAGTGAAGTAAATAATTAAGAAAAACAGAATGAGTGAAGAAGCAAAGGAAGGGAACAGAGGGTAAGTGAAGTAAAGAATAGGGACTGAAAGAAGTTGAATATGAGAGGGGAAATAGGGAAAGGGGAGTAAACATGGAGAATATGTATAAGTGCGGGAAGCAGAGTAAAGAAACAGGAGTGAGGTTGGTTGAGAAAATATTAGTGAGCTTAAAGCAAAGGGTGATGACAAACTACATTTTTTTAGTCACACTTACCGTATAATAAATGTAACTGTAATTACATTTTTTTACTACACTTTGTATCTGTGAAAGAGAGAAGAAAAAATAAGTTATAATTAGTAAAATATGTATTTTAAATTAAAAGATACAAATGAAGAAGTTAAAAATCATAACGGTGTATTTAGAAATAAAGTTAGAGAGAAGGACATAGAAAGGGAAATAAAGTAAGGTAGAATGAGAAAAAGAGAGAAAAAGAAATAGGAGAGCAAATTACTAAGAGTAAGGCATATAGATTCACTGACAGACAGGAAGAGAAGAACAGAGAAATGAACTGAAGGTAAGAAAGATACTAAAACATTGTGAGTTAGTAAAACTAAGTCAGGAAACAGTAGTAAGTAAAAAGATAATGACAGAGATGGAAAAGAGTCTAAGGATGCATTTAGAAGAATGAGGAATAGAAGATAACTGAGAGTAAGTGAAGAACAGTCATAGAGTGAAGGGATGAAGAGAGAGAGGATAATATACAATGATTGAGGGAAATGGAGTGAGGAAGTTAGTACACAGACACATCAAGACAAAAACTGAGTGAGGTGGAGTACAATGAGTGAGCGAAGGAAATAAGTAAGGGAGCAAAAAAAGGAAACCGAGGAGAAGACGACTAAAACAGTGGTACTGAGAGAAAATAATTTGGTGATGAAAGTAAAGATAAGGACATTGAAAGTAAGGAAATGAGGGATACTAATGGAACCAGAATAAAAGAAATAGGATGAAGAACGATGACAGAGGAGCAGTGAAGTTGTTGTAAAAGAAATGATGGAAGGTAGATAAACACAAGTGAACATAACACAAGGCGAGTGAGGCACTGAGGACATAGAGGTAGTGAACGAAAAATAGGGAGAAGAGGTCAAAAGAAAAGAGCAAACAAAGATAAGCGAGGGAGAGTGGGTGAAAAGAGCTGAAAGAGGGTGGAAAAAGAAAAATGTGTGAGACAATGGGAATATCATTTAAATTACAGAATACAAACTATAGATTAACTTGTACAACATGTTACATAGTTTATTTTTGCTGTTCTCAGAATATATTGAATTTCACTTAAAAAAGTGAGTTCAAACTACTCATATTACAGCGGGGGAAAAAAAAACACAATCAAAAAGATTGTGTTTTAAAAAAACCCATCTAAAGTTATAAATAACAAATGTACACTAATCTTTGATTTACTTACTTTTCCTTTAGGCCAAATAGTATATCATGAAGTTCCTTTTCGTTGGAAAATACTCTGCTGTTCTATAAAAATTCCATTTCATCGACTTTCTAGAAGAGAACCTTAAAGAACATCTGAAATATTTTCATTATTTTCATATACTCCTTCTGTTCAGTCATAACTCTTTGCTCATTCCTTAAGGCCAAATAGTGTCAGATGTATCATTATATTTTCAAATGAATTAAAACAAACTCTAAAATTACCATTTTTCCGACGTTCTGAAAGAAAGGCTCAAACAACATTTTCATAATATTTAAATTTACCTAATTCCATCTCTGACTTACTCATGTTCATCATTTCCAATAATACTGATATCACTTCCTATAAGATCCACTTACAGTACCTATATGACAAATCAATTATTTATATTATCTTGATCACGTTTACTCTGAATATAATTTTAAATAGCAAACTAACCTTTATTAACTGCTCCCGTCTTCATAGGCCAATTACCTTTACTTACATTTCGGTTCTAAAAACACTAGATATGAATTTTTTAAGTCGAAAGGCAAACGTTGTTTAAAAGTCAAATGAGTGTCATTACAAAGGGTCCAACCTTTACAACTTTTAAAATAACATGTGTAATGCCCTGATGTTGTTGAAGGACCGTCATGATAAATAATAGCTTTAGTTCCAAACGTTCTTCCTGAAATTGATAACTGAGAAGCCACAAATTTTTTAATAGAAGTTGTCAATTTCGTTCCATCAGCTCTACATCGTTGGAACATTAAAATGACATAGTGACCATAACTTTGTAGAAATAATGTGGACAGCATCGTAGACTTACATTGGGTACACACCATATATGAACAACGAAAAATTTGTTCTAATTCATCAATGCCATCAAATTTAATTTTCAAAATTTCAATTCCATCTCTATTTTTGTAATTCACAAAACCAACAACATGACCCATTGCTCCATTTACCAACCTCTTTCAACATTTAAATTCCTTCTCAAAATGACACGACAATTCAAACACACATTCAGAGTCTTTTCAAAGCCAGCAGTTTTAGATGTAGTCTTCTCTAATGAATCCAATTTTGATTTCAAATTTTCTGACAAAATAATTGTTGCTCCCATATGCTCTATTTTATCTATAGCTTCCAGTTTCACTATCTCTTCATTTTCTAACTTCAACATTTTGTTGTTGAACATGGAACATTCTTTCAGAGTAGGCATCAAACATATGCCAGATTTCTTCTCGTTAATTTTCTTAAAAATATTCTCTGGAAGAATGTTTTCATTTGGGTACAAATTAGAAATTAATCGTCCATGTAAAGCTTCTTTCCCATGCTGACTTATTTTTCCGATTCTTACATCTTGTAGAATATTTTTATAATCTTCATCCTTTGCCTGCCGCATATTTTGGAGTAGTTCTGCATATTTGAAATTTAACCATATATTAACGTTTCCAATGCTTCCTAGGCACTTCCTGGTATCTTCATGCGTGACCATTTTAAACACTGGTTGACCTTTCACTGGAGTCAACTGCAGTAGATCTCTAAAAACAATGTGTTTTCCTCCAAATAAGACATCATAGTCTGTTCTAAGAATTTCTTGCATTCTCAAATGCACAAAAGCAAGCATTAGATTTGAGACCATGCTTACTTCATCAATGATAAGAAGTTTCATTTTCTTCAGGACTCTGGAAACTTCACAACACGCATCTCCAGATAGCTTATGGTATTGCAATTTGTTATCATGCTCCACTGGCAGCATCAGTAAATGATGTAAAGTAATCCCTTTAATATTATGTGCTGCCAGCCCAGTTGGAGCGGTAACAACACAAGACAGCGGTGATTCAGTTCTTTTCTGCAGATAAAATGCAATTGCTTTAATCAGAAAACTTTTTCCAGTTCCCGCTTCTCCACTCACGTACAGTCGGATAGGCTTAAATGATGTACATGAGCACTCTTTCTTCTCATGACTCAATCCATGTTCAACCTGTTCTGTGACTTCATCATATATCTGTTTCTGCTCAAGCTTTAATTGTTTCACCAAATCTTCTAAATTAATTACATCCTCTTGAGCTTGCTCCATAGCTCTTTCTACCTCATCCGTTGCAGTGGCAGCTTCATTTTGGATAATTGGTCCTCCTAGTGGATCCTGACTCAATGAAGGAGAACTCTGACTGTCTTGAGAACTGTCTCTCGCAATCTCTGCAGCAATTGTTGCTTCTTGCTCTATTTCTTCATTTAACATTTGCAGATAATTTGGAAAAACAGGACATTCTATGGTATCCTTGGTTGCATTAAAAGAGTCTTCATAACAGAGAAAATCTCCAAGTAGTTCCTCTTCTGTACGCCATGGTTTAAAGAGTTGCAAAAGAGCCAAATAGTAAAATTCTCTTTTGTCTGGATTTTCACAACTCAATTTTCGATGATTAATCAAATTACCTTTTCTCTGTTTCACTAAACATCCTTCACATCCAATGACAGCATATATTCCATTATTGATATCTTCTCTGATGTTCCTCTTATAAATATATCTTTGCAGAACTTCATACAGACAAGCGTTCTCAAGGTGAGGACTTCTATTTGGATAGTATGTATCCAACATGTTTGTCTTCAAAATATCTGTACTTTCTGGTTCTTTCTCTGCCAAATACTCCATCTCTTGTACAGATTTCAAAACTCGGTTTCGTGTTGCAGCAAGACCTAGACTTATCCAAATGATGGTTCTAGATTTGGCATAGAGACTTGCTGATGACAATCGATCAGAACATTCTATGCTCCAATTTCTCGATGCGACAACATCTTGAGACTGTAACTATATAATTTCTTGCTTAGACTCTTTTCATGTGAAATGTCCTCCCACATTTCCTTCAGTTCTGTCTTTTCTTTTTTTGTGATGTAAGACGTCACATATCGAGCCACAGCAATAGAATTGTCAGCAACGAATTGAATATCCATGTTAGCATTCCACATGGACAAAATCACTGGGTTGTAGTCGTTGATGTACTTGGACTCTTCGTTTCTTTTTAAATTGTATGCATTTTTTGGTGATTTCCTTGTTACAGTATGTCGCAGAGAAGACATCAAATTATTTACTCTTCCTTTAGAAATCACTGGTCGTGGAAAGCCGAAACGACATTTTGTGTAGAACTTGTCCTTGTTTCTGAATTTTCGACGACAGTACTTTCCACAACGATGGGATTGAAAGCGTAAAACTTGTTGCCTTAAACTGTTTTCTTCAGTACTTTTCGGAACAGCACATGTTGAATACTCTTCAATGAAGCTCATCACTGTCTCATCCGAATCTGTTCCAAATTTGGGTGCATCTTTAATCCACAACAACATATGTATATGAGGAGCACCTCTCGCTTGATACTCCTTTCTCCAAAAGAAATCCAAAACCTCTCCAAGGGGAGGATTTTTTTTTTGTTGGTAATAAAAGACATCATAGCTTCAAATCTATGATTGAAATATCTGCATACATTCACTGGATCCAAAGAACACAGTTCTCCAGCAGTTTTGAATTCTATATTTTGAATATTTGCATTTGCCTCTCGTAGAAATTGAAGTAAGTCGTCCCATGCATACTCGGCACAGCTAAGAGTCAGGAACCATGTAGGAGTTCCTAAGTTTCTTAGCATACATTTCAATTCCCCATGACGACGGAACCAATACTCGTTTGTACCACGCTGACAAGCCATGGGATTGATTAAATGAGATTCCAAAATATTATCCTGCAGATTCACTTTCTCCATAAAGTCCCTCGCCGAAACATTTTGGAAATGTGCTCCACTTTTCAGTATATGGTTTACTGCATAAGAAAGCCCAGACAAGTCACTTTCATACAGTAGATGAAACAAATAGGGAATGCATTGACGAAACCTTGGATCTTCAACATATAATCTTACAGTTCGGTATTCAGAAGCAGGAATTTGAAGTGGTCGATCGTCATATCGTCCACCTCGACCTGTTGGAAATAAATGTGGAAAACAACGAGCTTCCAAACTTTCTTCCCATACACTAATGGGACTTCCTTTTGCTGCTTTCATTTGAAACAAGTCAATTGCATTCCCCATCACTTCTTTGGAATGCAAAGGATGAACAGTATAATGTTCATATATTTCTTCACTTCTTGATACATCAACATTTTCAATTTGGCCACCTGAACAATCACTGTCTTCATCTGCAGCTGTTTCCTCTGCTTCAACACATACATGTTTGTAGTACTCATTGTTTTTGACCAAATACAACGTTGCCTTTTTGACTTTCCTAACATCCACTAAATCTTGCCAGATTTTCTTACTCTTTGTCGGAACCCCATTAACTAGAATAACCAGAGGTTCCTCTTCCACTTTCTCTACACCAATTGTATCAATATTTTTCTTGAAATCTAGAGGCAAATAAACAACTCTTCCCTTTAATCCTCTCTGTAAATCTGAAGGAGGCAATTTCCCTATCTTAGGCTCCATGCGAACAATAGCCTGAAAAGGATGGACACATTGAATCAAAATAGACTCATATGTATTTAAATCCATCAATTCAGGAGGAATGTCTACCAACTCAAGATTATTATGAACAGCTCTAGCAGGCATTCTGTTTTGATTTAATTTATCATAACAATATTTACAAATACGCTGATCAGAACTCAAATCAAAACAATTCTCCACCCACAAATAAGTAGCAAAATCCTTCCACTCATAATTATTTATCTTTTCACTTTTTACGTATAAATCAACTAATCTAATTTGATGCTTATAATGAGTTCGTCGACAACACACACAAGTAAAATTCGGCCTTTCACTTGATTTCACCTTAAACCTGGTAATTTCCTGGTCAAACTTTTCTGTACTTGAAATCTGTACATTGTCTTCCACAATACCTTGAATTTCTGTGTTAATTTCTACACTGTCCTCTTTTTTACCAAAATAAGAAATCTCAATATCTTCACAAATCTTCTTCACATCTAATTCAGTTCCATGCAAAAGAGCACTGTTTAATTGTTTAATCTTAAGTGCTGGACTTTTTGCATAATACAACATTCTCACTAATTTCCTCATTTTGGTATGATGCACTGCTAACATCCTAAAGTGATGAAAAACACTGTGACAGACTTTTCTAGAAAGACAAGCCAGTGAATGGCCTTGCAAACCTGTCTTTTCTCTCACTCTGCAAGGATCTAAATATTGCAACAACTTAATTTTCTGCTTCAGACTTTTCTTACTATATGTACGTAAGAAATTACAAAACAAATCAATTGATTCCTGTCGCACACTACAAATACGACTACACTTCCAAGTGTACACTGGACCCTTAGTACGTCTCCCTAAAACTTCATCAGTTAACACATCTTCTGGTTGTCTAGGCACAAGTTTCTCTTTTTCAATCGGACAACCGTCTTTCACCTCATATGCTCGCCCACTGGTGTCAACTGCATGCACTAAATCATTCTCCTGAAAGTAACTCTCCTCATTAAAAAATGGCTCACAACTTGAACTGTGCATCCATTCTCCTGAAAAAACTTTACAAAAATTAGTCCGATTAATTACTCTTTTCCATCTACTGTTTGATTTGAAAACATCAATTGTCTTGTTAAGTGTCCTAATTCTATTGATTATTAAAATAAATAATTTTTTCTTAACTTCAAAAGCCTGATCAACAATCTTCTCTACATTTTTCTTTTTCTTATAAAAAGCAGCTCTCTGTTTTCCTTTCCTAATTTTTTTAACAAGTTTAAAACCACTCTATTGCGAAACATTCGTTTACGAATGTCTCTAAACTGATTCTGCCTTCTATTCCGATACATATTATTCTCTCCTGCTCCAGTAGTAACATTTTTTGAGGGCCTCTCCTACCTTTTCAAACTTACTCTCTCCTTCTCTTTTTCTACATGCTGTCCAATATTTTTTTTTGTTCTACATATGTTCCGTAAGAAAGACTTAGTTATCTTACCAGGAGCTTCTTTCCTGTTTTTTGAAGTCTTTGTTGTGGAGGACTGCTGTAATTCCGATGCTGTTTTTGTTTGTAACCGTATTTCATTTTTCCTTCTTCTTTGCCTTGAGGGCATCTTTCCTTACTCTTGAAATCTTGATTTCAATCTGTGTTAAAACAAAAATAGCACATTATAGACCACTATTATCAAACAACAAAGCAATGACAAAAAGCAAACTGTCTATTCAGGGTTACAGATCAAGTGAGGATTCTCCAAGGGTGCAGAAGAGGTGAGACCTGTATTGAAGAGTGTAGTGGAAGAGCGGTATGTCCACAGGTACAAAGAAAGTGAGACCTGTGTCTAAGAGTGCTGTAGGAGATAAGCTTCATGAAGTCTAGTCCACTGCACTCTTACACACAGGCTTCACCACCTATGTTCTCCAGGAAAGGCCTCTCTCCCGCTACAGTCTTGAACACAGGCCTCACCTCATCTGTCCCTCTGGACATGCCTCACCTCATCTACACAATCTACTTCCTAATCTAAGGTAACACAAGTGACATTATTGTGAAAAGATGAAATATATGTATTTAATCATGCAGACACTATTTATTCCTTCTCAAAAAACTAAAAGTCATTGTTTTACACCAAAATCGTTTTTTAAATAACATTTTAGACACACAGTGCAGGTCCTATGTACAAGCATTCAGTGTCCATGACTACAGTGGAGAGGACTAACCTCCTCTCACCCTTGGACAAGCCTTAGCTCATCTCTGTCCTCTGAACAGGCCTCAATGTATTGAGTATAATTGATAGTAAGTAGGTGCAGATGAGGTGAAGCATGTCCAAGGGTGTAAATAAGCTGAGGCCTGTCTAAGCATGCCAATTAGTTGAAGTCTATTCAGGGTTGCAGATGAGGTAAGGAATGTCTAGGGGTGCACAAGAGGTATGGCCTCTTTTGAAGAGTGTAGTAGAAGAGAGGTCTGTCCACGGATGCAAAGAACTTGAGACCTGTGTCTAAGAGTGCAGTGGGGGATAGGCTTCATGAAGCCTAGTCCACTGCAGTCTTAGACACAGGTCTCACCACCTAAGCTCTCAAAGAAAAGCCTCTCTCCCACTACAGTCTTGAACACAGGCCTCACCTCCTCTGTCCCTCTGGACATGCCTCACCTCATCTGCACAATCTACTTCCTAATCTGAGGTAACACAGGTGACATGATTGTGAAAAGGTCAAATTTTTTTATGTAATCATGCACACACTATTTATTCTTTCTCAAAAATGTAAAAGACATTAATTTGCCCCAAAAATGTTTCAGTAGTGCAATGAAAAGCTTATACATATGACCTATTCTCTGTTTTTCAAATTTTATTCTAAAAAAAGATTGAGGCCTAAGCAGGAGTGCAGATGTGATGAAGCCTGTCCGGGGGAGCACAAAAGGTGAGGCTTGTGTCCAAGAGTGCAGTGGACAGGACTAAACTGGGGTAGTGTGCAAAAAAAAGATGAGCCTCATTTATAAAGCCCTGCATCAGTTTTCCACTGCTGATGCGTCACTTTTTGTGACGCATCTGCGGCATAAAACATGTGCCTTGTTGCGCCATATTTAAAAAGTGACGCATGTAGGTAGATGCATCACTTTTTAAGCCTCTGCACCACATTATACCTCTGTCAGGTGTAATGTACACAGAGGGGTCATTTCTCCGCAGAAAGCCTCGTAATAGTGACGCAGTGAAATCTATGAGATTTCACTGCGTCACTTTTAAGACAGTTACGTCAAAATCTTGCGCCTGCCTCACAGCAGACATAAGACTGAGGCAAACGCTTTCACATGGACCTTTCCCCATGTGAAAGGATGCATTGCTGGAGCACAAGCATTCCATTTCAGTACTGAAAACTCACTATTTTACAAAATACATTTCCTCTCTCTTGCAAACAATCCTACCAAGCATTACCAAAAAAATGACACAAACCAACAGCAAAGAAGCTCAGTGTGCTTCCTAATCTGAGGTAACACAGGTGACATGATTGTGAAAAGTTCAATTTTTTTATGTAATCATGCACACACTATTTATTCTTTCTCAAAAATGTAAAACTGATTGATTTGCCCCAAAAATGTTTCAGTAGTGCAATGAAAAGCTTATACATATGACCTTTTCTCTGTTTTTCAAATGTTATTCTAAAAAAAGATTATGAGGCCTAAGCAGGAGTGCAGATGTGATGAAGCCTGTCCAGGGGAGCACAAAAGGTGAGGCTTGTGTCCAAGAGTGCAGTGGACAGGACTAAACTGGAGTAGTGTGCAAAAAAATAGATGAGCCTCATTTATAAAGCCCTGCGTCAGTTTTGCGCTACTGATGCGTCACTTTTTGTGACGCATCGGCTGCATAAAACATGTGCCTTGTTGCGCCATATTTAAAAAGTGACGCATGTAGGTAGATGCGTCATTTTTTAAACCTTTACGCCACATTATACCTCTGTCAGGTGTAATGTACACAGAGGGGTCATTTCTCCGCAAAAAGCCTTGTAATACTGACGCAGTGAAATCTATGAGATTTCACTGCGTCACTTTTAGGACACTGTTACGTAAAAATCTTGCACCTGCCTCACAGCAGGCGTAAGACTGAGGCAAACGCTTTCACATGGGGCTTTCCCCATGTGAAAGGATTCTGACACCTAAGCAGGAGTGCAGATGAGATGAAGCCTGTCCAGGGGAGCACAAAAGGTGAGGCTTGTGTCCAAGAGTGCAGTGGACAGGACTAAACTGGAGTAGTGTGCAAAAAAAGATGAACCTCATTTATGAGGCCCTGCGTCAGTTTTGCACTGCTGATGCGTCACTTTTCGTGACGCATCGGCGGCATAAAACATGTGCCTTTTTGCGTTATATTTAAAAAGTGACGCATGTAGGTAGATGCGTCACTTTTTAAACCTCTGCGCCACATTATACCTCGTGTAATGTACACAGAGGGGGCATTCCCCCGCAAAAAGCCTCGTAATAGTGACGCAGTGAAATCTATGAGATTTCACTGCGTCACTTTTAGGACACTGTTACGTCAAAATCTTGCACCTGCCTCACAGCAGGCGTAAGACTGAGGCAAATGCTTTCACATGGAGCTTTCCCCATGTGAAAGGATGCCTTGCTGGAGTTGCGTAATTTTTGTGACACACTCCAGCAATTCGTCATTTTTGCGCTTACAGATACATCAGAAATACTGACTTATCTGTAAGTCCTTGCAACATGATGCGTCATACATTAAATATAATGCATCATTGGTGTCACAAGGAGTGCACAGTTAAAAGTGACGCATCGCTGTTTTCATAAATAAGGCTCTGTGTGCTTCCTAATCTGAGATAACACAGGTGACATGATTGCGAATGCTTCAAATTATTTTATTTAATCATGCACACACTTTTTATTCTTTCTCAAAAATGTAAAAGCTATTAATTTGCCCCAAAATCGATTTTTCAATAACATTTTAAAAACACAGTGCAGGTCCTATGTACAAGCATTCCATTTCAGTACTGAAAAGTCACTATTTTACAAAATACATTTCCTATCTCTTGCAAACATTCCTACCAAGCATTACCCAAAAAATGAAACAAACCAACAGCAAAGAAACTCAGTCTGCTTCCCAATCGGAGTTAAAAGAGGTAACATGTTTGTAAAAGATTCAAATATTTTTATATAATTATGCACACACTTTTTATTCCTTCTTAAAAATGTTAAAGCTATGGATTTGCACTAAAATCGTTTTTCAATTACCATTTTAAGAACAGAACACAGGTCCTATGTACAAGCATTCATTTTCACTACTGAAAGCCATTGTTTTGCACTAAAATCGTTTTTCAATTACCATTTTAGGAACAGAACACAGGTCCTATGTACAACCATTCAACTTCACTACTGAAACATCACTATTTCACAAAATACAAATCCTCTATTTTACAAATATAGAAACCATGCATTTTCAAAAAGCATCACACAAACCAACAGCAAAGAAAATCAATGTGCTTCTTAATCTGAACTCTCTATCTATATTGCATGAATCATAACTTACCTTTACAAATGCTTTAGGAGATTCAGAACAGTGTCAGATACACACACCAATATTTCTTTAGCCGAGCAAAAGGTATGTTCTCCAGCCACTGCAATTATTAATGGCACAGAAAACCTCTAATTCTACACACATATTCCTCATGGTAACCAATCAAAACTCTTCCCTCTCTATTTTCAAATCAACACCCTTCCCCCCCCCCCCTCAGCACTTTCTACCTGTTACCATAGCAACTCCCTCCTCACTGAGCTCCCAGGGTTAAAAGTTTATTCTACAATGTTGCAAATCAAATCAGCAAGCTTGTTTGACCTCTCAATACAGCAGCTTATCCACTGCAATCTTTCTTTAAATGACTTTTTCTTAACCATTCAAATTACTTCTTTCACATAACAGAACCATGCACCCTAACTTTCAGTTTTCAACTATCTGAATCCACCAATCATTGCTTGTGATTCAAGAGCACTGAAACTCCACAGGTTTTTTTGTTGCAAACTCCTATTGTTCCAACTGCCATTTCATTCCTACACTTCATCTGACTGCACCAGAACCTCCTCTCACCATGTACTCTGTCTGGATTATTGGACATAGCTACATTCACTGGGCTCAAAGGTATGCAGCTACCAGAAATTTTCACAACCTTGATTTACCAAATGTGCACATAAAATGGATTGGCCAAAGGTCATCAATTGATACCATTGGTGAAAACCTTTTACCATCTGCCACACCCTGACCTCATAATTTTGCACTGTGGTGGAAATGACCTAGGCACTTTGACTGAGGTAGGTCTGGAGATGGTTTTAAAGGACACCTTTGGGCAATTGATGACACTTTTTCCACAAACTGCCTTGGTATATTCCAATATATGCCAAAGACAGAAATGGAAGTGGTCCAACCAATTTTGTCCACAATTTGAGAAAGCACGTAAACATGTGAATAAATCTGTTTCTGCTTACATGAGAGACTATGGAATGGGTTCAATATACAACAACAACTTGCGTTACAACATGCAAGATATCTACAGAGGAGATGGTGTACACTTCTCAGATGAGGAGAATAGAATATTCCTCCTGAATTTAAGATTGTGCATTGGCACCTACTTGTAGGTACCTAAATCAGCCACAGAACCCAAAAGCTCTTTTCAGGGCTACCCTACCTCTGATCACTCCAAATGATTATCTTTTTCTAACTTTTTTCACCAAAGTATGCTCCCCGGTAAGCTTCCCGGTGCGCGTACCGGGCGCTCCGCCCGCGAAAAATAAAAATAAAAATTCCGCCTATATGGGCCTCCTAAGAACCCCTCAGAAAACCAAGAGGGTCAGGGAGTGCCTACCATGCCCCCTTATACCCATTCCCAACGTTGTTTGTCCTTCATTTTCTGTCTCAAATCTACCGAAACACAAAATGGAGGACTCCCGTAGCGCTGCCGGTACGCATACCAGGGCACGCACCGGGAAGCGCTCCCAAAATTTTTAAAAGTTAATTTACATAAAAACCACTGGAGACACTTTCACCAAATATAGAATAGGCCATACTACATACCAGTCCCTACCATTTTCCCAAATTTGGTGGAATTCCATTGAGCCATTTGGCCTGTAGCCCTCTCTAAATATCCTGAGGTGAATTACTTGACAAAAACACATCTGAAGTGTTAGAATTTACAACCAATTAAAATGTTACTTTCATTTTCTACTAGTATTTCATGACATTTGATTGGTTATGTACATGAATATATATAAAGAAAGAGAGGGAAACACAGCCATTTTGACTACTACTTCCTGAAGTACATTTCAAAAGGATTTTCACTGAGAACTTAAACTTCTTTTTCAAAGGTAAGATGTTATTTTGAAAACTGAAGTATGTTGTGCACTTTAAGTTAATTTGGAAAACATTTTCTGATAGTTATATACTATCCCTCTGTAATAGTTATAGATTGAGATAGGCTTCTCTGTTATAGTTATGGATGGAGTTAGGCTTGTCTTGTATAATTATGAATTTACTTAGGCTTTATGATATACACTTTTTTATATTTCTACTTCCAGCCTGATACCATACACTGCCCAAAGATAACTTCACTGTTAAAAAATCAAAACTACCTGTCTGAACTTAAACCCAACAGTGCCCTATCTCTACTGATATATTTATTTTGTATGCAAATTACAGCAAGAAAATGGAAGGAGAGCAGAATATTTCCTTCAAAATTGTTCTGGAGAACAACACTGAAAAAGTTATTGAAGACAATGATGACTTAGATTTCATGGATGAATCACGGGACTATGAATTAGTTCAATGTGTAGAAGCAGTAGATTCGCTGATTGAAAATGAGGTCATTTCCGACAATGTGTTACAAGTTCTGTTAAATTTGGAAAAAGAATCAGAAAAATAAATGTATATTTAATAATCAAAAATTGTTCGAGACATTATTCATTTTTATATGTAATTCATAAACTAGTACCAAATTGATTATAATGTAAATTCAGACTTATAGTATACTGTGCAACTTTTTTATGTTACATAGTAATTTTGCTCATAGTTACTTCCTTTCTCCCACTATATTATCTCCAATGTGTATTTGACATCTCTTTTTCATCTCCTGCCTCCATGTTCTTTCTGCTTTCCTGACAGACTATGATATGGATTCCAAATACCACAATAACTTCAGTAACAACATGCAAGATATCTACAGAGGAAACTGTGTACATTAAATTTAAGACTCAGCATTGGTACCTACATGTTGGTACTTAAAACACCCAAACGACACAACAACTCTATGCAGAGCTACCCTACCTCTAATCACTTTAAATTATTATTTTCCTATTTCACTGGGTTTTCCCCGTGGTACGCTCCCCGGTGCGCGTACCGGTCGCTCCCCCCACGAAAATCAGAAAAAAAATAAAAAGAATTTTTGTCCCGCGGGACCCTTTTATGGTCCCCACATCAAACCTAGGGGGTCAGGGGGGGTGTACCCTGCCCCCTTTTGGTCATTTCCCCCTTTGTTTTTTGCCACCTCTTGTGTCTCGATCCTACCGAGACACAAGATGGCGGCCACTGCGGACTGTTTCGAATGTTTACAGACACCCGAGAGCCAATCAGCTTTCTGTGCCCAAGTCACGTAGCGCGCCCGGTGCGCTCCCCGGTACGCGTACCGGGGCACGCTTATAGATATATATTTTTTTAAACTCAAATTATTCAAAATCCTCTGGAGCACATATCTTGAGACATAGCAAAGGCACATCGGGCTACCAGTCCCTACAATTTTGCCAAGTTTGGTGAAAATCCATTCAGCCATTCGAGCTGAAAGTGAGTTTGACCGCCCTATGGAAATTAACATGGGGAAAACACGTTTTGGGACCCCCCTTTTATCTTGGCCCCCGATTGACGAATCCCCCCAAACCTTTCAGGGAAGGAGCGGAGAGCCACGAGGCAAATTTGAGGAAAATGTCAGGCAGATTCCTCAACCGGCGCCAAAGTTATTCCCAATAGAATGTTGCGATTTCCCTATGGAAAACAATCCTAACTATAACTACCCACTGGCGACCGCCAAGAGGTAATAAATATAAATATAAATATATATATATATATATATATATATATATATATATATATATATATATATATATATATATATATATATATATGTGAAAACCTCCGTCCTCCTGCCACAATCACCTCAGACCTGATCGCGCCGGAAACAGACACGGACCACACTTGGATGCTGGTTAGTTCGTTTATTCAGCTGTCGCCATAACGTTTCGGCTGAAAAGCCTTGATCACATATAGTTTGAAATTGCATGCTGGAGTTGGTTGTGGATATATATATAATCAGTCCCGCTCATCCAAAATGAAAGCAGGTGCGAACACCATGGAAATCCAACACCAAGTTTATTTTCAAAGAGACGCTGATATATATATATATATATATATATATATATATATATATATATATATATATATATATATATATATATATATATATCCATAGATACATCCATTTATTTACATGGTATACCTGTTTTTCTTGGGTTTCTGCATTGCATAGTCCCAGAGGACATCCTTCTCTCTCAAAGTGTTTGCTCTACCTCTCGTGGTCTATGGCCATGTTTATTGCTCGCAATGCTTTTCTTAGGCTATTGGTTGGTGATCTCTGCATTGCCTATTTCTATGTCAAGGAGCTTTGGCCCAGTAGTTTAAACTATTGTCCGTAGCCTTTCACCTCGGTCTCTTGTGCTGTTGACCTTCCAGGGAGATGGTGGTGTGCTATGTTTATATGGAGTGTTCTTCTGACTCGTCTTATTCTTCTGCCATGGTGTTTTTCCCCATGTTTTGCACTGCTGTGGATTTGGTTCCATACAGGGCTCTCCCTGAGTTTTCTGGTGGGATTTTTTTCTTCCTCAACCTCCCTTGCTGGTGAGCATATCTCACTCTATTTTTCTTAGCCTTGTCTGGGATCTTTCTTGGAATCAGTTTGCAGACCCTCCTCTGGAATAGTATTGCTTGGGTATCTCACTCAAAAGTAATGAATCTGCAGATAGACGTCTCTATCAGATGAATAAGTTACTTACCTTCTGTAACACCTTATCTGGTAGAGACTAGATCTAGCTGCAGATTCCTTACCTACCCACCCATCCTCCCTGCTCCGCAAACTCATTCTCCTGTTCTTCAGATCCATTCTATGCACCCTTGTGCCATTCGTTGGTTAAGAAAAATAAATAGAAATGGTTGACAAAGGAAACCAACAATATTAATTAATGTAAGCGTCTTTGAAAAAGAGGATTCTTTTTGGGCACACTGTTTTCATAGCAGTTGCTCTACTTGGCTCCGTGTTTTAGTGCGGAAAGTAGTCGCTGAAGAAACTGACGTCAGCGCGTTGGGAGAGGGCTTATATGGACTCTGATGACGTCCCATCCGGAGGACGACATCATTACAGAGTTGCTCGAAGCCCTCTACTGACGCAAGAGGTACTGCTGTAGAAAATTTAACTTATCCAGTCTGGCGCCTTGGGATAATTCAAAGGTAAGGAATCTGCGGCTAGATCTAGTCTCTAACAGAAAAGGCGGTACCAGAGGTAAGTAACTTATTCTTTAGAATGAAATTGATCCCTGGCAATGATTGTCAATTTTTTTAACTTGAAGTGGTCAGCTGCCACTGTCACCTTTTCTTAGGTAGTGTGCTGAAACAGCAATACAGTGCTGTATGTGCAAAGCCATTAATATGTCAGAAAGGAGTGCCAAAGTTGTGCAGCTATGTTGACTAATGTAAGCAGCAAAAAAAACACATTGTGTGGCAAGGTAAATTGTGTTTCTTGTGAAAAGATTAATGGCAAATTATGCTGCACGTTCTGTGGCATTCTCCGCCTGTTTTAGCATGTGTTGATGCAACTGAAATCCCAAATTTTTTTAAATGGTATGCGTCAAAATGTATGCTACTGTATTGCATATAAGCAGTCGAATTACATTTGTATTAACACTGCCCTTTCCACCTTTGAGTAAACAATTTTGTTCTGTTAAACAAAAAAAGAAAAAAAGCATTAAAAATGCCGGTAGGTCTGGCTCAAAAGGAATTATATAAGGTAATGTCAAACCTTACAAGCAAATAGCATGGTAATAGATATGCATTTGTGTGGAAGTAAAGAACTTTACAATTCTATTGGTGTAGGTTAAAGGTCAAGTGACAGTTACACTGTCAAGGCAGACCTAAAAATCCATGCAGGTTAATTACTACACTCCTACCATCCCTTCTGCCACCAAAGATAAACATACATTTTCTAGTTACGTAAAACACTTAAAAGATGTTATGTGTGTGCCCCTGGAGGTTCAAACTTGGGTAGCTGGGGGAAAGGAATAAAATTAGAACAGCTACTAGAGGGGTAGCACTTTTTTGTTTTGCAGAAAGATACAACTTCTGCTCAATCAAAACACGTACTCCTGATTCTGTGTGGGCAGGACCCCTCTTTAGTGATGATCACATAATTGTCTGGCGACAGCTGCACAATCAAGCAGGCCATAAAAGGTTGAACCAGGGAAAAAGCAAGCCTATTTGTACATACCATTTGTCTGAAAAAAAGCATTCGCTTTCATTCTGCGCATTTCATTTAGCAATTTATGAAATTTGTTTTTACGATCTGGTTTTTCCCGTGATCACATTCTAAAGCCCGGGAAAGCAACACTTTCAACTAAGTAACAACCCTGCAGGACAGAAAAGTATTTCATACTTATTGTGTACACATTAATTTGTTGATACTGGCAGCAGAATCGTTCGACTTATTGTGCTTTGAGAAATTCAGGCACCGTATGACGATTTGGAATCTCAGCAAGGCCGACATAGCCTTCCACACTTCGGAGTTAAGTGACATGAGCATCGTTTATTTGGCTAGTGGTATACCTCTCGGTTACGGCACGAAGACAGCCCAGAATTATGTATGAGAATTTATATTAAAACTAGAAAAAATCTCAAAGTGATCAAACTTTGAGGTGGAGTAGTTACCGACCAGTAAACTAAATTCTGTCCCGCTGGCATCTCCGCTGCAAACTCTGGCCAGCTCGTAATGAGGCTCGAGGCAAACGAAGATCCTAATTAAGATCCAGAAAGTGAAATGAAAATGGCTAGCTAATAAAATGTGATTCAAATATAAGCCTATGATAAAAAGTAAGTCACTCCCTCTCTCCTGCCCACCCCCATGTAGAGCCTAGATTAGTCTTGTTCAGTAAGAGTGTGCACTGTTGAAATAAAAGCAATGTTTTGAAGACCAACCTGTGGAGCGTTAACATTTAAATACTCGGGTGACTAGTACAATTCTAAATGCATACTATTGCTGATGTTATAAAGCAAACAGCAATACAATGTTTACAGAAATCTAAACTAGGCTAAATCTGTGAATTTCTTTAAGGTCGAAGAGCCTTTCTGATGTAAATTTCACTTGGAGCACAGGGTTGCTAAAAATATGACTTGGTGTGAATAGCAAACAAAATAAGTTTACACCATAGATTTAATATACTTTACATATTGTTTATTAGTTTTAGTATTTAAGGTTTGTGTCTGTCGTCAAATGAACTCCCTCTATTCCACACTTAAGGAATGTGATTTCACTTGGTCACAATTGTCACATTTTCAAAAGCCTAATAAAGGGTCTAAAGCTGAAAAGCGATCAGTTAAATTTAGCAAAATCTTGGCGGCAGTGTTGCATTCCATGACCTCTATTTTTAATAACTTTTGAGTCAGTACAGCTAAAAACTGTTTTGTCCTCAATCTTCATAAACTGCATCAGCTGGTGCATAGTGTAGCAAGTCTTTATTTTCAAGGCAAACACACACTGAAATGACCCACATCCAGTTCCAAAGGCCCTCCATGAATGCAAAGACCTACTTCCTAAACATTGTTGTCTGTGTTCGATATCTCAATTCATGTTGCCGGTTATTTTCCTCTTAGTATATATAGGACTTCTTTCTAATATGCCTCTATAAGAGATAGGCTGGTAGGGCATAGCAAAACCTGGCCCACAGACAAGGGATGAACATGCTAACTACTTAACCCCGTCCGTGTTTCGTCTGTTTGTGAAAAAAAATAATAAGAAATAAGCAGTTGGTTAGAATGTTGTCATCCACCAATAAAAGACTGATATGAGGAAAAAACAGAACATTTAAAATGCCTCACTTTTAACCAAATTTCTAAAATGACTGAATGGGCAACTCTTGTACTCCTAATGTTTCCTAGAATAGTTCCCTTTGTCCTGACGCCATCCACCTGTCCTTCCATTATTTCAAGCATCTATCCACTTTTTCACATTTCCATTCATCTGGTTTGTGCATCTCTTCAGTCAGTCCATCCTTTCCTTCTTCCAATCACCCAGTCTCGCACTCTTTCTCCCTTTGTTCTACTTGCCTTCCTTTGACTTTTCCTTTCAACATTTATTTCCTTTCATATTTCCTCCCAGCTTTGCTTACTTTCACCATTTCTTCCTTCTCTAATTCCTCCTTTCCAGTTTCTATCTAGTTTACCATCATTCTTTCTTCTCTCACATAATTTTTCGTTCTTGTCACCTTTACCCATGCTCTCTATTTGCTTCTTTCTGTCCTGTTTAGGTCTGAAATTACAGCGCACATATCACCGGAATTTGTGATCAACAACAAATGAGCTTCTCGCCCTACAGAGAGGGCTTGTCCCCCACCTAAATGTCTCTCCTGAGTACAGGATTTGTTTGGCCCGAAGTTGTGTTTCCTCTGAAAAGAATGTCTATAGTACCTTTTCACTTGTAAGTTTATACTAAATACATCTGGGCTTAATTCGTTGTTGGGATAAGCCAATGGACATGGCTGTATCCCTGATCTGTTTGTTAAAGGATGTTATGCTTTTCACTTTAAACATGTCAGGCCTACTGTCTTTATCATATGTTGGCATCAATCCATTTAAGGATGGATTGTGATTGTTCTTTATGAAAGCCTGAAGAGGAGGATTTTGATACCTGGAATGTCACAGATTACAGTAGTAGGCATAGGATGTGTTATTGGTCATCATCTGACAAACAATGTCTATAGAAAACTTTCTCTGTGAAAATCCTTCTTAGGCCCACTTAGGAAATGTAGTATTTTGCTTGGTCATCTGTAATTCTGAATACCATTGTCATTTTATGACAGTGTGTCTTATGGTTGTCTATGGAAATACTTACTCACAGTATTATAGGCTTGAGTTGGTTATGGTAACTATCTGTGCATGTGTGGTTCACTTTCAAACGTTTTTATCCAATGCCACAGGTCTGATCTGATATTAATATTATAAGTTATAATAAAGGTAGAATTCCTGGCTTACTTATTATGTAAAGCCCATGTTAAAGCCAGTAAGCCTTTAATAGTATGTTATTACCTTGTGCTACGGATTATACATAGGTATTCTGTTACATGTAATTATACAAATTAAAGTAGTAGGCATGGGTTTTGGTGTTGGTCATCCACTCCCACAAACCCTAGGAGTAGAAATATTTTACTGTGATGGTTCTTGTTAGGCCCTATCAAGACGTGTGGGACTTCCGGCTGTAATTCAGTACATGATGGTTGCTAGTGATGAAATGAACATGCTTTGCTATTTTATTTGTGCATTGTTCCATGTAAGTTCGCTTCACCATTTTATGTTTAGCTGCCATTGTGAATCATGCAATTAGCTGTTTATTTTCTCCTTGCGAAGCAGGCTGTGGAAAGATTAATTTCTTCTAGGTTAGGCTTTGCTCTGCTAATGAATACACTGTTCTTATTAGCACATACCTTTCCCACTAGATAGAGGTCTTCTCCCACCAGCCCAGCAGCCAGCACGGACAGAATGACCCTGGGTAGGAGATACTGTGTGCCCGGCCTCAGAATCAAAACCCATCCTACTGTACTTCTTTGTGTTAGCTGCACCTGCTTGGAAAATTCCATTATGGGCGGGTTTTCCTTGGTTCTGAAATGTACATAATGTATCTCTGTTTGCTGAAGTCAGTCCTCGCTGAAGCACCCCTAAGTGACTGGACAGACGGGGCTCCACTCGAGTGTATCTGAATAAACATATACTTGGTTTGTATTCTCTGCTGTCTGACTGACTTGTCATTTGGTATGGAAGACTGAGTGGTGGTCGCAAGTGACCTGGGTGGCCCAAATGGGGTCACTTCCTTCACCAGCTTATGCACACTTTAATATACTTGTGTTCAGTTTAGGTTCAAGCCCATTGTAAAGGCTACATGCCTTATCAGTTCACTTGGAAGATGTAGGCAAAATTCCTTTTGATGTGATCTATTTAAAATGAAGGGTTATGACAAAGCTAGAAGGCCTGCCTTTTTGTGAAAATCTTGTGCTAAAGGCAATACGTTTTAAAATGTTTATCATAGTATAACAACATTAAAGCCTGTAAGCAAGTATTTTCTTACACAGGACTCACAAATTACTTTAGTAGGCAAGGGTTTTGGTGTTGGTTACCCCTGCTGATGAACCGTGGGTATAGATGATTTGCAATATGAGAATCCTTGATAGGCCCTCTTAGGAGTAAAAGTATTTTGCTTTACCACCTGTCATTTTGGCACACGTTTGAATGACCGTATTCCTGATTCTAGCCTTGTGAAAAAGGTTAAACTCAATACAGTGGGCCTGAGTTGGTTTTGAAAAGCCAATGAGAACAGCCTTTGGTCTGATTGGTTTACTAGGAAATGTTATTTCAGTTGCTATAGGCATGCTCTGTTTATTATGGACAGTTATGACAAAGGCAGTAGGCCTAATGTATGTAGGATGTGACGCATATGTTCAAGCCAATGGGTTTTTATGGATGGATATTCCTTGCACTTAATTAAAAGCTGGCAGGTATTTTTTTTTCATAAAATGGCACAGATTACCTTTGTAGGGTATGATTTTCCTGTTGGTTACCACCTTTGACAAAACCAAGTGGTAGAAAATGTGTACTGTAATAATTCTTGCTAGAATCTCCTTGGAATGCCTGATAAACTTATCTGTCTGCCAGGATTTTGTAATTAAAAACATTTATTCAATATTACATACATCTACATATATAACAATATATCCATATAGAGCCATAGAGGGCGTTTGAGTCAGCCCTCCCTTGACATTGGTCTGTTTGATGTCATGTATACTCTTTTTCAGTTTTCACTTTATTTCTCTTATAATTCACTTTTAATTTCTTGGATTTTATTTATTTTTTAAAATTTTATTCGGTGGATACTGCAGCTCCCCAGAAGGTGCAAATGGGATGCATGCTTGGCACTTATTTTATCTGCAGTCTCCACAACCCAGGTGGTCACTTCCTCTAACCCAAGCAACAATTATGGAATGCTAATGTCCAAAGTGTATTATTGTATTACCACTCACAAGATAGCCAATATGTCGGGTCTAAAAGTGGCAGCCATGCTAGACATTTTAAATAGACTATGTACAATACTGCTGCAACACAGATAGCGGTTTTAACATTTAGGTTAGGTATTGCCAGCATAAGGCCCATCATTTTTAGATTGCAGCATGTTTTTGCTCGCATTCTTTTGCTTTGTCTTGCTTAGGTGGCTGAGTTTGTATGTGGATTTAATGTTGTTTTAGAGGGTGAATGTGATTTGATAGATGGATCAATGGATGCATGAGTACAAAGGTAATTTACAGAGTGTATTTACGATTGCTGGCCTATAGAGTGCATGAATCAATTTGTGACCTAAAAAGCATTTTCTTTGATCAGCCAGACCTATTGGCATTGCCAATGTTTGTTGGATGAGCTCATCATGTTTCCTCGACTGAACGTGGCTCTCTTAGCAGCCCTGCCTTCCTCGCCTGACAGCCTTGCCCTGCTATTGCCTTAGTCGATTTTTATGTGATTTTACCTTTAGACAGAAGAGGCCATTATACATCAAAAGGACATGAGTGGATCCCAGCTTACCCGTACATGGGTGCAGTGGCTACCGCCACTGAATCTGCTAAAGCAGGGCCTCACAACACCAGTGAGGTGAAACTCTTAAACCAGCAGCTATTTTCCTGGAAAATGAGACTTTTGTAAGAACCACACCTGTGTCCTATTACTTAAGAGGTTCCATGTAGATAAATTCATGAAACAAAATGTAGGCCCCCACCCTTGGTTAACACACACACTTGGTTGTTTTTTGTAGTTCTTCAAAGGTTGCTATCAGCACAGGGGTGTATCCAGGCCCATGCAGCCCCTGCAGTGCAGGGGGCCCCCCTGGCAATCAAAATCCAGCCCAAGAAAAGTAAATATGAGATATTGAGGACTCTGGTGCTCCTCATGCCATTCTGCAGGAGGACCACACCATTTTGCATTATGCTGCTGTCTCAGCATGTGGTGCACTTATATGGTCAAATGTTTATCTGCTCTAGAAACAAGTTTACGTGGGTGGAGTGATGTTTGCACCGCAACTATAATTTTGTTTTAAGAAGGGGCCAAATTACAAAAGTAAGTGGTAAAAAAGGCGTGTTATTCGGCATCATGTAGCACATGCTGTGGCAGTTTTAATTTCGTTATGTTATTTTAACATACATTAATACTGTCTGAGTAAACATTTCACCTCATCAGTTCAGGTTTAACACCTAAATGCAACAATCATTAACTGCAATTTTGGCAACTTCTGATCCTGTGATCGAGAAGCTACATTGTTTTTGTTGAAACCTGAAAATTACGCACCAAGTGATGGACTATGTGGCAAGTGCATAAATCCATAACTATATGGAAAATGTTGTAGCCTCAGAATAGAATAGTTGCGCTTTCCGTGGTTATTTTTTAGGGACTGTTCATTTTGGGTAATTTATAGTAAAATCCATTTAAGGTTCTTGGGACGACGAGTGAACTTTAGCAACATTTGCTAGGAGCATGGTCATCAGTGTCCACTAACCGTTTTATTCTTGATCGGGAAGGCATGTGGAGAGCGCATTTTTTTTCATATGGCAAGCAGTGGACCAGGTAATGACATGAGAAATGTAAGGTTGAAAATACACACTCGTTCCCGTGGTATGCAAATTACAGGGCAGTGTATGTAAAACCAATTCCCACAAGGTCTGGTTTATTTACCGCAGAAGTAACTCTACTTGGCCGCACATGGTGCCTCCTATTAATGGGACTGCAGAATGGAAGGGCACTGTTATGTGCTGGTTGTGATCTCTAGCAGTTGGAAGCCTAACTCTAAACGGGCACAGAGTAAAGGCCAAGAGTTCAAGTCAAATGAAGTTGCCAAAATCCTGAATAGGTTACAATAGCACAAAATGTCACTACTCCACATGCGGAACGGAATACTATATTACACAAATAGCCAATTGATAAGAATTTGTCATGAGAATGAGACTTCTGACAATGTGGATGACAACTACCTGTGCAACTTGTATCTGCCAATCTTTGCAAGGGGTAGCCAAGTTCAGGGTGGGAGTTAGGAATGCAATAAAAATGTTTTATATTTATTTATATATATCTTTAACACGAACCATAACTACCAGCATTCTATGCGTAGACGCCCACAGAGGCGGGACATTGAAATGTACGCAGGTGGATCGTGTGCTGCTTTTCCCTTGTGCAAGTGATCAAGAGCGCTGCTGCGCTCGAAACGCGTTTGGCTTTTGAAATGTTTGCAAAGAGCAGATGGCTTGATTATCCTGTACTCCAGGAATAAAGGATTTAACTCACCGTGGTGTGGCTTCATCTTGGAGGCAACTTCGTTTTTTCTATGTTTAGCGGCGTGCCCCGCCGCGATGGAGCCCCACTGCTAACAAGGCAGGCCTGCAGTGACAGTGATTTAGACGCTGTGGGGACGGTGAGTCCGCTTCATGGAGGCTGTATGGACAGGGTGATATTCCGGACAGCTTCAGAGCAGCCCACTTGGGACATTATTTTGAAACATTTTTGGGCGAGGCATGTGACCCACTGGGGTTAACATTTAACACGAACCACAACTACCAGCATTCTATGCGTAGACGCCCACAGAGGCGGGACATTGAAATGTACGTAGGTGGAACGTGTGCTGCCTTTCCCTTGTGCCAGTGATCAAGAGCGCTGCTGCGCTCGAAACGCGTTTGGCTTTTGAAATGTTTGCAAAGGAGCAGATGGCTTGATTATCCTGTACTCCACGAATAAAGGATTTAACTCACCGTGGTGTGGCTTCATCGTGGAGGCAATTTCGTTTTTTCTATATATATATATATATATATATGTGTGGTGCAAACTGTGGTGGCCACCTGACAGGGGCCCTGACACTTATTTTTTAATGTTTGTTTACACAATTTAAGCACTGGTGTTACAAGTGGGAAGATGTGGTGCTATATGCAATATGTTATGTACCTATTTATTTATAAAAAAGAAAAATGCCAATAAAATAAAATAATATATATATATACTGCATGCTCATTGGCTGTCAACACTTCTAACCAGGAAGTGTTGGCATCCATCTTGGGTCTTAATAGACTGAGGCACAAAAAAGCAGAAAAACAAACGTGTAGAACACAAAAAGGGGGCAGGGTAGAAACACCCTGACCCCTTAGGGTGCTCAGGTGGTCCCACTAGTATATTAATATATTTAAACGTTATCCGCTAATAGAATTAGCATTTAAAAAACCTTTGAAATTCACTGAAAAAAACATAGGTTTCAGGCCATATATAGTTAGGAATTAGCATTTAAAAAACCTTTGAAATTCACTGAAAAAACCATAGGTGTCAGGTCTTATATAGTTAGGAATTAGCATTTAAAAAACCTTTGAAATTCACTGAAAAAACCATAGGTTTCAGACCTTATATAGTTAGGAATTAGCATTAAAAAAACGTCTGAATGTATAAAAACGTTATCCGCTAATAGAATTAGCATTTAAAAAACCTTGCAAATTCCCTGAAAAAACCATAGGTTTTAGGCCATATATAGTTAGGAATTAGCATTTAAAAAACCTTGCAAATTCACTGAAAAATCCATAGGTTTCAGGTCATATATAGTTGGGTATTAGCATTTAAAAAACCTTGGAAATTCACTGAAAAAAACATAGGTTTCAGGTCATATATAGTTAGGTATTAGCATTTAAAAAACCATTGAAATTCACTCAAAAAACTATAAGTTTTAGTGGTGTTATAGTTAGCTGGTCATTTTACTCATACAAAACCATTGAAATTGCTCCTATATAGTTAGTTGGACTAACTATATTTCGCGCACCCGCAATCCACTGCTGATGATGTCACATATTACATCATTCATGACATGGTCAGTGACATCACTGATGACATCTCAAATGACATCACTGATGACATCTCATTTGACATCACTGATCATATCACTGATGATATAATTCATGTGATAATACGATGCACCTCCTCACACTCTAATATAACCTTAATATAACCTAGGTCTACACACACATCCACTCATTCACCCATACAATCACTCATACATACAGTCACTCATCAATACAATACTATCATATGCACTTATACACCTATAGAGACACTCACACACTTTCACTCATCCATGGAGTTTCTCACACACCTAGTCAGTCATGCAAAGAATCACACTCCCATTTCCTCATCTATACAGTTATACACACAACACCTTATTTATTCAAACATATACTAACACATACTTACTCTCTTAAACAATCACTGATACAAGTACACATTGATCCATACAGCCACTTGCATAATCACTGGCTCTCATGTATAGGCATTTATACATACCAACTCTCACATGCACTGTGTTTTACATATGTACTTACTTGGACATGTAGCACTGAGATATACATTCACTCACCAACACACCAATGCACACAGTAAACCGCCCATACAGCTGTTTCCACACCTCCCAGTCACCCACACACAGACACAGTCTCATATACAAATACTTGGGCAACCAATCAATGACCCATATAGCCACTCATATAGCTACTGATCAACACACACAGCATCTTACACAACAGCAGACATACTGATGCACACATTCAGACAGTTTAGTCACTAGCTCATGCATTCAGTAAGACACATTTAATCACTCACTCACTCATACAGTCAGTCACGCACCTACTAAATCCTTCATCCAGACACTTATACATCTACTCATTCTTCAATATGTAAAACATATTTAAACTTTACAGAAACACAGTCACTGGATGATGTCATCAGTGATGTCATCAGTGATGTCATTTGAGATGTCATCAGTGATGTCACTGACCATGTCATGAATGATGTAAAATGTGACCTCATCAGCAGTGGATTGCGGGTGCGCGAAATATAGTTAGTCCAACTAACTATATAGGAGCAATTTCAATGGTTTTGTATGAGTAAAATGTCCAGCTAACTATAACACCACTAAAACTTATAGTTTTTTGAGTGAATATATATATATATATATATATATATATATATATATATATATTCAAAACGTCATGGGTGCAATCAAATTGAGCATACGTCTCAGTACTTAAGTTGAGCTGGTGGTTTCCAGTTCTCGGCACTAGCACTTAATTGTCTGAACCTGCACTTATGATAGCTTCCACATGGTGGTGCTGTTTCTGTACTTTAAAGATGAGCAGAACAATAGTTAGTACAGTGGCAGTGTGTGGTGCAAACTGTGGTGGCCACCTGACAGGGGCCCTGACACTTATTTTTTATTGTTTGTTTACACAATTTAAGCACTGGTGTTACAAGTGGGAAGATGTGGTGCTATATGCAATATGTTATGTACCTATTTATTTATAAAAAAGAAAAATGCCAATAAAAATGGATTTTAAAAAATGTGCTGTGGTATCCAGAGGCAATGAAATTAAGATTATACGGTTAGGACCACCTTGGTGGCTTTCAAGACTTCTGGCATCAATGGGTGGATCTGTTGCAATTGTGCTATATAACTACCGCTTTTGCAGGGTTGGGTAGGTAATTCCCATGTGCGTTGGTTCAACAACCATCACATATGCACCAATCAATTACTCTTCAGCCTAGAGCACTGCGCTGCTTATTAACATAAGTTAAAAGGCACAATGGAGTGTCCTATTCCGTTCCCCATGTGTAGTAGTGAAGATTTGTGCTATTGTGATCTGTGTGGTATAAAACATTCAGGATTTTAGCTCTTCACTCAGCTCTGTTATGCCACTTTCCCCTCATAGTTCGCAATCAATTAGTAGCGTTCCTCATGGTCAACACACAACTTTGCAGTCATATTTTTAATCATCAGGCTTCTAGTTGTTTCTGTTACCCATGATGGTTTTTCATCATTATTACCATTTTCTTTATAGGCAGTCACTAAATGTTCCCAGACTGTTGATTTTTTTTTTTACTTAGCCCTCATCTTTCCTCTCTATGAAGCTCTCTGCCCTCCTCTTCCACCAACACAGCACCTCTCTTTACAGGTTCCCTCGTGCAGTGGTTGTACCGCCTTCCATTTCATGATTAAAGCCCTTTTGGCTACTCTTAGGGCAATGTAAATGTAAATTGATACTTGTATAGCGCACTACTCACCCGCAAGGGTCTCAAGGCGCTTGTACGAATACCGCTGTGGAACCCATCCTGGCTTTCCCTGTGAGTTGTCCACTCCTGAGCACCCCCAAGGTGGAGGCCAGGCATCCTTAGCATTGTGGGGGCCGTTGTGGAGATTAAGCAAGCTATTGCCCAGAGTTGCAGAGTGGGACTCCATGATTGGAATAGGCACCGAGGCGAGAATTATCAGGTCCGTGGAATTTTGAGCCCAAGACCCGCCGAGGCGGGGAATTGAACCCTGTTCCCGGGATAGACCTCTGCATCAGGGTCTGCCGCTCTAACCATTGAGCCACACTTCTCCACAGTGTTGACAAACTTTGACTACATTATTCTTCTTGGGTCATTGGCGTGTTCCTCGCATGCAGCCCACCATTGTACCCAAGTCAGTTTTCCCCACTGTGCGGCCCTCTTTATCACTTTCTATCATTAGCGTTGTATGGCTTGGCATCTCCACAAGAAGTGCTGGAGATCTGTAGTGTCATTTCCACACTCAGGGCAGTCGGAGGAGGTACCTGTTCACATTAGACTAATCTTGCATGGAGTGAAGTATACTGTATGTGATATATTATACTGAATGTATCGAAAGCAAGCATTACGCAATACCTTCTGCAGGCACTCCATGTCTCTCTGCCATTCTTTGTGATTGAAGGCACGACCAACTTCTAATACACCAGAGTGTTCTAGTAGGATTGTAAAGCCTGGATACCATTCTTTTATCCAATCCTATTGTGTATAATATGTGTACCAGTAAACGTGTAGGAGGCTCAATGATGCCTACATTCCATTGTTAAGAACATGTACTGTTCTCCTACATAGTATAAATGTTTGAAAATCAATTCGTGTACAATTGTGGAATAGCTGTCCTATAATATCTATCTCTATTGCATCCCAGTAATGTAAGTCTCAGGGGGCGAGTTGCCCTAACATAGTCCGGAGTCCCTTCAAAAGTATTACTGGCACATAAGATTTTACTGTGTTCGTATACCTGGTATTTCGCCACAAACGTCTCATCGCCGTTCTAACTAGTAGTAGGACATATGTTCTCAGTTTAGTAAGCAGCATTAACAGTGAATCTAGCGCTCGCTCACAAATTTGATTTTGTGATTCCTATTTCGTCTACGTTGTGGTCCACAAGCCAGAGCACTGACTACTGCAGTTGGTGTATCATATAGTATCCTTTGGTGCAACCATCCCGTCAGTCGACAGCCTCAGTTTACCAGGGCCACTCCATCGCCCCATTGGGTCCCCACGGGGAGGGTTGGGGGGAAGCACCGACCACACTCGTTTCTATGGTGTGTCAAAGGCTGCTTTATTGGAAGTAGGTGCACCTTACAAAGAAAAACTCCCTTGGCCTGTGCCGTACAAAACTAAACCTCACTAAATATAATTTTTCCTAACAAACCCCCCACCCCTAAACATGTTTCCCCCCCAAACAACAAACATGAAACCAATTTGCTATTTTCAACTTGCCTCTCTACCTAGCTAAATAACTTCTTGTACTTAACCCCCCCCCCTCGGTAAAAACCAGACCTCCTAAAATTCCCCCAGTACTTAGAAAAAAAACGCCACCCAAACGACTGATCATCACACCAGCACCAGTTCCAGCGCCATAAACCCCCATACATGAAAAACCCACCCGATGCACTGGCTCCCAAGAAAACCCTTCCAATAACCCACTTCACACCAACCACTGTACCGACCACCGTGCAAAACCCAGCAAGGTACCAAAACAAAAGGGGGGCAGGAGGGAAAAAGGAAGCGAGAGCCCCACAGAAACCACTCTGACCGGCTGCTGTGTCACTGCCACTGAAATGGTTGATCCTGACCTAAAATGGCCGGTTATATCATTAACCAGCCCAAAACTAGCCCAACAGCAGCCCACCCAGCTCAACGCTACTAAAAAAGCCCAAAACCAGCCCTCTAACTGTGCTGGCTATTCCTCCCCCCTCCTCCCCCTCCCACCGGTCGGCCGCCCCTCCCAAAGCCCTATTCCCCAAATTAAGGTTCCCAGTAACTTATCCAGATCTTTAAAAATCTGCGCCGGGTGTAAAATTGGTATATTCACAAAGTATTACAGCAGTAGCTGGAGCATTACCATTTTGGCCACTGCTGGCAGGAACGTCATATAGAAGGCCTCCTGTGGTCGTAGGAATCTTCTCATTCTGCCTATATTGCCTACTGTGATGGGCACTTCATTATGGTACATATGAATGCCCATGTATTGAAAGCCATGGGGTTCCCAGCCCAATATATGGCACCCATGGTAACTTGGCACTGAGGCTGCAACTGCCTCAGCGGAAATACACCAGACTTGTAGTTTACCATCAACATGATAATTTCCCAAATTTGTACATTGTATTGATGAAAAATCTATCCCCACATCTCCCACATATAACACCATGTCATTGTCATAGAGTGACACATAGAGTGTTTCCTGGTGGCATCCCCCATGCTGGGCTACTCAATCTCATTTTACATGCTAGTAGTTCTGTGGCTAGCACAAACAGTATTGGGGACGGGGGCACCTCGGTCTTGTCCCTTTAGCAATTTCAAATGCATTTGAAATGGCCTCCTATTTGCACTCTGACTGTGTGGTGACTACATAGAAGTTTGATCCATTCAATCATTTGCTTGCCGATACCAAAGTGGCATAACACTCAGTAAAGGAAATGACCCATATAGGGTCACCCGCGACCACCTCTCAGCCTTCCAAACAAACGAAGAGTCTGTCAAACAGAGAATACAAACCAAAGTTATTTATTAGTATTGTGCTGCATCAGAGCCCAGTCTAACCAGCCTCATGAGGTAGATGCCGAAGGACTGACTCCCCCAACACAACACAAGATGTTATACAATTCCAAACCCCCTAAGAACACACCCATACTGTTAAATTCCAGTCCAGGCGCTAACAAACAATGGAGGCACAGAAGGATGAGCTGCAGTCCTGGGACCCGGTACATGTTATCTTCACTCCAAGGCCAGTTCACCCCTGCTCGCCGTTAGAGTGAAGGTGGGAACTAGCCTATCTTAACAGCTAAGGTATGCAACAATAGAGAGTACAATCATTAGTGCAGCTGAAATCGGCCTTGGAGAAACACGAGCAAAGATGCATGGAGACAGTTTTCTGCTGAGGCATGCAAAATGAGGCAGGAGCTTAGCTTAATCATAGAGCAGAATGGTGGTTACTAATAAAATGGCGCCATGAATGCTAACTAAACGCAGTATAAAGCAACCCAACTAGGCCATTCAATAGAGGTTCACTTTGATTTTATAGAACCTTCACAAATTGAGAGGTACTCTTTTAAGTGATATAATCAATTTGATCCATATGGACTAACTTGTGCATTAAAGGAAGGATTTTTTCTGTGAATAGTTTGGTTAAAATCTTAAAACACGTTAATATGTACAATTTGTCATGGGGAGCCCATTTCTAACTGCTCCCTGCTTAAATATAGATGCTACCACTGCTTTTCTGAATTTCAGTGGGAAGTAACACCTGTTTTTTGCTGCCTCATACAGTTTGAGCAATCTGGTTACCAATATCTCCTCAGAAGTGAAGTAGTACTCAATAGGTAGCCCATCGCTCCCTGAGGTCTTCCCTTATGCCAGTAAATGGATTGCTTGTCATATCTCTTGTGCAGTGAGAGTGTCTCTCAGTGTTTATGCTTGTTCATGGGTCAATCTTGATGGCTCGATTTCCTCTATGAATTCATCTAGGACATTTACATCAGTGGCAGGATCATTAGCATATGGTCTCACATAATATTCCCTGAAAGCGTTAATAATCTCTTGTGTGCATGCCAATGCTTCCTCTTGCCTGCATCCTGCTAATATTGGGAGAGCCACTGGAGAGGGCTTAATGAGCCATGCCATCAGCCTACCTGCCCTGTCTCCCTCAGTATGTGTTGCATCCTTTTATTCGGTCTATGGCCTTAAGTCAACCTAGCAAGACTGCATGCTTTCCTTTTTCTCTAGTGAACTCCTCTGTTAACTCCAGTCGACAGCTACCACTATCCAGTTCTCTGATGGATCGGTCAACCTGATAAGGCTTGTTTCCATTGCCCCTATCACACCAATTGTGGATCTTCTACACACTCCCTGTAGGACAATCAAGAAGGAAGCTTTACTAAGTTTCTTGAAAATAATTTTGAATTGCCTTCTGCAGCTTTTCCCTAACCACTGGATCCTCCAACCATTGTGGTTGCAACCTCCACGCTGGTAAAGGGATAAGTATTCTTCCCAATTTCAAGCCCATCTCCAGTGGGTTATGATCTGACAAGGTTTTGCAGAAATATTTTGTTTTATAGACTTCAGTTTGGAGCACCCCAGAGCATACCACCTGGTCTAACCTGACCTGGCACCAGTTTGGTACCGAAAAAGAGTAATCATGACTGGTATGTCAGACAAGTATCAAGTTCTAATTTAGCAACAATCTATCCAGAACTTTGTCCTCGCAGGTCACTAGTGCTCCTGTTGGAAGTGGGTGCGAGCAGTCTGTCTAAGACAAAATTAAAATCCCCCATGGGATATCAACCTATTCCACTAGTTTCTTGGACACTTCTCTAGGAAGCAAGCTTGATCCACATTGGGGTGTATGCGCTGGTCATTATAACAGTCTCCCATTTAGTCTCCTTTTGATCAGAGCATGTCTGTAGGAAGCTGGCTCTTTATATTGTATACCAAAAAGAGGTATACTCTGCAAAGAGTCCAGGTATCCTTATAAGTGGACAGGGGTTTTCTCTGGCAATCCCAAGGTGCACTCACAGGGGTTAGTGTGGTCGAGCAGCATTAGGCTTTTCAGAAAGGATTGTTGGACATCTGTAATACACACACAGTCATTAAATCGTACACATCACTCAATAAGGAGAGCCACACCAATTTATAAGAATAACACTTATCTTCATATAATGTTTGGCACCAAAGATCATCACAATCAGGTCAGTACGTTCCGAGATAGAAATGTCTTCAGGTTTAAAAAATTGACACAGTGCAATTTTCAGCAGCAGCAATGTTATCCTATGGAAGAAAAACAGCTACTGCATACTAGTTCTTTGCAATGATTTACAAGACCAATCTCCTGGATTTCATGTGAGAATAGGCAAAGTCCAAGGCAGCACCAACGGGTCACCTCGGTGTGGCAGGGTACCTAGGTGCAAAACAGTGTTTGGTGCCCAGTTGAAGTCAATGGGTATTGGTCCGGTCACAAAGAGGCTGCAGGTTAGGATAGTGGGGCCAGTCTGGCTGAACCAACAAGGGGCCTTAGGTCTCATGATGCTCGGGGACATGGGGACACCTCTGGTCCTCTTCTCCTCAGGGTGGGCGAGTGCAGAGGTGTCTTGAGATGTTGTGTGTTTGTCACCGGAGACACTTGTGGTAGAGGGGGTCTGCACAATGAGGATGCAGGCAGCATTAGAAAGTCCACAGCTGTGAAACCCTAGGTGGGTTTTTGAGTCTGGAGGGTCTGAGGACCACACTGGCACCATTGTCCAATGTCAAATCGGGCTAGGGGCACTGGTGCACTGGTGCTTTCCAGTGTCAGGTTTTTGGTTGTCCTGAGTCCTTGCAGCTCTTCTGTGGTTCCTGCGGGATGCAGGGGAGCAGCTCGGCTATTCCACTAGAATTCCTGGGTCTTAGTTGTAGGCTGGAATTCCTCTCAGGCTTTTGGAGGCACAGGCAGCTACAGGATGAGTTGTCTTTGGTGCAATTGTCGAGGACAGCAGACAGGCCATCAGGGTTAGCACCAAGTCAGTTATTGATCTACTGTACTTGCTTCTATCGACTTTTCAGTGTCTGTCTTCCTTTTTTCAGGTCACCAGGATCTCATTGTCTAGTGCCAGGGGCTCCCCTAAATACTACGTTTAGGGGAGTGTAGGGTAGTAGCCAGTGGGCTACCTACCCATAGTGTCACTACACCCCCATATGACCCCTGGCTGTGCAAAGTCCTAATTCTGACATCAAAAAGAATGGTGACTCTTAAAGTATATGTCCGCATTAGGTAGCCCAACTTAGGGGTGGAACTAGCCTGAAGTTGCACACATTTCCTTCTACTAATTTTCCCGCCTGTCCAGGTTCCAAATGGGTCCTGGTCGTGTGTGGTGGCATCCCTCTGAGGGAAATCAGATTCTCATACCAAAGGGGGGCGGGCTCTTAGAAGCCCCTTGCCTTGGGATGCAAATTTACAGGTCATCCTGCTGAAAGGGGGTGAAAATACACTCTGGACGCGCAGGATTTATTCCTGACCTCCTGAGAGCATAAGACTTCCCCCTGGGTTTCAGGAACTAGTCTGTGGTGGCAGGCTGGTCAGGACCAGTCAGCCACCCCACTAGTAGTTGGTAGGTTTTCAAGGGGCACCTCTTGGGTACCCTCTGGGTGCATGTATTAATACATCCATCACTGGAAGCATTGTGTGTTTATTAATATAAGATGTTTGATACCAAACTTCTTTAGTTTTAGTAAAGCCATCATGAAGCTGGGGAACTCATTTTACACCAGAGTCTGCACATGTATTTAAAATGGCTCCCCTGATCCCATGTCCTTTCAGTAATTGAACTGGCCAATACAAGGTCAGATCTGCTCATGCAGATATGTCCACACATGCAGTATAGTGCATCCTTCATTAGGGGTAAGGCCTGCTGTAGGGGTGACCTTCCATATACTGCATGCAGTGTCTTGAATCATGGCACACAGGGCTGTGTGCCATGCTGTGTTTACTTTTATCTGCACCACGACATACAGCCTGCACTGTCAGTCTGCATGAGTTAGGTGAGGGGTCCCTTAGTGTGGTAAAATAAATGCTGCAGACCTTATGGACCGTCTTTGGTACTCATGCTCTAGGTATCTGGGGTGCCATGTACTAGGGTCTTTGAGGGGTTCCAAAGGTATTGCCTATTGGGTGAATAAGTGTACAGTTTTAGGAAAGAGATCTGGCACTGGGAACCTAGATAGCATGAACCCAGAGCACTTCCAGTCAAGATTTCATCGGAAACCAGGCAAAAAGTGGGGTGACGATGTCAAAAAGGGTAACTTTTCTACAATGTCCCTCTGGGTCTAGTCAAGCCTCCTCCTATACAAATAGCACTCCAGCTCAAAGCCAGGTCATTGTGCTTCTCAAGTACACCGAGAATGTGCAGCGTATTCGGTCCCTATGTTCCACCTTCAATTTATCACCCTTATTTCTGTTGGGTGCAAGGACGTAGCTAGAAAATAAAATACCCTCTCTTGAACCATACCTCTAATCAACACTGAGCACACGAAGTGCGCACACCAGACTCTTGCCTTTACCCTTTAATATTCCATCCATCTTTTCATATATACATTCATCCTATTGCGCATCCACCCATCAATATGTCAATGTATCCTTGTATCCATCATTTCACTAATTCATCCTTTTACTAATTCATCCTTTCACTCTTCCCAATCTGTCCATTCAAGCTTTAGCCTTTAGATACTTCCCCTGTTCCATCTACCCTTTCATCCTTTCATTCATTCATTCTTTCACCCTTTTAGCCTACTTTTCATATTTTCTTCATTATAGCATTTCACGTTTCCTTCTTTTCACGTTTCCTTTCTTCCTCCCTTTTTTTAAAGACTCTCTCCCTTATGATTTTTCTAACATTTCTGGCCTGCTGACTGTTACCATTTGTCCCTCTCTGTGGTTCCCATTTTTATAATTTATTTACTTTCTTTGCATCTCAGCCAACCTACCACATCCCTCTGACCTGGTATTGCTTAATAGTGTTAATGAGCGGTTTTCTGACCTGTAGACTGATAAGGTCCATAAACAACTAATTACTGTTTAGTGGTGCCCTGTACATCAGCTAGTGGGGCCCAGTGGGTGTCCCTGCTTAAGCTGCTTAAGTGAGTGTGGGCTGGGATTCCCATCTCCACAGGTTAGTTGTATGTCCTGCAGGAACGCTGTTCTGGAGATTTGCTTTATTGATGTAGAGGTAATGTGCATTATAGGTAAGGTCAAGTTTGATTATTTTCTCTCACTTTATGCAAATTACTGCCTGTACTTCCGTAGTTTCCTCCATCCTGTCCTGCGGATTACAAGACCCTCACCACGGGGCTGTTGAATATATGGAGTTGTATGATGGTGTACATGCCTTATGGATTTCCATTTAGAGCATGTGCGGAATGGTCACCGTGAGCTCCGCGTTATGTTTCCTCTATTCCTGGTCATTTATGGTCAAGAAAAATATGCGTAGGCAACAGTTTGCACCTTGTAATGCGAGAACACGTTTTAGTGGAAGCCGTCTTCATCACTGCCCAACAGAGCACCTTAATTGATATGTTGTGATCTCTGAACCCCATCCTAGGCAGGACGTGGGAGGCTCACTTACAGCTTATAGGAAAAATCAATGCATCTTTCTCTGTAATGTTGTAGATTGTAAGGAAAGAATTAAGGTACAGATGGCACCAATATTAACAATGACTCGCCTGCATTTGGAATTAAACTGTGTGTATCGTCTTTAAATGGTCTGATATGATTTTAGGCACTTCCGTGTGGTAGGGAGTAGCTGAAGCCTTCAGAGAACAGAGATCCTGAACCACAAACCAAACAAGGCTATCAGATCAAATATTTTGCATTCAGGCTTAAATCATGCACTTGGATGAATAATTTGGTTTTAAATGTGTCTTAAGTTTGCAAAGAAAATGTCGAATATGGAACAGGTGGGCCAGAAAACCAGGATATGGAAACATTCCCTCAATGCAATGTTTCTTTTGGGACACTACTTTAAATCCTATGAAAAAAGCCTATGAAAACAATAAATACAACACTAAAGACATCATAATTACCTGATATAACTGTATTAAGGCAGATTGCACGATTCTCTTGCTTTATGAAGTAACTCCGATTTGAAGAAATCGTCTTAAGAAATGTTTTTCCTAGAAGAGACCTGAGCATTCATATCTTTTTAATATTTTTTGCCTAGATTGATCATGGGAATGTATTTTGTTTCAAATAAGTTTATTTCTTCAAAATAGGGGCCGGTTTGTCGAATATTCGTCTAATTATATTGATCATAATTCACCCATACACGGTTTGAAACTTAAATTAACTTCATGGTTAATCCCCCATTAAAAACTGGATATATCGCCTTTTTTGTGCCGATGGCAGTGTGGTGTCTGCCCATGTTAATAATAAAGGACCTTCTTTACCGAGGAAATGACAGACTTAAGACTGTTTTAAACCAGGACAAATATTAATTTGCTAAGGGTTTTACCCGGATTTAAGACTGTAATTTCTTGCTTAAGACACTCTTAAGTCAGTTGGACCTGATGTACCACAGGATTTACTGGTAGAAAACCGATTTTAGACTGATTTATGGCAGGGTAAAACACTTAGTACACCAGGTCCTTTTACCTGGCTAAATGCAGTCTCCTGGCGGTCTTACCCTGGGAGAACGCCTTAGTAAATTGAGTCCGTATTTCTGTTTAACTTTAAAAGTAGGCACATATTTTAGCGTGCTACTGTGTCACTGTTACAATATTTATTCATGTTCTGTAGTAATGTAAAGCACTTGGTTGGCAAACATAGTCTATGCCCTACACTTAAAACTGAGATAATGGACAACAGAAAATGGGCTTGTTCTTGGCATGTCTCCAAATCACTGCAGTTGGTGGTTGATATGCATTCAGGAGCACTGGCTGCACAAGGGAGCATTGGGGACTGCAGCAGACTGGTGTCAGTATGTACAAAGCAGGTGGGCTCACTGTCCCTCTAAATGTAATCGAGGCTTATTCTTAAGCTGTTATTACGTTACGTTAATAAGGGCGACTAAAATGGCCATTCTTTAAACTAGATGCATGTATTCTGTTAAAATGTTTAAGAATTTTAACCCGAATTGAAATAAACATATTTCCTCCTTACCATCTTGGTAATAAGATTTGGACAATACATGCGCCAAATGTGTATACAGTAACTAGTTTCTATGCCAAGTTAAGTGCCCTTCTTAAACGTAATAATTTTATATTTCGATGTGATTGAAGGAGTTGGGTGTAAATCACCTAATACTTTGTGGTGCAGAAGCACTTTATAAAATGGCAAAATAATAGAAGAAGCCATAGCTAGACACCTTTCAAGTTATGTTGTACTAGGTGGGGTTGGTGCCGTGTTGTGTGTGGTACATTGCAGCTACCTTTGGAAAGTGCTGATAGCAGCGTTGAAGATTTGTCTGAGCGCTGAGGTTCGGCGCTCAGAGGGACTAGGAGCCTGGGCATGTTCTCCACGCAGGTTGTGCAACACAGCCTAGTGGAGAACCTGCTAAGTGCACATGACTGTTTGGCCTGCCAGCCAAACTGCCATGTGAACTTACAGTGCCAGCACTCCTCCCCCTGCTCCTCTGACACAGCCCAGTCCCATCCCGCCCCTAACCAGCTGAGCAAGGACGGAAAAATAAAATAATGATAATGTGTTATTTTATTTTTCCTGTTCAAAGACCAGTGGGGCGATGCTCCTCTGCCATAGCGGGTGCACGCCCTGGTTGCCACCAGTACTGCAAAAAAGGATTTATCAATTTAGAATGCCTCTACATGAGTAATATATAACAGCCATTGCTTGTTATTTGTATACATATGAAATATTGAAAGGATGTATGGATATGGGTGTGCTGGTATGATTGTATGATTGTTTTGATTGACAGAGAGGGGAGCCTCGACAGTATGTAAAAGAGAAGTTTGTATGGGTGTGAGGTTGTCATATACATGAAAAGAAATTTGTGGATAAAGGGAGCTTGGTGTTTTTGTAAACTTTTAAATTGTATGAAATGTTCCTTTTTTGATTCATACATGTGATTCTGTGAATAAATTTTGATTAAATCAAACGGAAAAAGAGATTTATTGTGACATTGTTTCGTTCGATGCATCGGAGGCAAGGTGAGAATTGTTTGTCAGTATTGGTGTTTAGTTATTTTTGTAGTAACGGGGCTCAGCCGTGCTGATTAAGAGCCTAAACCCTCCATTGTTTTTTGGTACATAGATTACTACACTGTGCCTGTAGTCCAGATTGGACAATTCCAGAAACTAAACTCATTGGTGTAGGTAGGTATATGTGATGGGGAAAGCTCTATACAGTTTCTTTTGTACAAATTTGTATTTTATGTAGTTGCCGTTTGAGGTACATTCCTTTTTTCAAAATCATGCAATTTATTTATTTTGTGCGTTGTTTTTTTTTTTTTTTTGCTGGTTTAGTCCTGTGCGGAAAACAGGCTTTGATCCCAGTTCTCCGCCTCTTATGGTAAACGGCTTGACTACTGGACTAGCTACTACTGAATTAGCTTCGAATTGATTTTTCAAGACCAAAACTAGTTCAGTCTTTCATTCTCTTTTTGGATAGTCTGTCATCAGTTTCTTTGTGAACTGCCTTTAACCCTTCAAACAGGAAGGGTCTTAAGGAGATCGCAGGCTGGTCTTTTTTTTTATCTATTAATGCAACAAAGGTGGAAAGTAAAGAGTTATTTTGTATTGACCGTAGAAAATAAAATACATTTAACATTTTTTCCCTTAACCTTTTCTTGTCTAAAAACCTGAAAACTGCACTTTCAAACCTCATCTAATGCAATTTCCCGTTTCAAAACAAAGTCTTGTCACGAAATGAGGAAAGGCCAAGGACCATCATACTTAAATGTTAAAAGTAAGATATATGTAGAGCTTTCCATAAATGAATCTCAGAACTAAAAGGCAATGACAGCAAGGAACCATATATTTAATTTAGAAAAAAGTGTACATACCTTAAGTTCTCAAGAGTCAGAGGATGAAACAAGTTGGGCACTTTGCAAGGGAAGTGAAAATAAAGCCACAGTCAGTGGAATAAAAACTTTGCCTTGCAAAACAAAACTTGACAAGGGAAACTCAAACCAAATGCAGAATTGTGAGAAGCTCTTGAAATGCAAGTGGTGCCCATGTAAAGAGTTCTGATAACTTCGGATCAAGTTCACGCTATATACCCCCCCCCCAAAAAAAAACCTACAAGTGGTAGTATCTGTATAGGATTTCTTTTTAGTGTAGTATATGAAGGAGACCTCGACCCTGAGCTCTCGATCCTGTTTTCGTAGCTCTTTACTACATTTGTTTCCAGTGCCATCCATATTTTCACCATCTTGGCATTTGGGATGTTAATTCCTGATTCCATTGTGTTGATTCTCAATCTGTAGTTGAACGATTTCAGAGAAGGTTACATTTTATCTGGGCTATACAGTGCACAGTTGAAAGTATTTTTGAGGGGAGATGATTTGATGTTTTTTCTACTTCTGTATCTCAAAAGTTAGTGAGTGCTTTGCGCTTATTTTCAGCTTTCTCAACTGTGAAGTATGAAGTGGGTTGATGATCAATTTAACTACTTTTAACAGTATGGTATTCAGCCAAATCAAATGGGATTTGACTAAATTGGATTTTGTCTTAAATATGTTTTGTGGAAGTGACTTGTCATGAGTGCTCAGTTTGAAAAACATTTAAGTGCCAGGGCCCAAAGTTTTGCAGAGAATCCCGTGGCTGGTGCTGCAAATATCAGGGCTGCCAAATAGCAAGGCTGCATAGTAGTGATTCAACCTTATGCCCCTTTCCTCCACCACCAGGCACTAACTGCCCTTTATCTCACTCTTGCTGGTTATTTTTCAAACCTTCATTCTTTCTTTGTCACTGTTTTTCCCTCTTTCTTCCTTTTTCTTTCCCACCTTTGTGCTTTTCTTTCTGGTTGTGGGTAAAAGTCTTAAGAGGAAAAATAAGTGCTGGTGCCCCGCCTGCAATCATTGGCTCAAATCAAGCACGGTTTGTCACAAAATGCAGTAGTTCAGTTTGCAGGAGAATGATTTTGGTGAAAACATTTCACACTTATAAGGTTTATTTAGTTTCTTAGAGTGCCAAGGAACTGGTTTCTTTTAAGCCGTATATGCTTCAGAAGGACAGTCACCAATAATTGCAGTAGCAGTGTTATTAAAGATGGATGTGGCAACCTTTAGATCCTTATTCATCTTATTGTGAGTGTTGGACCTGTCCCTTTTTGCAGGTTTATCCGCAAACGTTTTGGCTTTCTTCTGTATTTTTTGGGCATTGTTTTTGCTGGTTTTAGGACTCTGGGCACTTTAACACTGCTGACTATTGGTAAGTGCAAGCACTCTCTGTCTAAATTTTATTGGCAATTGGTTTATCCATGATTGGCATATTTGATTTACTAGTAAGTCCCTAGCAAAGTGCACCAGGTGTGCCCAGGGCCTGTAAATCAAATGCTACTAGTGGGCCTGCAGCACTGACTGTACCACTCACACGCGTAGCCCTGCAAACATGTCTCGGAACTGCCACTTGAGTGTCTGTGAGTGCAGTTTTAAACTGCCATGGCAAGACCTGGCAAGTGCACCCAATTGCAAGGCCCAAGCCGTCCCATTTACTACATCTAAGTCACCCCTAAGGTAGGCCCAAGGAAGCCCCACAAGCAGGGTGCGGTGTATTTAAAAGGTAGGACATGTACTGGTGTGTTTTACATGTCCTAAAAGTGCAATACTAGTAATTTAGTTTTTCAGTATTGGAAGGCCTATTTCTCCCATAGGATAACACGAGGATTGCCTTGAAATATCCTTTAAGTGTAATTTCCCATTGGGAGCAGATTGAGATTTGGAGTTTGGGGTCTCTGAACTCACACTTTAAAAACGCATCTTTTGATGAAGTTGTTTTTTAAATTGCGTGTTTTAAAATGCCACTTTTAGAAAGTAAAATTTTCTTGCCTAACCATTCTGTGCCTCTGCCTGTCTGTAGACTACACATCTGTGTTGGCGGGCAGGTGGGCTCTTGTGCATTTACTCTAGACGGTCACACAAAGTAAGCTTAGGCGTGCCTTGCATATCCTGATGGCCCATCACCAGACTGATGGGACTTCCTGAGCTAGAGTGATGGTAGGAGTTTTTTTTTGTGCAGATTTTTATATAGCGCAAACTTTACCCGAACTGAATCGGGTATCAGAGCGCTTTACATAGCACCAGTTACGTTACATGAGGACACACATTCATTTTTGTTAGGCACGGGGAGATTAAGTGGTTTGCCCAGAATCACAGGATGTTTGGCGTCGTTACGAAGACTCTAACCCAGATCCCCAGGTCCGAGGTCGAGCGCCTTATTTGTCACTGACACCTGAATAGGGCTGTGCCTGTCCTCGCACAAAGCCGTTTCCACCTCCCTGTAGTGTCTGGAGCCAGGTCCAGGGAAAGGCAGAGTCTTGTGCACTACAAAGATTTTCCTTTGAAGTTTGCCTACTTCAAAGGCAGAAAGGGGTATAAGTGTTAGACCTCTGACACCCCAAAATCAGAAAACATCTGGACTAAGGACATTCTGCCAGGAAAAAGAGCTGGATGCTGTAGGAGATAGTCACTCTGCCTATTGTTTTGTTGCGCTGGCCTTCTGCTTCTGTCCTGGGAATGAAAGGACTGGACTTGGCTTTTTACATCCTTCTTCCAAGGTTTTCCAAGGGATTGTGTGTGCTTGCCTCCTTTTAAGTCTTGGGGCCATCAAAGGATCACCTGCAAGTGCCTGGGCTCTTCTGCTGAGAGTCCTGACTTGCCAACTGTTGCGAAATCCAGTTCCTGGGCCCATGGAACTGTAACCTTGATCTTAAGGAGAAACTCCATGTACCGACTCCCAACATCTGTTTTATTGATGCAATGCTGCAAAAGACCTACGCAGTGTGGCATTGATGCAGAGCCTGTTTCTCCGCTGTGGCATCGATGCAGCAAATCTGGATTTTCGATGTATCATCCCTGGGCGCTGATTCTTCATCGACGCCACACTGCAGTAAGGAACCGTGAGGGCATGTCCGTAAACAGAAGCGTCACCTCCACCTGCCTAGCAGTAAGGAACTGACGTATCACCTCCCGTCAGTAAGGAACCAATGCATCACTCCCCTGTGTATTAAGGAACAGACTCATTGCTTTGCTTTTCCAGCACCTCACCTCCCCTCCCCTGCTGCTTGCACTGTCTTTGAGGTTTGATGCATCTAAGGTACTTGGTGCTAATACTAACATCCATTGATTTCTGTGGCCTATACTTGCTTAATCTTTTAAGAGTGATATTATGACTTGTGTATGTTGGATTTTTTTCATTTTAATATTGTTTTATTCGGATAAACACTGGCTATTTTTCTAAACTGGTGCAGGTTCCTTTTGTAGTGTTTTCACTATAACTGTGTGTGTGGGTACAAATGCTGTACACATTGCCTCCGAGATAAGTCTGACTGCCCGTGCCAAGCTACCAGAAAATAAATAAAAATTGAGGATGAGAAATCATTGGGATTGTTCCAAGGTAGATTGAAATTTCCTACAATACGTATGTTTTTGTCAGATAGAATCCGTACAGAAGTGATAGGATCCACACTGGTCATTAAAGAGTTGTTCATGGGTCGGTGATCGATAATTTTAATTTGTTTTGGCTTAGTGGCAGTGGACTTAAGTTTCTCAATCAAGCATTGGAACATGGGGAGTCCTTAGAATTTCACATACCTGCTGTGACCTAGGTTTTTGCATATCTTTATGATGATCACCCGCCACCATTCTTTCTCGGTGGAAGCAGATAGAGTAGATACATGGGCGATAAAGCCTGCGATACATCTATGATACTATCCCAATTTCGGATGAAATTGCACATACCAGGAGGAGACTTGCCAAGGTAGAGTTAGATGTATTGGAGGGGATTTATTTGAATCTAAGGAAAATGGGTAGGTGGTGTCCTTTTGTAAAGGGTTAAATTACCCAGCTGAGACATGTACTTTAAAATGAAACTGGATCAATGTGATTGCGTGCTGGTCAGCAGTGCTGTGGATGGGTCACGGAGCTTCTCTTTAAGTTCTGTTCTGTGGACATGTAGTTTTCAATCAAAAACCTTGGTGCTTTGCTCCTACCTCAGTTTTTGCAGCACCGTTTTTGGCTGATTAGCTCATGAAACCGTATTTACTCTAAATTTCATAAGCTGAAAACCATGGTTAACCCTTTGAATGCGGGCAGAATTCCACTGCGATGTGGCAAAATTTTATGCGTGTGCAGATCGGACTGCTCCCGGCCGTCCGATGCACACGCCCACCGGGACCAAAGGGTTAAATCAGGTTGAATGAAAGGCTGCTAGACTGAACTATTGCACCTCTTCTCTCAAAGGCTATTCTAGGGGCTTGGGGGACCTTTGACCTGGCAATTGCACATTTCCTGCCAGTTCCAGAGTGTTGGAAGTCTGCATTTCTCAGAACAGCCAGGTAATGGGTAGTTGAGAATGTACAGGTGAAAAGGTGAATGGAGACTTCTCCAGAAGACATGCACAGAAATGCTAGTATTCCCAGCACCTTGTGATTATCGCTAATTTACACTCATGACATTTTCCTTTTCTCGTGTGTTTGCTGTGTAGCTAGGCTGTCTCCTTGAAAAGTATCAATTGTATTTTACTAAAGTTGGGCTCTCCTACCTGCAGTCTCCTCTTTAATGTTATTTCTTAGAAATATTGTAAGTCTTTAAACTTACAATGCTTTGCTGAATTCTTTCATTCAAAAGAAACCGCTCTATATTTCCTAAATGTTTACATTTTTTATATGTATTTTTTTAATTCTGATGAATCCTATCTGGACGGCGACTACCCTTTTTCACTAATGACATCCATCCTTGAATTGTGTTTATGCAATGATGATGTGACCTCTGTAACCCTCTGTGTGAGATCAGCTGATTCCTTAATGAAAGTTAAGAATTTGTTTCAGGAGCATCTTTTTAGGTTTGGCATAGCGTTGCAGTGCAACGCACTGTTCGCTTTGCGAAACATGCAGTATACAGTATAGTGGGGGGAAGCTCCACCCACTTTTCGTCCATGATTTTCATTGGCTTTAATCAGAAATGCTGCATTCTGATTTGTTTCTGGCTTGTTTAGGTCATAGAGACTAAACCGGTGCTGTTGTCAACTATTACTTTTTTCAGTAATTGTATATGTATAAAGGGTTTGTTTGATAAAAGCACTATAATGAATGAATAAATATGTGGCTTTAACCTCTGCTTGGGCAGTGAGGCATTAAATTGTTGTTTACTTAGTTTTTGTTCTTGTGAAGCAATTCGAATGTTTAAATACATTGCTTTTTCAATCCTCGTCTTGGGCTAGGACGTCTAAACCAAAGTTCGCGGTAATTTCAGGAGATGTGTGGAGCAGGACAACCATTTTCTGTATAGCTAAAGTAGTTTTTTGATTGATTGAAAAGCTTTATTTGATTACTATAAACAAGAATCATATAAGCACATAACAGAAAATATGTTAATATACACAATTTGTACAATTAAAAAGAAATCATATTTAAACGATAAAACATTACTACTTTTTCAGAGATCTTTCTCAGTCATATTAAAATAGATTTCCTACTTTGTACCACATTTTTCAGAAAGTTTACCAAACACCAAATAACAAATACATTATTTAAAAATTGTAATACTAAAAACGCTGGTCGGCATTTTTTAAAATCTAGTTAAAATACAGTATGGATTGTGGACTGTTCTGAAGTGTCATCACAGGGGCATAGTTTCATCTCTTGCATCCATTCCTTCACTTTTGGGAAACTTATCATAAGATGGAAAATATCTAATCTAAATCTTGCTAACAGCAATCTATCGTATTGGCTGGGTACAAGTATAAGGTAGGGTTGCATGCTATATGCAATCATTGTCAATTGATGGTACACCACAGTTGGCTTTACTAGTTCTTTCGATAGTCGTCGTGATTCTAGTAGTGCCATACATTTTCTTTTCAGCTCTTTCCTAGATATCACTCTCATGGTACAGGGGTCATTATAAAAATTAAGATAACCTAATCCAATCAAAAAATCTCGAACATATCTTAACCACTTCCGATTCATTACATCGGTCATTCTCATTACATCCTTAAAAACCTCTTGATTTACATGAGTTTCCTCATTTGTCCACAGCCTGTGCCACAGCATCACTGGCTGTTTTAATTATATCTGTTAAAAATGGGACACCCAATTCTGCATAGCAGACATACGATGATGTGCTTCTATGGAGTGCCAATATATATCTTAAAAATTGGTTTTCTATCAACTAGAGCGGTTGACCGTTACAGTGCCCCCATAATCCAGAGCCATACGTAGCCCTAGATATACATTTAGCTCTGTAAATTTGTAACAATATTTGCGGGGGCCTTGTGCCTAGTTTCTTTGAGAAGTTGTATAGAGCAGCGGTAGTTTTTATAAAAGCAACTCTTCTCATTTGGACCGCTTGGGCCCATGTAGAATTGTGTTCAAATAAAATATCTAGGTAGCTAAAAGTATTAACAAAATTGATTTTGTGGTTATCTATAAAGATGTCTCTGCATTTTTCACTCCCTCTTCCACATCTCATAATAAAAGTTTTTGACATATTTACCTTTAATCCCAACTCAGCCATGAAAACCACATAGCCATCTAATAATTTTTGCAACCCCACCTGAGTTCGGCACATTAATACAGCGTTGTCCGCGTACATTAAAGATGGAATGGCGCAGCCATTAATTACTGGAAAGTCTTGACCTGATTGGAGCAAAGCTTTTTCTAAACTGTTTGTGTAAAGATTAAAAAGATAGGGGGCCAGGACACAATCTTGCCTAACCCCCTTCCTTATTGGAAAAGGTCTTGTACACTCTCCGTCATTGCCATAGCGTACTTTAGCCTTGGCATTCTGGTAAATTTCTTTCAGAAAGTCTGATTTTATCATTCACCCCTATTTCATGGAGGATCCCCCAAAGCCTCTCATATACCACGCAGTCGAAGGCTGCGGTTAGATCTACGAAGGCTAAAAATAGCCTTCCTTTTTTTAGGTGAACGTACTTCCCAAGTAGAATGCTCAAATTAAGGCTTTGTTCAACGGTTTCCAAACCTTTGCCAAAACCGTATTGCAGGTCTGACAAGATTTGTTTGTCCCCTCCCCATTCTTGTAGTCTTCCTAATATGACTCGCCCTACAATTTTCGCGGAGGAATCCAATAAAGATATTGGGCGATAACATGCCGGGTCAGGCCTATTACCCTTTTTGAATATTGGGACTAAGATTGATTCGGTCCAGGTCTCAATGTACTTTGAGCAGCGACTAACCCTTAATATTTGTGTCAATATAGGGGCCCATAACTCTACATTTGCCCTGTACGGATCAAGAGGGATCCCATTGGGGCCGGGTGCCTTTCCTCCCTTACTTGTCAATATTGCCATATTAACCTCTTCTAATGTAATTTGAAGATTATTTATATGTGCTCGCTGTAAGGGATTGGACTTGGCACCTTCTTTACCTGTAGTTTCTATCTGATTTCCAGAGTCAAGATTATGGCAAAATGTTCTACCCATTGATCTTCCGTTATGGCTATTTCTATTTTTGGAGTGTCAAATGGGTCCAAAAAGGGTGCCCGGACAGCCCTCCAGAAAGCCACCCCGTCCTTGGACTTGGCCGCTTCCTGTAGGGTTCGCCAGTGTTCTTCCTTGTGTTACTTCCTTCCTTGCCTCCCTCAATTTAATTGAGTTCCTGAGGATTTTATGGCTCTTTTTTCAGTATAGAATATGCTTTAGTGCATTTTGAATCAAACCAGCCTTTATCTTTTTTCACAGAATTATGACTATTTCTCCATAATACTTAATTTATTACTCTGGTAAACTCTTGGAAGGATGCCATGACTGTCCAGTTCGTTACATTTTCCTTTAGTATGGCTTCTATTGATGAAATGCTTTTTACCACTATTTTTTGTTATTTCTAGTGGGTCTACCTGCTGCCATTTTAATACATATCCATTTTTTCTGTTCATTTCCAGTTGTTCAGTGGGTTAGATATTATTTAGCTCTTGGTTAGCTTTACTGGTTAGCAAGTTCAGGGATAGACTCAAAGGGAAGTGATCGCTCAATGTAACATCATGAGTAATGAATTGATTCATTTTGTATGCCAAATTTGAAGAGAGTAGAATATAATCTATCATAGTAGAACACCCTCGCCCATAAAATGTACTCTTAAAAGGCTGCCGGGTTGTTACTTAGTTTGTTCGCATAGCCTAAATCAAGCTCACATATCAATTCATTTAAAACGTTCCCATATTGTGTATGAGTGAAATGAGTTTTCACATTCACCAACTTCGTTCACAATCCCACAGACATTGGTAAAATTTTTTGAACATAGTGCAATATTAAAACCACCTCTCCCCAGATAATGTACATATCCCCTCTGGCTTCTTTTGCAAATTTTACTAGGGCGTTAAGTAGTTTCGTAATAATTCCGACTATTTTATCTGGTGGTGCATTATTATAAAAATGTATCAGCATCACTCTTTGCTTACTCACCATACATATTTCCATCAGTTGATACACACACATCTTCAAGTTTCTCTGTGATTTTCCCTATACTTAGCATGTTAGACACATAAATAGCCAACCCTCCCTTTGCCCTCCCGTGTTTTCCTCCAACTGCGGGCATAAGATAGGAGCGATAACCACTCAAATGTACGGGCTCCTTTAACCACGTTTCCTGCAAACATATAATTTGAAACCCATCTACATATTTACGCCACTCTGATTTCTAATTTAGCTTGTAGGCCTGCCACATTCCAGAAAATCACTTTTAGCAACTTAGTATCATCAATACATATTCCATCTATAATATCTGCCTCATCCCTAGGGCTAGTAACCTTAAGTTCTAACGCAGGGCAGCCATCTGCTGGTTGTTCCAGAGAGGGCATATTTAGGCTTTGTGGTTGTGGAGCTCTATTTTCTTCAAGTCAATCTTGATCTTCTAAGCTATATAGACTTTCAAACCTATTTGTTGTGGGAATGTTATAGCGAGAATTTATCGGGTAAGCCCAGTTCTTAAGTTCCCGCTCTTTAGATGGTTTATAAAAATCCCCCAGTGGAACCACTTTATGCCTCGGGCAGGGCTTTAAGTGGGCCGGGTCTGTCCGGGTCTGAGCACCGGCAGTTATTTTTAGGGGCCCTGGAAAGGGGTCTCTATCGGGCTCTATTTTCGGGCCATGCAGAGGTAGTCAGTTTTCTTTTTTTTTTTTTCCACGACTATTGTTACACACAAGTATCAAGGTGCTTGCGGTTCGGCAGGCCAGAGCACTTCAAGGTTAACCACTTAGGAACAAATATGCTTTAAGTTACTCCTTAAATTGATTGACAACTAATAGGAGGAATTATACTTCCTTATTTTGCACCTAAAGCTAGCAAAGACACGCATTCTTTTCTTTGGCACAGCAACATCAGAAAAATGATCTGTCACCTGTGTATGAATCCTGAACCCTAGCCTAAATACCATAGTGGGTGAGGCTGTAACCTCATTGCGATTCAGAAAAGGGGGTGGTGATGAACAGAGTGTCTGAATTAAGCAGACCACTCTTACCCAGTCCAAAGATCAGGGCTTGATCCATCACCGTTATTTAGCTCACTGCCCCATCCCAGCTCAGAACCTGGCTATATGCAAATTAGTCTGTCCCTGGCCCAGTGCATCATGGGAACAGGGCAGACCAAACTACCAAGCCAATTCTTCACCAGAAAGGAGACAAGCTTCCGGGGACCGGTTTCTGGCATTACAGCCGTCGTCGGCCCGGCTTGATTGAATCCTGATGGAGCAGTGAGCAAGGAACTCATGTCTGAGTATACCCTGCCACACCTATAGTGGCCAAAAACGATTCAGAAAAGGGGGTGGTGATGAACAGAGTGTCTGAATTAAGCAGACCACTCTTACCCAGTCCAAAGATCAGGGCTTGATCCATCACCGTTATTTAGGTCACTGCCCCATCCCATGTCCACCATAAGCGTGGAAGGGTATACTCAGATGTGAGTCCCTTGCTCATTGCACCATCAGGATTCAAGCAAGCCGGGCCGACGACGCCTGAAATGGCAGAAACTGGTCCCCGGAAGCTTGTTTCCTTCCCAGTATAAGAATTGGCTTGGTAGTTTGGTTTGCCCTGTTCCCATCATGCACTGGGACAGGAACAGACTAATTTGCATATAGCCAAGTTCTGAGCTGGGATGGTGCAGTGAGCTAAAAAACGGTGATGGATCAAGCCCTGATCTTTGGACTGGGTAAGAGTGGTCTGCTTAATTCAGGCACTCTGTTCATCACCACCCCCTTTTCTGAATCGTAACCTCATTGCAGCAGCAACGTGTATCTATTCAGGGACTTTGCAACAACTGTTAGTGATCGTTTGTATTTTTATTTTAAGCGATTACGTTTTTGGGGGCTATTATAACTCGGGAGAGTGATTATTTCATTTTCTCCGTTCTCACTCTTTCACTTGCAGGTTTCATGGCCCCAGAAAATGACTAAACTTGGAATTCCCTCCTACCTGACGTAGTCTCTCTGTCCCTCCCGCAACCACCATCTTTTGATGGTGCTTTAAAGCGGGAGAGAGATGACCTCGGATTGATTCTTGAACCACAGGCTGACCCCTTGATTGTGTGAGGCTCCTCCCATTTACTGGCAGTCACTTTCATGGGTGTAGGTACTTTGCAACAAATATGTATTGGCGCTCAGTGGTGCATCATTATTTTTAGGGATTGAATTTGTAGTCTTTGATTTCTGGCACAGAAGCTCATTTGGTTTTAAACTGCTCTTTTTTTTTTTTTCCATTAGCAGTCTTTGCCCCTTCCGACCTCTAAATGTATTTCCTGTTGCTGACCTGTGCAATTGATGCAAGAAGGGGTGAAACAACGACAAAGAATCATTAACATGCACAGGGTCTTTTAAAGAACTGTGAAGTACTCTGGGCGGCTGTGTGTGTGCCCGGGCTGCACAACACGACGCAGGGGGGGGGGGGATTTAGACCAGCCCCTACTTAGATGGCCACACCCTTTTGAGGTTTGCCCTGCCCCTTTTAGAGCACCCCCAATTTTTATTTCCCACTTAAAGCCCTGGCCTCGGGGGTTTATTAAGAAGCTCCCAAGACATTCCAATATTGTTTGTACTAAGTGGCATGGAGCAAATGTTAGGACTATACAATCCCCTACTAGGTTTTTAGGGGTTTTCCCCACCCATGCTATTCTTCTCGCCATTTTGAACTCTGTAAACAGTGCTCTATCCAAACCTGTCCTTATATTTAGCCAATGTAAGGATGTATTTCTCAGGGTCCCCCAAGACTCTCTTTCTTGACTAGTTAATTGCGGGACATTTGTTAGAATTATAGAATATGGGGTTGCCTCTGGAGGGAGTTCTAAACAGTTTATATTTTGCCCATTATTGGTCGGTATAGGGCATGGTAAGGTTTGGCTAACTCGGGAGTAGTGTGTTGTAACTTCTCTCAATTCGTTGTTGCTATTTAATGCAGTCTTGGTCTCCTTATAGCCTCGTTTTTACTGTTCTCCTGATCATTACCTACTGTATTTTGCTCCTGAATCTTCTCTATGATTATTTCAATGCTTTTTAATCTTTCATCCATCTTACTCAATGCTTCTTTAATTACTGTTTCTAATTCCTTCATCAGGGACGGGAATTCATTTGCCTCGCTATTATTCTGACGTGACTTCTTCTGTGTGGGTTTTTTCCCTGTCTGTCTTAGTTTGGGTTGAATTGTTAGCTTTTTCCTTTTCAGAGTTTTTTTCTGTTGCTTTGTGGACGTTGTATTAGAATCTCAAAAATCCCTTTTTTCAGACCCATTCCCACCCTCAGGATCTTTCATACGTTTTGAGGGAGGTTGATACCCTTCCTCGTCATCGTCACTAACCCACACTTGACCTGTTGTTAATTGGACACAGCCATTTCTGGGCGGAGTTTTAATTGAAGATTTCTCTACTTGTCCCATTTCGCCATGAATAATTGATATTTGTGTCTCTCCCCTGGCTTCTGCATTAAGTGTCTCTTCCACTGTGCTTATTTGCTTTTCTATTGCCCCCACGGCGCCCATCAGATAGTTCAGTAATGAGGTACAGTTTTTCGGGTCCTTTTTTAAAATCGGGGGGTTTCCCATGCGTTCTTACCATATTCTGTCTTACGTTTCCCCATGTTAGTAGAGCGAATGGGTAAAAACTATAGTACTTTCAAGGGGCCAACAAGCTTTAGATATACCAAGTTACCAAGGAAGCTTCTCAGAAATCCACCACTCAGATCTTCAGCGGACTTCCAGGAGCGAATGACTTCCAGGTAGTTTTATCGAGTTGGTTTCCGGTACTCGCCAATCCGGACCGTTAACATCCGTGGGATTGTATAACAGAACCAAGGGGGATGGCCCAGCCCGGCCTCCTCCGGTCACCGCCAGGCCCGCCCTTGGCCTTGGCTATGCCCGCGCGCGTCCCGTGGCGCTGGAGTGCAGATGCGCTCCTATTGCGCCTCCAGGCACGGGCAATGATGTCACAGCCGGCGCCACGGCTGAGGTGCCTCTGGGCGTTGGATTCCCCTGCTTCACAGCGCTGGGTGGTGCAAAGCTGGAATATCGAGGCCGTTCCCCTCACGGCAAGGAAATGTCCCTGTGAGCGCGTCACGAAGAGGGTATCTACATGGAGAGTGCGTCAAACACAAATGCATTCATAAGTTCAATGCAAGAAGGGCGAAAGCACACTCTGCTTGTATGTCAATTAAACCATAGCTGGAAAAATGTTCAAAGATATTGTATATGAGGGTCTATAATTTAATCAGCGCCTGAATTGGCTGCAAAGAACCGTGGTCATCTAATACCAATTTGTTGATAAACCAACGATCATGCTGGTTCAAGGGAACCTGGTCGGTGCGCTCGTTTAAATGCCTAATTCCAAACCACCTCGTCCCACCAGCATGCCGGCTCGCGTTACTTTCCAAACTCTTGCTCGAAAAAGTATTTAATTTCAGCACCAGAACCTTTATGTCCGGAGTGCTTGCAAGAGTTATTTTTTCAATTTTCTTGGGTTTCTGTCTAAATATATATATATATGAATGGCTGCTCCCCTGCCATCAGAGGCGTATCCATGAATAGTGCAGCAGGTGCAGTATCACCGAGGACATGCTGGCTAAGGGGCCCACTGCATATAAACTACAGCTTTTTTTCCAAACTGAGGGATGAGGGCTACTTTACTTCATCCCACCATATTAGACTTTCCACCATATTAGACTTTTTAGCGGACGGGGCAGTTAATTGTTTTTGTGTGTGGGGGGGGGGGGGAGAGGGTGTAATTAGCCACCTCTCACATTTTCCTTCGGTGGCAAAGGGTGTCCAGCTGCGCGCCTTCCTGAACTCCGCTGCGGTTCCGCCCTCTTCCTCTCAGTCGGGGAGTGGGTGGGGCGGTACAGCAGAGGCCCCAGGGTGGCTAAGCTGAGGCTGTACGCGAGACACAGATGCAGCTTCTTAAATAATTCACCTTCGCCAGATGTGTGTCAGTTATGGGTTCCTTCACTCTGAAACCCAACACTTAATCAAGCTCTAATGCGTATATGTACAAATGTATTTTTCAGGATCACAACAAAAACGTGTGCATTAAAACCAGCAGCTCTCTGAAAGCAGGCTCTTCAAACACCTGTCACTCGTCTTAAAGTGCACACCTCACTGAACCACATGTGACGCACACAGCTCGTAAAGCAAATACAACGTCCACTGAGAAATTGTATATTTTTAAAGAGTTGGCTAGACTGTTTTCCCTGTATCTGTTGTTACCTCAGAAATTCAGCTTTCTACCCCTGGCCTTATTCACTGAGTGAGGAAGAAGCAGGGGAGTACTGGCACCAGCAGATTGATTTTTTTTTACCTCGGACCAGAAAAAGTTATGCTAAAAAAAAAAGAAAAACCACCATCATTGTTTGAGTGATATTTTGAAGTGTTTCCGATGTGTGTTTAAATTGTTGGTAATTTGTCCGTGGCTGAAGAATATTTTGTTGGTGGTATGGTTGTTTGCTCATCTCCTTCTGCTTGGTGAGATCAATAGCAGTTTCTCAACATCACACCCACATACACCCCCCACACAAATCCCCTTCGCCAAATTATATTCTCCTTTTGTATGTTGCAGAAACTTCTGCAAAGCTAGCTCTGTGAAAACTACATACTGGTTTGAGTTACTGAAGAAACCTTTGGTGTAGGAAGGGTGTCCGTCCTCCTCTTCCTCTGAGTAGTATGAAATACTAGTGGGGGGGTCATGCTAACCATCATTAAATTGCTCACCGAGTCGCACCTATAGACCAAGATGTGGGAGACCATAGCAAATTCGAACTGTCATTTATGTACAGATGAGTGGTTTATGTGATAAGAATATATGCAAGTAACGTCAGCGTCCTGGTGCTCTTTGGAGCACATGACCTGATCAACACTTCTAGCCACAAGGCGTAGAATAGATAGAACCATGTTATTCATTTGTTAATATTGTTAATCCTCACAGAGACTGGGTCAAGATGTCTTTCTTTTTATTTGTTTTCTATTTTTATATTGCAAGTACAAGTGAGGCAGGGGGGTAGAAAAATAAAAAAAATTACTTACCCGGCTGCCGGCCACTGCCTCCGTTGAGCTCCGTCCTCTCCTGTTCTTGCCGGAAACGCATACAGACTCCCCTAAGCCAATTACGACGCTGCTGCCACCATGACTGCAGCGTTGTGATTGGTCTGAGCACCGTGGTTCAGCGCTCGGACTTGGTCTATGAGCCTGTGCATGTTCTCCACACAGGCTGCACAATACAGCTGGTGGAGAACATGCAAAGTGCGCATGACTGTTTGGCCGTTCCAAGACGGCCGGCCAACCCGTCATGCTCACTTAAGTGCCCCAACCACTCTTCTGCTGCTGTGACCCCAGCCCCGCAAACCTCCCTCAGTACAGAAAAATAAAATGATTTTGCGTTATTGTTTTATTTTTCAGCGGCTCAAAGAGCAATGGGGCAGTGCTCCTCCTCATTAGCGGAGGAGCCTCCGCTGGCATGAGCGCTGTCCGAAAGGGCGTCGGAAAGCTTTCTGATCCAAAACAGTAGAATCAGACATAGACCATGGCAAAAGTAAGAGGCCATGAATAATTAAATGTTACACCTTAAGGTATGCAGTTCTTTTGAGTATATAGTGTATATATGTATATGTATATATATATATATATGTATATGTGTATATATATATATATATATATATATATATATATATATATATATATATATATATATATATATATATATATATATAGTAGGGATATATGAATTGTCAGAACAGGTGAATATGTGACTCAATTGATGGGTCCACAGATACATAGAAGAGAAGATACTTGTGCATCAATACTTTTCAGATACACTGATTGACTGTGTTACATCTGATCATAAACTTCGGAGTATTGCAGAGGAAATGTGTCCAGGTTGACCCAAATTTAGGAGTATGTATTCAAACAAGGTCTCCGTAGAATCTTTTTCTTCTGGTACTGAATATTTATGTAAAGATGTACATTACAGAACTCAACCAAACCCTACTTTGGTTTGTATATCGTCCTGACACCAATGATACCCCTAGAAGACCCTATATCCTTTCTATAGAATGTGTGAAATGTCAAGAACTATTTTCTTGCCTAAAAACGACAACTCATAGGAACACCTGAAGGTATTAGTATTATTCAGCGGACACCCCTGGCTTCTCTCCAGCGACGTTACTTTTGTTGTACATGTTAGTATAAAATAGGTTGGAAGTGCTGCTTCTAATACAACTTATTTTGCTACTTTCTATGCCATTCTAGGTCTCGTTGGTAGGCCTCTGTATAGTGTAATGACTGATTGCATGGAATAAAACATTGATAATTTCTGAGATTGGTGTATTGGCTATTGTGTGCCCATGTGTTGCAATAACAATGCCTCTGTGACAACCTTCTACTTTCATCTTGTTTTTCCCCGCACAAAAATAAATACTTACATAAGTTAGACCTGTCGCGACATTTGGATGCTAAGCAATTTCATTATGACGAAAAACGTTTTGCCCTACACTTTTCTGGTACTTACAGAGCACACATGAATTCTGTTGTGTCTGTGATGGTAGTGTGGCATAGTCTTTTGACCACAGACCACATTCTATACAACTCTAAAATATGAAATGGAGTGCATCTGCTAGCCAATAGTGAAATTTTACATATATTCTTTAAAGAATTGGTTGAGTTGGTGACCTACTTGTTTTGTTAGGAAAGACTGCCCAGCGAATAGTCACTAGTTCTTAAGTGTAGGGCCTTCCTTAGGGGTTTTCAGAATACTTTTTATGAAGCCATTGTTTAGAGGTAGAGGTACCTGCCCTTATTTCAAGGAAATGTTCATTGTGTTAAACCAGTGAGGAAGAAGGGAGAAGAGGAGCCTGCTATTGCCAGGATCAGAGGTGCTGGATCTAGTTCGCTACTAGAATGTATTTTTTAAGGTGATAAAATTACTATGAGAATGTGTGTCAAGAGACAAGGATGATATCCTGTGGGTACTTGGGAATGATGTTGCTTTTGTCGTTATGTATTAGGAGGGGATTCTTGGAGATTTCCTTCCCTGTGTTGTCTGTCTTTAATGTGGAAAAGTTGGTAGTTTGCCAACAGAGAAATGCTGTTCAGAACATTAGTGGTGTGCTTTAACGATTTCAAACACTTTCTTCGGTTATTTTTTTTCTGACTTTTTTTTATTTTCTAGAGATTCGGTTTTGAAGATGTTGTTTTGTATCTTGTCCTAGTATCCTTTAGAGTTTTAGTCAATATGGGTGTAGTGTTTTTCCTTTAGGAACAGTACAGTTCCCGAACAGTATTTCTCTTAGTGTTAAGGCTGGTTGTGAACCATCCTTTGGCAGTTTGTTTTTCTTCAGCTTTTTGTTGCTGACCAGATTATTCACGTTGAACGTTAATGTGGAATAAGTATGTCTTTGTTAACCAAAATTACTGCTTGCGTTACCTCAGGTTTGTTGTACAAGACCTTTAAGAGTAACAGACAAAAAAGACCGCCACAGCCCTTGTGTCTGTGGCTGTTCAACTCTTCTCAGCATACCACATATCCACTCATAACATTGCTGTGGCCTAACACTGTCTACTAAATCCCACCATGCGGTTCAATATAACTAAAACTATTGCATTTCAAATCTGACTTGCCTGTGGGCCCATGGAAATTGGCTGTGGCCCGGGTGGTCGGATCCCGGGAGACAGCAAGTGAGCCAGCCCCAGGGGATGGGGTCCCTGCAGCCAATAATGTCACAGGAAGAGGGGAACCATATGGCAACCCCTCCCTTTTTCAAAAGTCACAGCCCTGTAGATGGGGCACCAGGGCCTTTTAAAGGCTTGGGGGGAGGGGCCGTGTGGCCCAAACTTAAGATATTCTGTGGGCCCCGCGGAATGGGGTCCGTGGGGCTGAATACGGCTCAAGGAGGGAGGGGGCCACACGCCCCCTCCCGTTAATTAAAGAATATGGTCTTTGGCTTCCATTTTCTTTTTGATCCTTGGGATTCCATCCGGACTGCAGCAGAAATGCTGTTTTTGAAATTTTGGTCCCGGGGGCAGGCTCTGGGTCCCCTCCATGGGGCCTGGGCAGGGACAGGGTAGCCTTCCCTTGCCCTCTTATAATATTTTGTAAATATATATATATCTTAAGAAGAAGGGAGATTAAGTCCCTCAATCCTGTAATGGCTGCCAGCAACATTTTTCCTATGTTGCTTTCAGCCAGCCAGACGGCTCGCTCTCGCTGGAGTCTGACTCCCACGAGATGGCCCAAAGGAAAACAAAACTCCTTGGGCCAACCAAAGCTCCATATTGTTTTTAAATTGAGTTCAGGTGACACTTGCAAGAGACCCCGAACCCAACAGTCCAGATATACAAATGTTTTTTAACCTTAATTTCTCAAAAGCTACGTTACTGATATACATCAAATCACAAAAAGAACAATCTGTTGACTAAGATCTCTTTCTGCCAAATTTGGTGTCATTCCGTTGAGTAGGTTTTTGCGGTAGCGTGTCATAAAGAGTCTATTGAAAATGCATTGGGATTTTGCATTTTGGGGTCCTCCATTTTTCTCGGCCCCCACTTAATGGATCACCCTATAGCTTTTCATGCACAAAATAGGCAAAAAAAAAACTCTGACCTAACTAGAACTACCCAGTGGTGACTGACTGCCACTTGGAATATACTGTATTCTTTTAAAATGCCTGCTTTTTCAAACATTGATTTTGCCCAGTAATTGATTTTACAGTCACACATGTTGGCTCTATTTATGACTGAAAGGTGAAAATAAATTCTGTAACATCATCAAACTGGATTTATTAAATACTTTTTTGGTGTCTTATGACATTTTCGTACATCCATACTTTACACCTTGGATGTATTCAGTATCAAAAAGTAGAGTGAACATAGGTGTAGGGCGTTGGTACCTTTACCTGAAAGGAAAAGGCTATCCCACTTAACTTGGTTATAGAAAAATACATCATTAATCAGGATTTAGTGAGCCTCTCAGCCTATGCACCAGATGCCATTTCACTTGCTGCATCATTGATAGCTCTCCCCGAGTGCCTTAAAAGAGGGATGCCCAAAGACGCTTGCAAAGTCCAACTGCAGAAACCAATTTATGAAGATGCACTCAAGTAGGAGGGAGCACACTCCCAGCAAGTCAGCGCTGGTTCTTGCACGGCATTATGGTAGATGAAGTTCATAGTGTTTTTGAATTGCTCGCAAGTAGACCAGTGTTTGCCCCCAGTCTTACCCACACTTGTACTTGTGACTAATTGAAAACCCTTATAAACGGTGTCTACATAAATGCTTTACTGTTCACTTGTTAGTGTTATTTCCTCCCTAGAGAAAGAAGCAGGTTGTTTATTTTTCCTTTAGAAGCATTTGAACAATTACAATACAATCAATACGAAAGCCTCACTTGTAGCAGTAGCCAATATTGGGCAAATGATAGAAATATGGAAATTGTAGTATGTATGGAGACTAAGTGCAAACTAAGCAGGAAAGTAAACCTGTGCGTGCTTGTGTGAATAGAAACACAAATCACTGGGATATACACTTGTGAAAACACAAAGCATGTTCTATGCAAATATGTCCTATATCCTTGAGGGAACTAATGCAAAACCACCACAATACCTCCTGTGACACTTTATTACTCCTGTCCTTGCCCAGTGAAAGCCCTGCAGTTTCTGGTGTAGTCAATCAGTGGTTATCCCTCCTGGGAAATTTCTTTGTGTGGTGCGAACGGGTCCTTTTATTCTCTGGTTTCTTATAACAGAGAGCTCACTGGACCACTCACTGTCTAAGTTCTTGTGAAAGTGTCCCTCCGTGTTGGTGACCGTCATGGTGTCTTTCAAAGAAGCCCCTAACAATATGTTTGAAGACAGTGGGCAGAGATTTCGGGCCTTGCAGGCTGCAACTTTTCAAACCTTGTTAGGTCACTCGCCTCCCCAAGCACTTAGAAAACAAGCATTGGCAAAGCCAATCTGTTTGGCCTTGGAAAGCTAGATTGATGGTTACATTGTTCTTTTTTTTTTTTTTTTTTTTTTTTATGGCAGACATTTGATCAAAAATAACAACGTCATCGCCATATGCTTACAACAGAAGGGGTACATATGTGACTGTATTACTAGTGATGTTTTTAAATACAAGCCTTTCAGTTGTGCCACAGTAACAGAAATGAACTATTTTTGGTGGATGTGAACAATGAGCACAGGTTTTCGGCAATCACTCAAGTCAAGGGAGCCAATGGAGAAAGTGGCCTACCCATTGCCTAAAAGTATAGGCTGTGGCGGATGTCAGCAAAATGTGAATGACATTTTAACTAACCAATTGATGATACCAGTTAACCAAAAGCTCCTCTTTATATATACATTTGGGGGAGGGGGAAGTCTGGAAAGACTGCAAAAGATATCTCAAAGGCCAGACCAAACAAATGAAACCGCAAGGACCTTTGATGGGTTTTAGACACCTTTTTATGTTGGTTAACAGAGAATATTAATTCTGTTTTTCATGCTTATCAAGGATGCCTCCAAGTTCTATCCATTTTGAGAAAGCCCTTAAAATAACAAGAGAAATACAAGCACAATGCACGTCTTCACACTTTTCGGTGGCTGACAAAAATGGTTGCTCGTTATCTGAACAGGGGGTTTCTGCCTTGGTGCCAGTTGACCCCATGTCTTGCCTACATCCACATTAAGGTTTTGATCCTCCAGCCTCTGCTGTAAAGCCTAGGCTGTTAAGTGTTAGAAAAGATAATGTCTCACATGACCAGAAACATAGCTGCCAAGGTTTCAGATTGCCTAAGTGTGACATCTTCATATTTCAGTGTAATTATGAGTGACATTTCAATGACTGAGTGACACTTTCGCGCAAGCAAAATCAAGCAATGAAAACGAGGGAAGCATATGTAAATATCAGAAATTACACACATTTGAGCAACGAGAAACTCTAAGAACATCTTAAAACTGCTGCAATTGACCTATGGCTTTGCTGTTACTCACTATTGGTGACTGCTGTAATTTCTACTGTAATGTTTTTTGTCTATCATATATGGCCCAATCATTTATATGCCTTATATCATCTATTTAATTCCTAAAGCACTTTAAACATCTTTCGGTCCCTCTCTCACCAACAGTTCATTTGCTTAATAGTTATGCTCATACCAATGTAGGGTGTCAGGTCACTTCACATCAGACACACATTATCCCAACACGATGACTCTTTTGTGGGTAATACAGCCTAGCAAATGTTATTCGTAGCACATCTCTTTGACAGCAGCCGATGTGTTTAATAGGTAGTTCATCCATCAAGCAAGTAATAGTGTGGGGTGAAACTGAAGTGCTTTGCCGTGTTCACAACCATTCTGTCTTTCAATTTCGAATATCCTGCAGGCCTGAGCCCCCAGTTGCTAATTATATATTTGTGCTCGGATTTCTTGCCGTACAACAGACAGGGTGGTTGTGAACACTGCAAAGCATTGCAGTGTTTACAACCATTCTGTCTGGTGTACTGCAAGAAATCCGAGCACAGATATATAATTAGCAACTGGGGGCTCAGGCTTGCAGGATATTCGAAATTGAAAAAATCCCGCAGTGAGTGTCACCTGTGACCTTAGTACTAACACACGCCGGCACTGTCTGCAGGCTGCAGCTGTGCCTGACCATGCGCTGCCATTCATTCTGTAAATCACACAGGCTGGTGGCACTCACTTTGGCAGTTGTAGTCACAATGTCCGGAAGAGTGTGGCGCTCTAACAACTGCTTAACATGATGCAACGCCGTTTCTCTGTAAGGCAGTGGCTGCAGGCTCACTTAGGCCGCAAGCCACTGCGCCCACGGTAATTTGGGTTTGCCAGCCGCCTCAATTATAGTCACCCTCCAGGCTCAGCGGGCCAGTGAGTCATGGGGCTGGGCTGTCCAGTCACGGTGACATATAGACTCTGTCTTGGCGGCAGATGCAACCTGGGTGGGTTACTCACTCTTCTCCGGCTCCCTCAGGTCTCTGGCAATATTGAATTGAGGAGGCTGATAGCGCACAGCGGTACCATTGAGAGCTGTGCCTGCGATAGGCAGCGCGATGCGGCAAGCACAATATTTGAATAAATTGCAGAGCCGCGTAAAACACTAGGCAGCTGGCACTTTCATTTTCAATCTTCCCAGACCGGCTATAGGAGCAGGATGTGACTTCCCCCACGCGCCGGCCTCAGCACACAACATGATTGGCAGGCTGTTCCCCGGGGGTCCAAGGTGATGTGATACATTGCATTAGTGTGAGTCACGACACCCTGCGAGCAGCCTGCCTTAATTAACTCAACTGCAAGCCTGTGAGAGCAATGGGGGCACGGCGCGCTGCCACAATAAACATTTTTAACAGCCAGACAGCACTTCAGTGGCCACTGTGAGACACATGCATTATGCGTGACAACGCCTTTCAGTGCGGTGATGCGGAACACCACACTGAAATGCGTTAGTGTCACACCTGATGCGTGATACTTGGCAGGCCTGCAGAAATACAACTACAAGATCCGGGATATAATTTGCTGTTCATTAAAGAGCAAAGATGGCGTCGCCCCTGAAACAAGGCCGTTTGGCAGCCGCTGAATTATTTGGTATCTTTTTCTTGCTTTATTCCTCTGGCAAAGGTTTGGTAAATTGAGAGATTCATTAATGTTAGAGGAACAGATGCAAACACAAGCTGAACATTCTAGTTGGCATCTTTACACAGTGATGGATTTTATTTTTAGTGTAGTTCACTCTTTCTTAAACTGTATTGAATGTCAAGAAACTTAAATTAAGAATTCCGCGTTAAATGTTTTATTTTACTCCTGAGTGAGTAGTTGTATTAGTCCTTTGTTTCTTTGCCAACATTTGAAACCCATTTTGTGGTTTTTGGAAAATTATGTTGTCCTAGGTGGTAAACACTCTGTGATTGAAACAGAACCCACATCGAGATTATAGATTTTAAACTGCGTGAGGCACTGGAGTCGGCTAATCAGATTACCAGGGCTGCTTGTGGAATGTAATCTTCAGACGCGTTTGATTTTAAGGGTCTCACAGGTCGACCACATTCAGTGAGTTGTGAAGTGTGATTGGTACTAATCACTCCTTGGACTTCAGACCGTTTCCTAATCTTCCTATATGCCTGCTCCAAGAAGTAAAAATTCTGTTGCAGGTTTCCTGTTTTTAAGGCCGGGGCTACCAAACTTTAAATGAAAAAGTGTTCACTCATCACTAGAACCCTGTAGGGAAAATACATACCAGTTACTGGTTTATTTATTTTTGTGATTTTATATTCTTTGGACGTGGCTCGCGGGCATAAGAGCTTTAAAAGAGAACACTTACCAACAACCGACGCAGGAGAGTGAGTACTTTAGAGCTACAGGATAGGGGAAATCAAAAGCAGACTTTGAAGAGTGAGTGCGAGATTAAGGGTTTAACCTCAGTGCACTTCAAAGAGAAGACATTTTAGATTCTTTTTGAAGCTAGCATGACATCTGGTCATAGGGAGGATTCTAGGAAGAGAATTTTCCAAACTCTTGTGGGGCTACATGAGAATGACTGTCTCTTGTTTGAAGGTGGAGGAGGGAGCTACAGAAGGAATAAATATTTCTTGAAGCCAGTTTTGTGCCCACAATGTTAAATTTTACTGTTAAAACCAGGTGCGAGGAGGAGTGCAGTGCCTTGTGTATGGTCCAGGCAGTTAATTTGGACTCTTGCCTCTATAGGCTACCATTGAAGGGATAGCAGGATAGGTGTGATGCCAAGTTTATTGTGCCTAACAACAAAGCAGGCTGTAGCACATAGAACCTCTCTGAGTGGACCTAAATGAACGTTGGTGATGCCTGTGAGAAGAGAGATACCATAGTTAAGTCAGGAGAGAATCAACACCTGTACATATGATTTGAGGTGATGTTGTGGAATGAGCTACTTGATCCCCTTCCCCTCAAAGCAGCCTCTGTTGGAGTAGAGCTGTTGGCCATGGTTGGGACCTGACTCCGGAGATTGAGCCGGATGTCTATGTTGAATCCAAGCAATTTGGCATGCTGAATAATGAAGGGTTGAAACTTCAACTCAGTGAGGAATTCCAGCCATTCTTTTGTTGATAGGTTGCTTTCTTTAGGGAGATTTAAAAAGGAAGTCTGGCTTTCCAGTGTTTAGTTTAAGGTAGTGAGTTGGCATCCATTCCATATTTGCACTGATTTGAGACAGCAGTTGGAAGGTAACGTAGCTTTAAATTATCTTATCGAAGAAAGGAAGAGTGGAGACTGGACGAAAGACGTTCGGGTCATCGGGGTCCAGTGATTATTATTTTTTTATTGCTTTATTTTTAAAAAAGGAGGGATTGGCCAACTTTAGACAGTCGAGGAACGTACCCTGTTCGAAGGAGGAACTGACCAGGGTGGACCAAAAGGGCAAGGTCTTTCTGTTTGAGCCTTGGATGGTGTCACAAAGATAGTTTGGTGGTTTCACCTTGGGTATCGTATCCAGTCGCGTTGTCTCTGAAACTGGGATGAAAAGAGACCAAGGTGTTAGGGAGATATCTAGGTCTTTAACTTTTTTTTGTTAGAAAACTCCAGTCATTACGTAGAGCCTCGGAGGACTTGTGTAGTTTTGTAAGACGGGTTTTTAGCCCGCTTGATTACTTCAAGTAGGAGTTTTCTTGGCAGTGCTGAAGAACAATCTGATGTGTTGATTTGGCTCTAAAAATATGTAGTGTTTTTCTTGCAGATCTCAACCTAACCAGACTCCGTGGGGAAGGTGATTGTCTCCATTCTTGATCAAGCTTTTTGAGATGCTTCCTTTCTTCATAATGGATTTTTGTGAACCAAGGTAGAGCAGGTTTGCGTCTGCTGCATTTGCTCTTGAGGTGGAAATTCATCCATCAGGGACTCCATTCAGTTATTAAATTTGTCACCGACATTTTTTATTTCAAGTGGGGAAACAGAGGCGAGATAAGAGTGAGCCATGTTCTCAAGAGCTTTGACATTGATGCTACTTGTGTCCCTAAACCAGATTTTCTCATTCTTTTGTTGACCAGAGGTTTTGGTTTAGGTTAAGGACACTGTAAAGGGGATCAATCCAGTTCATTAGGATGGGATCAGTTTCATTTGTTCAGTATTGCTGTAGGTTTTCATTTTTTAACAATTTTGTATTTTAAGCATAATTTGTAACATGTATTTCCTCTTTGTATAAATGGTTATCCTGGATTCTTCCAATGTTGAGGCTTTTGTACCAGACTACTCTTTTTCCCAAATACATACACACATAGGGACTTTCTGTCAGCTGGCTTTATCCATACGTATGTGAAATTGCCCTTCATGTGTCGCTTACGCTTATTAGAGCACTTAGCATGGGTCAGTGGTTCAGCCAGTTTACCTATTTGCTCCCTTCACTTTAAGTAACTGTAGAAAATCTGTGCACATGGTTCACATCTGCTTAAAAATTGTTTTCTCTTCAGTTGCAAAGCTGGTTCAAAGTGTGCATTTTTTAAATTTTATTTTTTCTTTGCTTTAATAAATCAACCAGCTTTATTTTTTATCCTAATTTGATTGCCAGCTATTTATCTTTCCACCTCCTCTTTTTATAAGTGATATGGTAACCTTGTAGCTGCCTGTGATTTATGCTGGTCTTTCACAAAGAATAAAATGCATAGTGCAACTGAAAAGGAGTGGTTTTAAAAACATCACTAGTAAAACAGCCTTTAACAGTGATTTTTTTTCTCTTAATTTAAAATTCTTATTGCACACATGAGGGTAGCATGTTTACGTGTTGACATTTTTTATTTTTGAAACTTTTCGGCGGCATATGCTGTCAATAAATGTTTCAAAAACATTAATCAAAAAATTGTTAAGGCCAGTCGTATTGGCTTTGCCAGTGCTTGTTTTATAGATTTGAATGGGAGAGCCTGAACTTAATTGCTCCTAAGCTTTGAAGTGAATACGTAAGCATTACTGGTTAGACCAGGGCAAACGATCTGCTGGCAATGGGAAAAGGTATAAGTTGACACTTGTGTAATACATCAGTGAACTAATTAATACTCTTGCAAAAGCAATTTCACTTAAGTGAAGAATAAAACATATGTGTTTCTTCTACCTAGAATGAATGGCTTGGACAGCAAACAGCGTTTTACAGTGACACTATAAGCCTCAAGTGAATAAAGGCAGTTGCCTGATAGTTGCCATTCAGGCGCGCTTTCAACCTTAACCATTGGGACTCTATGGCAGGCAGTGGTTGTGCGCATAGAAGATGGCTTTGTGTCTCTGGCACGTTTACTGTCTTGGTAAACTATAGAAATATTATCAGTTCCTTTCAGCGACTTCTCGACACTGCAAATTGGGCAACTAATCCATAGAGATGGAGTCACTTGGAAGACCGATAGCACCATAGAGGACACCTGTTGTGTAGGATGATTGAAATGTAGAGGACTAAATACGTTAATTCGTCCCCAAGAAATCGCCACACCTTTCTTACATACTTACCGATAACCTATGCAATTTAGATTTAAAGAAGTAAGATTTTGCTGACATTTTGCTGGCTTAACCATCGATGCAAGAGACATGTTAAATGTTACATTAATACCTGAAACTTAAGGGAACTGAAATGTTTTCTCAAATAACGTTATGTGGATGACATCGATGAATAAATAGCAGTCAGTTGTACCCACTTACCCCTGACATTTTTTTTAAATCTTCAGTTCATGACAAAATTAAGATTTGTAGCTAAAGTGTAAGGTTGTTGATTGCATTGTGAAAGCATCTTTGCCTTATTGCTTTCCATGATACATAAGTGGCAATAGACCTAAACGAGGGACAAGAATACATGGTCACAATGAAGTAAATCCCCAGGTTTGCCTGAAACCATCTTTCGTGCTATACAGCCAAGCCATCCTTCGGAACACTTTAGAAATAGAGGGGATCCACATAATCTCTTTAAATCTGTTGGTTAAGAATATATATATTTTCTTATTCCAGGTTATTATATGATTGTGTTTTTTTTACTAATTGACACTGATGCCACAGCTTTGCATTGCAATGAACAACTATATAGCTCTATTAAATACATTTTAGCTTAATGAAAAGAGTGTGCTTCCAGTGTGTTAAATTGAGTAGATACTAGATGGCAGGAGCAACCACCTTCACTTGGGATTTATACCCCCCACCCGCTCACCCGACCCACACATTATAGAACCAATTTGAACTTTTCCAGTTGCAAACTATCTTGAATCTACCTCTGGCCCCTTGAGTGTGTTACCACTCGGTTTCCCTCAATTAGGACTGCATTACATCCTTAAATACCTACTTTGTGCACATTTTAATACTAGTTTTGTAATTCCTATGATAATTTGTCATCTAGCTGAAAAGTACCTACAATTAAAATAGTGAGAAAACGCTGGTTGGTGATGATGGGGTGCTAGCACTTATTAGTGACTGGAGATGTGGTTCTTCTAGAGGATGACAAATATGACCGCCAACAGCCTACATTATTTGCATAATGCATAGTATGCCAGTGCAGTCATTTTCAAATCCAGTTTGTTAGACAAATAAGGCCCAGGCCTGTGACCAGGAGGAGAGCCCCAAAGAACAACTGAGTAGTAGAAAAAATACATCCTAGATCTTCTAAATCTTCCAAGAGCTTGAGGGTCTTCAACACTTAAAACATTTTGAATATCACCTGAAGAAATAAGTAAAAGTAGTCTCTCGTAAGTGGGAAAAAGCTTCTTATGTCGATTTACATTTCTCTGTTCCTTTATGGTATAATCTGAGGGGTCAGACTCGGTGTGTAACAGGCATTACGACCCTGTATTGAAGGCTGGGATTAATTAACTTAGTGAATCACAATGCTGAGCAAGCTCATCATAATTAGGGCTCCCGGTTTTATGGTATTTATTTTTTTGACATTTCCATCTGTATTTATATCTATTTTTTGCTCATTTTATCTCTATCCTTGTTTATTTTGGGTTTTGTGGGAAAGAATGAGGCTGAAACTGGTATATTTTCACATTTATATAACTGATAAATATGCCCTCATGCTTGAATACATGCCAGGTTTCAGTGATATGAACACCAGCAGAAGATACATTAATGCCATCATAATTAAATATGCAAATTTCAGTATCAACCTTCTGCTTATTTACTGCTGTTTAAGCCTCTTTACAAAAATGTCTTTCTTTTCTAACCCCCTCATCCATCAATCCACACAGCTACTGGCCTGGCAGTCATGGCAGAGAGTATTTAGAATCACTCAAAAAGCAACTTAATTAGCATTTTTATCCACATTTGAAAATAAATAAAGACAAGGAAATAAATAGTTTTCTGTCTGTATTTCTGTTAAAATCAGTTAAAACTGAAACAGGGAGCCTTAATCATAATTACAGCTGTTTTCCTGCATTCTAAGTTCATTTTGAATGTAGAGAATGGACCTAGAGAAGACTGGGACAGTCTTTTTGTCTGCTTGAGGTGGGTGTAATTAGAATGAAAAATGCTAAAAGCCTTATACCCCCACATGCTGTGAGGAGTTAATGGCCAACTTAATCTTTCTTATTATTAAGAAACTTTGAATCAGAGCACGTTATTGCGGCACAGACAATTAACAGCAGTTCATGCTCTCTGTGGCGGGCATAAACCATTGGTAGCATTTTGAACATTTCCCTGTAAGGTTTTGGCACCATTATCAACAAGGCTGGGGATAACAGCGCCTTTTTTTAATGGCAGCCTTGCTTCTCGTAAGCAAGGACCATAAGTACAAAGTGGGTGTTTAAGCACCACTTGCAGGTTTTCAAAACACAAATAAAAAGCATTGTTATCACAATGCCAATAGCTCAAACCTTTGCAAATGCGAGACCTATTGCATTGCAAATGCTTGTTTCTTATGGGGAAACCCCCCCACTATTAACTAATTTCTCCTCGCCTTCATAGCCACGATACCAAGTCCCTGTCCTGAGGAGACCCCGTAATTGAAAAGGATCTAAATGTATTGACGTTCCACCTCATGGGAAAGGGACACCCAAAAGATTTAAAATGGCTGATGGGTGCGGCAGTCCGGCCCAATTAAACCATGGAGATACACCATAGGAATTATTTTGGTCCAATCTCTTGGAACAAGGCATTCACATTGATATTTAAAGACTTTCCCATGAAGACTACTATACCTTATCTCTACCTGGTGCCTTTCTTAAAAATTAGACTGGGTTTTTATACACTTTCAAAAATGTGGGCTATGTTCCTTCTATAAAAATTGACACATTCTCCACAAATGAATATGAAAGCATGAGTTTTCTTTTAAATCCTATTCTATTGTCATTCACTTTTAATCGCTCCTGAAGGATCTGCATATTCTCTTCTCTCTTTTGTATTTGGAGCATATTAGTTCGCACAATGTTTTAAGACTTTTTTTTATATTTGTCCCTGAAGGTGAAAAAAATGTAATTCATGTATAACTGCTGAAAGTATATTTTGATTTTTGTTTAGGAAATACAGCAGATCTGTTAGTGTTGTTGGATGACTATTACTTTTCAAGTGTAGCAGAGCCAGCATTTTTGGATACCTATTGAGATATATTGAATACTTCACACTGTAAGTAAATCTCCCACATGTAGTAGAAAGAGTACATTTTGGTGCGCTTACAATGCCAGAACAATTTGTCAAAGGCTTGCTACCCACTCGCCATATCCAGAACCAGACCACTTCAATGTAACAGGAACTAGAGAGGTGCTCAATGAGATTATAAGCATATATAGACAGTTGAGACAATATATATTGTAATTGCATTTATATAGCGCTTACTACCCCTGACGAGGAGTTGAAGAGCCTTTTCGGTGAGTAGTACGCTACTCCGAAACCCATAAAGGATTAGTATTGAATTAGTATAGTGAAGTATGAAAGTAATTTGAGTGGTGGGTGTAAGATTGAGGTACTAAATTATTAGTGGCTCCTCAAACCCATAAACCGGTGCAAAATACAACTACTAATCTTCAAACAATAAATGCTATAATGGAGCGTTGCCTGAACAAACTAAATAAATTACCGTCCTTGTTAGCATTGAAAAACTCAATTGGAAGCAATATTTCCCCATTTTGCTCCACTGGATAAACATTGAATATTAAATGTGTTTAACGATGGATATGATACCGAATTTACAACAATGTGAGTCATGGAGAAGAGTATTTGCTACCCTATACTTAACTACACATGGCTTGCCTTCATTTGTGGGATTGCCACAAATACTGCGGCAGCTACAGAAAGAAAACTGTGCTTCATCTGAAGTGGGTTTGGGAATAACACGCATTGGTTAAATAGACTATTGCTATTATTATCAATTGGGCTAAGAATACAAAGTCTGTATTTTAAACTGCTACTGGACTGGGTGGGGACTATTAAAGATGTAAGAGCCTTTTTAGGTCACGTGGGTTTGGGACTGGGGTCCACATAGAAGCTGGGTCCACGGCTTGACCAAAGGCCCTTATACCAGATTGTGTATTGCTGAAAGCCTTGCACTGTGAGTTATCTCGTACTGAGGCTGTGTACAGGGCCTGGCGAAGGACAGGCCTGTCCAGCCCTTGCTTTACATGGCTAAAGGTGATGTCCCAGTTTTTTTTTATCCACATGGAGGCTGTATACGAGGTCTGTCCACATGACCGTATATGTGGTGATATTCTGCTGTAAACCACTGAAATCCAGACACAAGGGCCGAGCACTGTGCTTGGCCAAAGGCGAGGTGATATGTAAGAGCAATAAATAGAAGCACGTAACACAGCATCAATAAATAACACGCACATAAACAACAGCACCCAGAATGCACCGGAGGTCCCCATAGATTCAAAATTTCCCCCTGGCGGTTATGAGCAGTTCTTCCAGGCAATTTAATGCTCTGCGTTATGGTACTTGGAGTTTCACTGTTAAGGGTAGACTAACATTGCTGTGTCAAAAACATAAATCTGAAAAAAAGTCTACTGATGCATACATGTACGTTTCCCTCCGTATTTTAGGATTACTTAGCATTGAGCGAGCCTGCCCACGGCAAGAGGGGTTGGGGTGATCGCACCATGAATAATTTGGAAAAAATTGCTAATATGGCACATTTTACAGCACAGTTTGAATATTGAATAGCTGGATGGATAGTGGAGACATGGCCCTATAAATAAATGAATTAATGGGTGAGGAGTAGATGGATGAATAAATTCAAGAATGGATGACCATGCATAAATACATTTAGCTACGTGGAGCAAACGGTCTCCATGCATTTATCATGGTGGGTGCTCTGGTTTTCATTTTAGCAGCTGCATTAAAATACCACCCTCCCCGAACACTACCACCAACAAACCTGGTGAAACATGCACAGCCCGGCGGTATTTAACACACAGGCTCTGACTTATTGCCACAAAGAATTGGGCACAACGCACTAAGCTTTTATCTAAAAAATGGTAGAAAGGAATAGATAACCATGTAGAGGTGAGTTGCACAGTGTGAAACCAGTGAACCATCCAGTAATGCTAGCTTCAACTTGACCGCATTGTATGATCTCAGGCAATTACTTTCTGTTACAATGCCTCATTTACCTTCATCATCAGATGAGAGCACCTTAAAATACATCTGTTCAGGGATTGTTCTACACAAAAACGAAAGACTAATGTTACTTTAGGCCACATATAGGGGGCAAAAGACAACTAAATTTCTCATTGGTTCAATAATAGCATTGTTGACAATGCAGTGAAGATGGGGGCATGAATGGTTCCAAGATCTGGTTAACATCCTTTCACTTCTAACAATTGCCACTCAAGGCATTGGTATAATTTAATATACTAAACTGAAATGTGTTGCATCAATCACAGTATAAAGAAATACACAGCCTCCAGTTTCGAAGAGTTTTTATCATATATGTACTGGACTCTCTGAGCCAAGTAACAGCTGACCCATAACCCCACTTCCCCCTGAAGGTCAGCACTGCTGTTGCGATCCTGCAGCAGACCAGAACCAACCAAATGCAAAAATAAACATTTAAAACCATTTGTTTTGCATTTTTTGTTTTTAATGTTTTTATGAACCAAAGCTCTGCAGACTGGTAAGTGATGTCGACTCTGTCCCAGCAACAAAACCCTGCCACCATCAGCAGTAAAACCGGTGTCCACCTCCCCAGACCACTGGCAAAATGCCTGGCGTCCGGTGCAGCCCGTCCAGGCCTGTGTGGTGGAGCCCAAGGCGCTCCATCTCCTATCTGCCCAACTTAGCATGAGGCATATCACCAGGATGCTAGGACAGAGCATGCATTGCCATGAACTGCACTGCTCTATGCATTTCGCATTTTTCAGATATGTACACATATACCTTTAAAAAAAAAAGTTATCAGTTTCAAGTAAACAGACTGTGAAGCGTTAAAAACAGTGATCACATTATACAGCAAGCAGACAAGGGAACAATACCATACAGAGATACTAGCATCCCTATTCACCAAGGGGCTAGCATAGACTACTGGGTATTTTGCAACATCTGCTCCAGAAACCCTGCGCAGCAGAGGTCTAATCATCCGTTTCAGTACTATCATCACTTATCAAAATAGTATCCGGGACTGCAAACCTATCTCTCAGGCCCCTCCATGTGAGTATATCATGCCCTATCTTATCATTCCTTCTGCTTAGCTTTATGTGGATCTCCTCCGCTAGCATCCATACCTCTATATCTCTGGGCCAGTGTACTATCTTCGATGCATGCTGACCCATCCATGTAATGGCAATTCTGCACGGGCCAGAACTGGTGCAACCTGTAAGAATTTGCATGCCATCTTATGGCCTTTGGGCCTACTAACTTTACCCAATCAACAAAAATGTGAGATGAGGGCACCTTGCAGCAATGGGGTGTGTGTGAGTCTTTCCACTGCTCAGACTCAGAAGTCCTGACATCCCAAGGGCAAATGAAGGAAGTCAGCCTCATGGAATCCACAGTTATTTATTTATATATGTATATATATATATATATATATATATATATATATATATATATATATGTGTGTATATACCATAGGTTATAGACCATATATAGTTAGGAATTAGCATTTACAAAACCTTGAAAATTCACTGAAAAAACCATAGGTTATAGACCATATATAGTTAGGAATTAGCATTTAGAAAACCTTATTTTACTCACACAAAACCATTGAAATTCCATATATAGTTAGTTGCACTAACTATATATCGCGCACCCGCAATCCACTGCTGATGATGTCACATATTACATCATTCATGACATGGTCAGTGACATCACTGATGACATCTCAAATGACATCACTGATGACATCACTGATGACATCTCAAATGACATCTCAAATGACATCACTGATGACATCATGACACACCAATACCAGTTACTACATACGCACTCACTGATTCGTACGTCTACACACACATTCACTCATTCACCCATACAATTACTCATACATACAGTCAGTTATTATTAGAACACTATCATATGCACTCATACACCTAGTCAGTCCTGTGAAGAATCAATCACACTTCGATTTCCTCATCTATAGTTAAACACAGAACACCATACTTTTCACACATATACTAACACATACTTACTCTCTTATACAATCACTGATACAAGTACACATTGATATGCACAGAGTCACACACCTCCCAGCCAGCCACACACACACTCAGTCTTCCATACATCCACTCATTCTTCAATATGTAAAACGTATTTAAACTTTACAAAAACACACAGACACTAGATGATGTCATCAGTGATGTCATTTGAGATGTCATCAGTGATGTCATCAGTGATGTCACTGACCATGTCATGAATGATGTAATATGTGACATCATCAGCAGTGGATTGCGGGTGCGCGATATATAGTTAGTGCAACTAACTATATATGGAATTTCAATGGTTTTGTGTGAGTAAAATAAGGTTTTCTAAATGCTAATTCCTAACTATATATGGTCTATAACCTATGGTTTTTTCAGTGAATTTTCAAGGTTTTGTAAATGCTAATTCCTAACTATATATGGTCTATAACCTATGGTTTTTTCTGTGAATTTCATTGGTTTTTTAACAGCTAATATCTGTAGCTGTAAAATGTATTCTTCTTTAAATCCAAAAATATATTTTATGTTTATGAATAATTTTGTTTTTTAAATATTTTTTTTTCTTCGTTCCCGCTTCGCGAATCGGGAAGCTTCCCGTTAGCTGACCTTGATGCCGCGAAATAGACCGCGAGCCGGTAAACGTTTCTTTACCGCAAGTGCCGCGTTAGAAAACAACATCGTGACGCCTCCCGTCCGCATGACGTTTCACGTTGTCGCGTGATACGTCATATGACGTGCTACGTTAGCGAACTGGTACGCGAAGCGAGTCGCAAAGCGCAGGTTTCTGGAAGCAAACCGGGAGGCCCTGCAAAGCGCTTAACGTAAACACAGCAAGTCATGTGACTTGGTAATAACACTTTTCATTGGTTCATTTCACTTTTGGTTTCCTAATGATGTAAGACTAGGTCATATAATCTAAAATGAACACTTTTGATTGGTTGAGAACTCTTGTTTTTCCCAAATGATGAAAATCCCTCCTTCTTTCCTCACTCTGACTTTCATCATTGTGTGATAAAGACCCTTTGTGATCACTGAGCAATGGCTTCTTTAGTAGCTTCAGCTGGTGCTTCCCCACCACCTCCACCACATCCAAGGAAGAGTGGACCACCTGCTCAAGTTATAATTCAACAAGAAGAGGAAGAAGAGGAACAGGACGACGAGCACGAAGAGAGGCAGTTTTTGCCTGAGCAGCCCAGGACGTCTCACCGGAAAGAAAACTTCATTTGGCAATTTTTTAAAATTCCCAAAGGTCAGAAAAAAGTAAATGCAAGATACGTAACTTGCCTTATATGTCAAGATAGACTGTCCAGAGGAACCGAGAAAAAATACAGTTTCGGAAACTACACAATGCATCGCCATATGACTAGGTGGCATCCTAACAACTACAGTGCTGCACAGTTTCGGAACGACCTAGATAATCTCCCTATTATGGCCAGAAGATCTGTTGTACCGGAAGTAACGGGACCAGAGGGCAGGGAGATGGTGCCAAATATACAAATGAAATTTGGTGAAGTAAAACACATCTGCGTATTTTGCGATGGATTCATTTCCTACGGAGAAAAAAGCATCACTCTGATCAACAGAGCTATTGACTATCATATGCAAGTTTGTACGAAACGCCCAAAATAATAAATACTTCTTTTTTTGTTTTGTTGCTCCTGTTGAGCCCTTTACAATGAATCGTTTTCATTGCCCCCTCCAAGAAAAACCCCAAAAAATATAAAACTGTTCAGAAAAATTCAAAAAAAGTAAAAAAATGTTCCGAAAAATAATTAAAAAAATATAAAACAACAAAAACAATAAAAAAAAAGTTCTTTTCAGAACTACCTCCCCGTTATTAAAAAAATTGGTACAATATTTGGAACTGTGCCAACCTCTATTTCTCTTAGTTCGCTTCCCAGTTCGCTCGCCGGTACGCGAACCGGAAGCGAACCAAAAACAGTAAGTATAAGGGAAGGAAACAGACACTTATGTTAAAAGAAAGACAGCTATAGGGGAGTAAACTAGAGATACTATTACCCGTAATCCACTGCTGATGATGTCACATATTACATCATTCATGACATGCTCAGTGACATCATCAGCAGAGGATTGCGGGTTTTTTGGCAACGTGCCTTATCCACGGTTTAATAACGCTGCCTTTTGCTTTATATAAGTTTTCAAATTGTATGAAATATATACCAATAGGTCGTTATGAACCTTTAGGTGGTGCTTTTCTTCATGAGGTCTGGTCGCTTCCATACACATACAGATGTTTCAAAGATGATCAAGAAGTTTATCTGAATGGAGAGGAATGCACTGAGACGCCAGATCATTCACTAATGTGTAGGCACATACAGTTACACGGTTCATGCAACCATCACCGACCAAATATGGCTTGCGTGTTGCAAGGCACGCCAGTTCCTGCTATCATCCCCACGTTCAAGTTGTTGGAAAATGGTAGTTATTTGATGCTCAATAATGAAGATTGTTCTGAGTTAATTAAAAGTATTCCTTTTATCGTAACAGTAAGTGAACGGGTTATTTGCTGCAGAAATGTTCTATTTCCTCCCACACATGAACATAGGGAGTTTTCAATCTGGCCACAAATACCAACCTTGGGACAGATTTCAACGGCATGGCAAGAATAAGAGCTCTTTTGTCTCAGAGAGAGGTGGCCTTGAGTTCGGCCCGTGAAACTTTCGTGCTTCACATAGCGAACACCCGTACAGAGGTGCAGACCCTTTTCAATTCAGATTTGCCTTTCAATTTCAGCAAGATGGTTCCGACTATCTTTAACGCATCCTCCACAAAGTCCCTGGCGCACTTTTTTAAAGTTGTTACCAGTGGTCTCGTGACTTCATTTGAGAAAGTCTTTGGAGTCATCCCTGCTTCCTTTCATTCTATTTTCTCCACTCTGGTTCGTGGATTGGCATTTTTACTTGCATTACCAGCGGACGCTCTTGTGCTTTTTTACATTTTTAAATATGGATGTCCCTCCTATGCAACCTCCCACCCTGCAGCTGCTGACACTGTTCCGCAATCGCATGCTAGAATATTATGGCACAATGCCGTTGGCGATATTAAGCACGGCATATGGATTATCTTTTCGATTCTCCTACTTCACCTGTGTCCAGCCTGTATTTCACTGCCTGACCTGTGATTTCGATTGGGCCATTGATTTGTGTCTCTGCGGACCGGTTTCTCCTGACGTCGACTTTAATCAGCTGATGACTCCTATCATTACTCACGAGTTGGTTTGTCCTGGCGAAAGGATTATGGCTGTGGCATTGATGCATGGACTACTTGGTCCCTGGAATTTACTGGCGGGAGCACAGTCTTTCTTGGAACAGAGCTTTCTTGAAAACCCACCGAGCTGTCCTCTGATGGTGATAGAGGATCCGGTGCTGGGAGAGCACGTATGTTCTTTTCCGCTTTTAAATTGGATGGCTGAACTGTTTTCGGATGAAGACGGTGACTTCCTATTGGAGGCTGTTGCAGCTTATTTTGCATACACAGTTATGTCATAGACCTTTTTCATGTTTGATATGCTGAGTACTAGCATTTCATTGACAATTCATTGACTTATTTGTCAAGTTTTTATTATTTACCTTGCCTATTGGCTTAAGACTCGATAAAGTACTTGGCTGTTTTATTTTTCTTTAGCATTAAATTTTCCTAGTTTTTAATGCTTTACCTTGCGGACCGTCCACATATAAACTTGCAATCTGCTCTCATGAGATGGCACTTCTATTATCTTATTCAGTTCGTTTCCGGATCATGGGGAGGTGTCATCTAGGTCCTGGATATCTTTACACCGTGTTAAGTTAGCATGGGCTCATTACCGGTTTAAACGCCATTTTTCCTTTTTTGCAACTTCTGCACACGACACTTAGTTGTTGCTTTAGCTTTCCACCTAGTAGTTCATCTTGGTTTACATGAGAATAATATGTTATTGCTCTACTATCTGCTTTGCTTGTTAAACTATATCTGTGCAGCGAGTCCTAAAGTTTCAAGAACAACACGATACAGAATTGTTATGAGGTCTGATCTCCACGACTTCATACTCGTAACATAAGTGCAACTTCTGCCAATTCTGGGCATGAGGCGGGTTTTATATTGCTTTGCCGAACACACATACACAACAGTTGGTGCGGTTCACATGAAGAGAGAGCTGGTGTATGCTGATGTGATTCCTTCAAATCTAAGACACTAAAGTATGGGCACGCCCTAAACCAACACAAAGAGACCTTCTTAGCAAATAATATAATATGTGTATTAGGGAGGGTGAGATATAAGCAGCCGCGGGCCGTGGAGGGAGTTACGGTGAGGCAGGGAGGCGGGGAGGGGGAGAAGCAGGGTGGAGCCCTCTCTACCTTGCCCCTCACCCTCCCCGCCCCACCGTAACTCCCTCCACGGCCCGCGGCTGCTTATAAGTGTTGCTAACTCTTATTCATTTACAGCATGTTAACATACTGTCACCATTCGCTTTTTATGTACTAGTAACTATGCTGGTAATTTTGCTACTGATAATATGTGTACTTGTATTCTCCACCCTGCTTCTCCCCCTCCCCGCCTCCCTGCCTCACCGTAACTCCCTCCACGGCCCGCAGCTGCTTATAAGTGTTGCTAACTCTTATTCATTTACAGCATGTTAACATACTATCACCATTCGCTTTTTATGTACTAGTAACTATGCTGGTAATTTTGCTACTGATAATATGTGTACTTGTATTATCTAAGATACTACGCCTGAGAAGACGGCATTAGTAAATAAACATTTCAAATACACATGTGTTCTTCTTAACTCCATGTTCTGGTTTCTAAGAAATATATAACGACCGACTGTTCATGAGTTCCACGTATCCTGAGGTACTATAAGTTCATATTCTGGATTGTCTAAACATTGAGAGTTTGTTATATCCAATGTGACACTGTACCTAGCTTACTAAGGAGTTTTTGATTACTAACGTGAGTTTTGGGACACCCTAATTCGCCGAGGTTCCAATCCTCTGTCCACAGTTCTGTGTGAGAACAGAAACCCTGCGACAGGGGCACCCCCGACCCTTGCTGGAGCTTCATCACACTTGCGATACAACTCCAGCAATGCGCCACCTTTACGGCACAGATACATCACGCATCTGTGCTGTTTTTGCCCCATGATGCGCCGCATTGTAAATGCAGCACACCATAGGTGACGGAACAGCGGCACAGAATGACTAACACATCCCTGGTGATGCGCCAGTCATCATAAATGTATCCCTGTGCTTCTTATCTTGTTAGAGATGAACCGCCATATGTATCATCAAAGTTTTTTGCATTTCCTAAATAGCGAACTTTAAGGAATAAATAGCGATTCTTTACCATTCCTAGTTTGCGATTAGCTATTTGCTAATTACAAATTACCCATTCATTTCCTTCATTTCCATAGGGCGGTTGGACTCACTTTTAGCTCGAACGGCTGAATGGATTTCCACGAAACTTGGCAAAATTGTAGGGACTGGTAGCCCGATGTGCCTTTGCTATGTCTCAAGATATATGCTCCAGTGGTTTTTACGAAAATTAACTTTGAAAAATATATATTGGGCTACATTGGCCTATATATATGTTGGAGCCCAAATGTAGCCCAATGTAGCCCAATGAAGCCCAATGTAGCCCAATGTAGCCCAAAGATGGCCGCCAGACACACAAAAAAACAAATGTAGCCCAAATATCAGCCAGATGTAGCCCAACTATAGCCCAGTGACAGAATGACCAATCAGCTTCGCAAACCTCCGTTACGCGAAGCGGAGCGCTGTTACAGATATATATCTTTTTTTGAACGTTAATTTCTCAAAATCCACTGGAGCACATATATTGAGACCTAGCAAAGGCACATCGGGCTACCAGTCCCTAATATTTTGCCAAGTTTCGTGCAAATCCATTCAGCCGTTCGATTATTATTATTATTTTTTTTTTTTTTGCCCCGCGGGGCCCTTTTAAAACCTCCACATCAAACCTAGGGGGTCAGCGAGGATCTACTATGCCCCCTTATAGTTATTTCCCCCTTTGTTTTGACCTCCTCTTGTCTCTCGATCCTCCCGAGAGACAAGATGGCGGCCGCTACGGACTTTTTGGAATGTTGACAGACGCCGGAGAACCAATCAGCTTCGCTTCACAAAGCTCCGTTGCGCGAAAAGTACGCGTCCTGGGACGCTGCCAGGTCCGCTGTTACAGATATATATCTTTTTTTAAACGTTAATTTCTCAAAATCCACTGGAGCACATATATTGAGACCTACAAAAGGCACATCGGGCTACCAGTCCCTACAATTTTGCCAAGTTTCGTGCAAATCCATTCAGCCGTTCGGGCTAAAAGTGAGGCCAACCGCCCTATGGAAAACTCAATGTTAAAAACACGTTTTGGGACCCCCCTTTTTTCTCGGCCCCCCCTTGACGAACCCCCCCCAAATTTTCAAGGGCTGCTCAGAAACAAAATGTGCCATTTTCCTGAAAATTTCAGCCAATTCCGTCCACAAACGCCAAAGTTATTAGACATAGAATTTTCAAAAATCCCATAGAGAAAAAATCCTAACTATATATACCTACTGGCGACCGCCAGTAGGTAATATATGTGTATATATGTATGTAATTTAATTTTCTTCAAGAAATCTTCGTATCATAGATACAATACAAGGAAACACTCACAGTCCAGGGTCATACAACAGTTTAAACAGATGGGAGCTCTAAGGCAACAAGAGTTGGTCACCTCTGAATTTGGTTCAGAAAGTTACTCGGACTTGGAAGATCAAGCAGTAAGCCTGATGAGAGACGCCTTGCCCTTCACATCTCTAGAAGAGTTCTGTTCTTTTACAGTCAAACAAGACACTGAAACAAAAACCACCGGATGCAGGAAGAGGAAAACAAACCAACGCAAGAGGAGGAAGACAAGGAGGGGAGGATGCAAACACACAAGACACAATGCTGTGTGGGAGAACAATTCGACAGACCAATAGGAAGGAATGGGTAAGGAGAGCCTTACTGTTGTGAACTTGTCCTCACATCAAGTAACTGAAGCAGAACAGTCACTCCTTGAACTGGGCTTGACATTCTGACCCACATCTAACTTTGATTATAGTAGAACTCGAATTGATGTTTTCCTTTATATATGGAAACTCAAGCTAATGAAAATGCTTTTTTGAAAAGAAAAAAGGGGAAGCAACCAGAGAGTGGGGGGACTAATCCCAATTGTGATGAAACCTATGATTGTCAATGCCTAAAAAACATTGAAACCTTAGCAGGGCTTACAGAACTGAATGAGGAGTTGGTTGACTGGGCCAATGAAAAGGATTTACTAGAAAGTCGGTCTAGAAGCAGGAGGGTCGGTGACAACGAAGTTTAAACCCAAATCCATGTTTAACCCCAACCCGCCACATGACAGTCTATACATGTATCATAAAATCATAACACGAGAATTGATGAAGCACTAGCAAGAAGAAACATGCACATGATCTTACACCAGGTCAAAGACTAGCACTAGGCACATTGAATAAGGATCTCAGGTTTGTTATAACACAGTCAGACAAAGGGGGCAATATTGTCCTATGGGACATAGACAAATTCAAACAGGAGGCAGACTGACAGCTCACCAAACAGGAGGCAGACTGACAGCTCATGTTATCAGGAAGTTACATAAGATCCAACAGAGAGGCATATGATGAGGCAACCAGCAGATTTTATGCCCGCCTATCAGAGTGGCGAGAAAAAGAGCTCCATGGGGAAGATGAGTTTTGCTTTCTCTATGTGAAAAAACCCAGTACACCATGTTTTTATATGCTACCAAAAATTCATAAGGACAACATAAACCCACCCGGCAGACCCATCGTATATGCCAATGGGAGCCTCCTTGAGAATACCTCAGTACTTTTAGATTAGTTTCTGTTCCTGTATATCCTAAGCCTCCCCTCTTACTAAAGGGACAGTACTGCTTTCATCAATAAGATTGAGGGAATTCACTGGCAAGATACTTATTGGTTAGCTACAATTGATGTGGTTGCATTGTACACATGCATTGAATATTCTAAGGGTATTGCAGCATGTAGACTTTTTTTTCAGGGACAAATCAATTTTTCTGTATGATCATTCAATGATGTTATTGGACATGCTTATGTTTTGTTTAGAGAATAACTTATTTCTGTTTGAAGACAAGTGGGTCAAACAGGAGGTCCGCACTGCCATGGGAAGTTGTTTCGCACTGAGCTACGCCTGTGTTCAAGGTGTGGTGGGAGGAACATATGGTGTGGATTGAGAAAAATGATTATTTGATATTTTTTTGATTTGGAGTGAAACCAAAGCAGACTTGGAAAGGTTTTTTGAACTATTAGCTGCTAATGAGGCCAGTCCACAATTTACACACACATGTGATCAAGTGCAAATGTAGTTTTTTGGATGTGTGTGTGAAAATTAAAAATAACACCATCTCCACCACATTACACAGGAAGGCAACAGCAGGCAATAGCATTTTACATGCGGACAGTCACCATCTGCCTAAACGCAAGTGGAGCATGTCTTTTAGGGCGAAACATAACTGCAATACGAATCAAGCCTATGAGGAGGAAAAAGAGAGAATGACTGGAAGATTCAGAAGAAGGGGCTACCCGATTAAAGTATTAAGAACAGTGGATAGGAAGGCTGTAAGTCTGCATAGGGCCACTCTTCTAGTCAAGAGATCTAAGGACACACATGAGAAGAACCCAGTCAGATTGATCACCACTTTCAACACAGAGTCAGCAGCTGTCGGTGTCGGAACATTTTGAATAAGCACTAGAACATAGTCGGAGGCGACCCAGTGATGGGCCCACATGTATCCACATACCCAATGGTGACATATAGACATATAGAAAATCTCGAAATTAGAGTTTCAGCTAGGACTAGGGGATGGTTCGTGTACCTCCCCCCCGGTGCCCTTTTTAATTCCCCTGTTTTATTTAATTCGATTTTTTGGCACGGTATGCCCAAATAACGGAAGAGAGTAATTTCTTTCTTCTTTAAAATCCCCCCTTCTTTGTAAACCAAAATATAGCATATGTGAACGGCTGGTGACTTTGGGCATCAAATTGTGGAGAGTGAAATCTAAGGCCACTCTGCTGAGTGAAAGGAAAGAATAGAGAGGCTAACAACTGGTGGGAGCCTCTTGTACTCTAAACCCCAAAACAGTGACACCCACTTAAGCTTTAAATGAATTTACGAGAGGAGAATTGTGATTTCATTGACACGGTTATGACATAATACCAGTGATATCAAACATGAATTGAAATACAATTTTATTGTAAATTTTAATTTATAATTGTACAACAATTATGAATTGTGAATAGGCCTTTAATAATTGTGAATATGTAAACAATTTCTTATAGAACTGTAGGATGTCCATATGCCCAGCCGGAATTTTATTGTCCGTCTTCTATGTCACTTTATGTAATCACGATGTAATGGTTGTTTTATTTTGTGCAAATTAGCTTTGGAAAAAGACCTCTGTGGTCGAAATGCGTTGCCGTTAAAACAAATACAACAATTCTTGTGACCACGATCTTGGAGTGTGAATGTTTTTGTATTGTATCTGATACAAAGATTTCTTAAAACGTATGACGGGCTCCGGCGCCTATTTCCCGCACCGGCCCCGATAGGGATATATATATATCCATATGCCGCCAGATTCACGAGTCAATAGGGTCCCCAGAGTGACAGACGCCACTGGGAAACCAGTCTAGGTCTGCCTGCCTAGTTCGGCTAGGCCTGCAGAGTGAAGGCATTGGCCCGGTCCCAGTGCATACTATGCCTGCATGTCATAAAATGACATGAAATGCTCATAACAGTACAGGTACAACAGTAGCTCACAGACCCCATCTCTATGTGCCTGAAAGGACATATTTTCATCCATCTGCCGGATCGGCGCTAGTATCCATACAGGCAATTCCCGCTGAAAAGGGGCGCTCCGAAGAACAATTGTCATGAGCTTCTGCCTTATGTGAGCGGTCTGTCTGACCATAAATGGTATGTCACCCGGGCACCAGAGCTCACCATCAGTATTGCTGAGAGCTTCCCAACATCAACTGCCCTGTCTGCATACGCTTCTCCTCCAACCAGTGGGCAGTGTGCCGCATATTCAGCATAGTAATACAATTCAAGCCGCAGGGCTTCCAGGCCACCCTCCACAAATCATCTGGCCTGGGTGGCCACGGTCACCCTTCTCTGGTTTCCAGCCCAGATAAGGGAGATAAGAAAAGTGTCCAGCTGCCTGAACACTCTAGTGGGCAGCGAACAGAGAGAATCCTGTATGACGTACAGACAGAGTGAAAGAAACGCCATCTTGACATTCATTATCCTACCCATTGGGGATAGCGGCAGTGTGTTCCAAAAGGCAACTGGCACATGTAGCAAGTCCATCACCCTTCCCAAGTTAAGGTGCAGCTGCTTCACCCCCGGAGTACACAACCATAATTTCCAAGTAGCAAAAGGGGTCCAGCTACCAGCGCAAGCCAATGTCAGGCAGGCGCTCTACAGGAGTCCTCACCAACGCCGCGAGAGGAAACAAAAGGAACTTATTGTGGTTCATTCATAGCCCAGACAGGGCCCCAAATAATCTAAAAGTCAAAACAAAATCCCGAGGTGGTCACAGGGGACCTAAGGTAAAACAGGGCGTCATCTGCATATAGCGATGTAATATGGCATGGCTCCTCGAATTCCATGCCCCAGTCACGCAGCTCCCACTGTGCCCACAACTCCATGGGTTCCATTGCGAGAGCAAATTGGAGCAGGGACAGGGTGCAATCCCTGTTAAATCCCTCTGCCCTGTACCCAGCCATCAGAGCAGCACTGTTCCACCCACACTCTAGCACTGGGCTGTAGCCCAGCTTAATCGATCCCCGAAACTGGGGCCCTGAACCCCATAACCAGCAGGACTGCAAGCATGTACCCAATCAACAGTATCAAAGGCCTATTCTAAGTTAATAGAGACCAAGCCCATTTAATCGCTGAAACCCTCAACCTCGTGCATTTGCATCACAATCCTAAGGTTCATCCCCATGATACATCCTGGGATAAAACCGCATTGGTCATCGTGCACCATGCTGATCATGATTGGGTTCAGGCGATTGGACAATAATTCGCATAAAACTTTAACATCTCAGTTAATTATGGTGAGTGGCCTCTCGGAGCAGAGTTGGTCTTATCCCCTATGGCTTGAGCAGCATACATATTTCCCCTTTTCGCATGTAGGGCGGCAATAACCTTCTCTCCTTTGCTTCCAGAAAAACCTTGCGTTTGCCCTGTGTAACTGCAACCAAAAACTTCTGGTAAAACTCCACCATTGAGAGCACGCAAAAAGCAGCATGCGATTCCTCGTGCTCGTGGCCAGTGTAGAAGTCCTCTGCCAAGCTCCAGGCACTCCATGAATGTGTGAAATCATTCCTGCATGACTCGCAGGTCTGCGCTTTACACTACCTCCAGGTGTCCGCGAAAGTTAGACACAATGTCCACCCTGGAGGTCACTATTGAGCCCCCAGGGGTCCCCAAGTGCGCCATTGGAGGTGGTACATTCTCCCCATGTAGGTTCCAGGCCAACAGTTTGCCCGACTTGTCTCCCTCTTTGTGCAATCTTTGTTTCTATTGCTTAATTGTCCAGCCTGTCCCACGTATCCGCTTTACGTCAACACACATCTAATTCCTCCTTATCACTACTGGATCAGTCACATCCTCGTTTGCAGTGTGGCCAGTCCTGTCTCCACTGCTAGGAGGTCTGCCTGCAACTGAGGTTGCATCCAGCAAGTAAGCCGCAGACCCGTCCCCCGCAATACCGTCTTCATTGCCTCCCATTCTGTAGCCGTACGCGCTGTGGAGCCCAGTTAATTTCTCTATAATTAGTCAATGCCTGGAACAGTGTTTCTCTTCCTACAGCATCTGTCACAACCTCATCCAGAAACCTCCACACTGATTTTTTTCTGTGTGGATCCCCCAATTCAGCATGCAACAGACCGGGGAGTGATCCGAACCTGAACAAGTGTGTCACAGTCATGCACTCTGCAATGGAGACTCCTCCCACTAGTATCCTGTCCAGCCTACTGAACGTGTATGAGTCAAGGAATGGCATGTGTATGAGGGTGAATCATACACCATGGATCTACAAGCACTATATTATCCACTAGCTCCCTGTGAGTGTTGGTCATGTGGAGTTTTGTGCCCTCCCTTCTAGGCGACATTCCGTCAAGGTCCCCATCCATCACACAATTAAAGTCTCCCAACAAGAATAGTGGTGCGTCCGTATTCTGCGCAATCAGATCCTGCATCATGTGAAAAAAGTGTGGGTCATCAACATTTGAGTCGTACATATTAAATATGGACACTGAAAGACCTGACCCCTCCACCTCCTAGCCAGTTGCTTAACTCCGGCATCATCCAGGTGTCTCCTGCAGACAAGCTACACTGACACTATGGTGTTTTAAGAAGGAGCACACCCTGTACCTTTTCATATAGAAGCCTACCCCCCAGATATTCCACGTCAGAAGCTGGATATCACCTCAGTCATTGTGATTCAGAGGCACCCGGTTTCCTCCCGCATTCCACTGTATTGTAATGAACCCCACCTGCTACATAAACAACAACAAATAATATTGATACAAAAACTTCCCCCGCAGCCCCCCAGACAAACCTAGTGTAACAAATCGTCTACCTATGCCCACCCAAAGCATATGCTATGACCTAAACACCCGCCCTTCCCGTCCAACAGGAACAGGCCCTGCACTCCTGTCTCCCTGTCCCACACTCATGACCGCTCAAGGCGACTGGGTCCCCGCTAGAAAACCAGGTTTTACGCCCTGCAATCAATAGCTCTATATTGTCTCATCCCAGAAGGTGATCCAGCCAACTTCCACTGCAGCTGTAGCACCACAGACAGGACCCAACACTTTCATTCCACACATTTCAGTTATTTCTTGGGGCAGCCGATTGACACCCCGCAAGCAACAGAAAACCTGTGCCGTTCGTTCGGGCTGGGCCCCCCTCGGCTCAAGGCGCTGTGTGCATTACAATACGTTCAATTCTCCATTTCTAAAGAACATAACGTGTCCAGCACACAGTCCGTGCACTCCAGTCTCTGGTCTGGCTGTGGGGGATGACAACCATTCTCCCATTCACATCCTCCGTTCCTCCTCTACCCGCATGATTGCTGTCCTGGATCGTCATTCGCTGGGAGTCCGAGGGCCGGCAGACAAGGGTCTCCACCGGGAGCGGCCACACCTGAGTCCACGTCAGGGCCCAGCCCCCGGATGGCCCTCTGTCCCCCTCCGGGGTGAAGCACCGTTGTCCCATTTCTCCAGCCATTCCCAGACCTCCTCTGGGTGTTCAAATAAATGTGCCTTCCCTGTGAGATAACATTCAATTTCAAGAGATACAGGAGCATGTATTTCAGCTGCAGAGCATGCAGTTTTTGGTTGACACTCTAAGATTTCCGTTGCTCCTGCGCCTTCCAGGATTAGTCCGCATAGATGGCTATTTTTCAGTTCTCAAACAGGTGTACAGCCTGTTCCTAGGAAGCACCAGTGTGCAGTCCCTGTCCCGATAGTTCAGGATCCTGGTGATGACGGTGTACGCATATACTTAGTAGAAAACGAAATAATACAAACCAGTACCAGATTTCACTATGTGCATTTACCTGCCCAATTGCTGGATACTGTTATGTTATGTGGTTCGTGGGTGAGGGTGTGGAGCAGCTAGTGTCACAGCAGCAGGTCCATACAGCACAAAGAATAAAAGACGGGTTCATGTAGTGCCCAACTGCAAAGGGCCTGCTCAAGCACAAGACTCCCCTTTATTGACTTCACTAGATCTGTTAATGAAGAATTCATTTGACAACTCCCTACCAGTGACAACCCTGTAAGCTTAAATGCTTCATAATCACCCAGGAAAGAGAAGAACATTGTATTAACCTTTATAAGGTTTATCTTAAAGTTAGGAGCTCTTATTATTCGCTACATCTCAGTGGGTGGCAAATCTTTGGAAAAAACGGAGCATTACTTTTATTTTAGTTAATAGGAGCTTTAATACAGTCAAAGCACGAATCATGTTCTACAGGCAGTTTATTTTCACATCCGTTACTGTTCAATGAGGAACATTTTGCTTATGAATTGTTTTGATCCATTTATGAATGAAGAAGTTTCATTGTCACTGTGCATGCAGACCTTGAGGGTAAGTAGTTTCTCTGCATTGTACATTCTGATATTTTCCATAAATTTGGCCCAAGGCCATCTATTTGTCTACAGTGTATTTAGCCAGAACTCAGCAAATTGTTTCTCTGCATCCTTTTGTACGGCAGCATCCTGTATTGCAATGACCTAGACTTAGTCACACAATAATACTAAACGTTTGGATAGAGGCCAGCATAATGGAGTGTTATTTAGAGTTCTAAGAGGAAACTTGCAACATTATTTTCAAAGCATAATTGAACCTAACAAAGGCAGTGAAGTAGTTTATCAACCCCTATGCTTCCGTTATTGCTACATTTTTTCCAAACTTTGCTACAAAACTGATTTAATGTAACAATTTCATTGACCATACATTTAATGCAATTAATGACTGATATTGTTCTTGCATAAAACTTATTATAAAAATAAATTAATACACACGATTCTTGGTATTAATAATAATGTTAAAATTGCTATAATCTGAGTAAAAGTTTTTTTTTGTTTTAACAGTTTTTTTTGTTACATAAATGAGCACCATTTCAATCTGAGAACATATGTACAAAGCTTACGAATCTGGCTCTAATTGCAATAATTCTAGTCCACATTCAAAATGACTTTAGGCTGGCAAACACCTGTATTTGTTAGTCATTGGTGCGTTTTTACTAATACCCGGTATCTCCCATCATCGCCTCTTTTTTTTATTTCATCTGTACCCTGGGCCTACTCTCGTCTGTTAAGATCCTATGTGCTCTGCATTTTTTCACTGCCGCCACCTTTTTTCGAACTTATTTGGGCATCCCTGTACCTGCTACACCAGTTTGTCAGCCCTCATACACCAGTCCATGTTGTAGTCTCATTCCTGCATGGTGAGTACTGTTGTGCCTCCCCAGTGTTAAGTCCCATCGTGCTACCATATTGATGACGTTACAAAAGTGGAATGTATATTTATCTAGGGTTTGTTCTCCCCAGATGCCCAGCACCACAAATTACAGAATGAGTTCCATCAATAGGTCAGTCAGTCACTGTAGATAACTTACGACCCAGCATCCCCGGGCCCACAGGCACCTCCAAATCATGTGATATTTTTTCTGGTTTTAGTTTAGGTGAAATCTCATTTTTTATGATCAAATGGATTCTTGAATAAAATTCTAATAAGGTGTTCTTAATTGACTGAAGTGCTTGATTCAAATTTAGACAGTTTTTCATGTTGCATGTTGATATTCCCTTGTTTGTTTTTAATAGCTTTTGATGACTATTTTGGGGACTACATTGATCAGGAGTTATTTTTAGTTCGAGCCTAAGGCATTGCTTTAGCAATGCTTGTTAGGCGAGATTATAGTATGGCTTTCAAAAGTCTACCCAAACTGCGGATCGGGTACAGTGCATGTGAGCACAACCACCCTCATTTCGTGCGCGCTCGCCGGCTACGCTTCTGCTACCACTTCAGCTCACCAGGCTGCACACCCCCTCACCCCTCGCCCGCTAATGTCCCCCCACCCTTCCTTTGATCTCGCCGCAAGTTCTTGCAGGGTTATGGCCCTCCCCCTACCCCAGCACAGGGCGCGCATCGCTTGTTTTGCTTGTTTAACTTGTACCCGTATTGGTCCTGGAACGGAACAAGTCTTCCTCTGTTTATGTCCACCCTCCGTGCAGTGGTATTAAGATGCACAACCCATGCTGCCTAGTCTCTATCCCTCTCTATGCCCATGAAGCTGTGTTCCAGCCTATGTCGTTATCCACCTATATCTGGCCCACTTATAAAATACGTAACATAATTGCACAGTTTTCTTGTCGAAATAGCCTCGGTCACAGTAACTTACTCTCTATGTGGATCGCTATGACACCATTGTGTTTTCACACTACGAACATGTTAAATACAGTCAGCAATTCAGGTATAAACGGACTATCTCGTGGGGTAGCAGATCACTTTGTTATCACATTGTGACTCTTTAAGCTCTGGCTGCCGACGTGAGGACTGGATCATTCACACAACGGAGAGGCATACTTCGGTAATTAACCATTCCACAATTGAACTTCTTAACTACAATGCCACATCTGCCCAACAGTTCCAACGCCTCACGCAGCCCCCTGCATCCCACCCCACCAAAACACTTGTATTTGACGCTGATTGCCGTGCCTGGTGGAGCGGCCACCGCCCACCCCTGCCGCCCAAATTTGCCAGCCTGCCCCCTTAGGCCACAGGCCCTTCCTGTTCTCCTTATCCGAGAAATTCCTCGGTCCCTTAGCTCCTTTCACTAGCTGCCTAAGTTAGTGCCCCCCTACACCCCACCCCTCACCGCTCCCCCTGGTGCACTTTTTCTCCCCCCAACCTTACTCCCGTCGCGCTGCGACTTCACCAGAGACAAGGTACCACCAATTCACTGCTACCCCAGCAATCTTTCACCGAGGAGGGGGCTAAACACTTCTGTAGAAAGCACCCGACTGTCCAATAGTGCACTTCACACTCCCAAAACCACAATCCGTCCACAAACCACTGGGCCAGTGCCCCTCCATTTCTGGCAACCTGCAACAGTTCCAATACTCTCTCAGAGCCGCCCGCCGCCCAAATGGGTGCAATATGTGCAACCTATGCCTTCTTTGTGTTTATTTAATTATTTACATTTTTTTTATATAGTGCAGACTTTACCCGAAGGTGTCAGAGCGCTTCACAAACCCACTTCACTGCCTGACCCCTGCCCGCCGGACAGCGGCACTCACAGCGGCTAACACCTCACTCACAACCCCACTGAAAATGTCACACTTGCAAAACAAAATCCTTGGCCGCTATGTCCATTTCTTAAACTGTATTCTCCTTATGTTTGTAACATTCCATTAGTCTGTGTATTGTCGGAATGGCGCCAACCCCGTACCGCACAGACCCGATGTAAGGGACCGCCTACTGGATTGTAGTCATCACCCTTCCTGTTCTCCTTATCTGGGAAAAATTCCTTCATTTGGACTGCCACGCCCCCCCCCCCCCCCCCAGTGCATGTGAACACAACCACGTGCATTTCGTGCACGCGTGCCGCGCTCCGCCTCTGCTGCCGACGTGTGGACTGGATCATTCACACAGTCGAGAGGCATAATTCGGTAATTAACCATTCCACAATTTAACTTCTTAACTACAATGCCACATCTGCCCAACTGTTCCAACGCCTCAAGCAACCCCTGGCATCTCACCTCACCAAAACACTTGTATTTGGCGCTGTTCGCCGTGCCTGGTGGAGCATACCCGCCCACCCCTGCCGACCAAATTTGCTAGCCCACTATGTCCTTTTTTTATGTAGTGCAGACTTTACCCAAAGGTGTCAGAGCGCTTCACAAACCCACTTCACTGCCTGACCCCTGCCCACCGGACAGCGGCACTCACAGCGGCTAACACATCACTCACAACCCCACCGAAAATATCACACTTGCCAAACCAAATCCTTGGCCACTATGTCCATTTCTTAAACTGTATTCTCCTTATGTTTGTAACATTCAATTAGTCTGTGTATTGTCAAGATGGCGCCAACCCCGTACCGCACAGACCCAATGTGAGGGACCGGCTACTGGATTATATTCATCACCCTTCCTATTCTCCTTATCTGGGAAAAATTCCTTTATTTGGATGGCCACGCGCCCCCCCCCCATTCACCCTGTAACCAGACCTCTCGCTACCTCTTCCTTAGCTGCCTAAATTACTGCCCACCGCTCCCACTGGCGTGCATTTGCCTCAGTCTAAACCCTAATCTGTATCATCTATCCTGCCTCCTGATCCTCCCTCAGCTAAAATAGGAGAGATACGGCCCTCCCTGCACTCCCGTGTACTGCCCCACTCGCGCTGCTTCTACCACTGGCCACCTCTATTGTTTAGGGCCCTAAACCTTGCGTACCTTTCACACCATTTTATTATGACCTACCCATAAACCGACCCTCTTCCCCACATAGACCTCCTGTCACCTCCTCCGCCCCAGGAACCCGGCATGCCACTAACATGCAAATCCTCTAACTACCATTGTGCCAGACCCGAACCAACACCTCCGCGCATTATGTATGCCGCAATGGAAATGATCAGTCAGGGTTGGACTCTCCTGCTCATGACAGCAGCCACTGTGTCAAATTGATTTATTTAATATATAGTACCATACAATACCTAACGTTTAAAAGACAATCCGATCCAGTTTTAAGGTTGTGTCAATCAGAATATAAACTTTATTTTAAAATTTAATTTACAACCGCGGTGAAGCTATAGAATTGCTGCAAATTGTTTAAGATGCAATTGTCAGATATTCCTTTTTATGATGGGTACATGCTGTGGAGCTTTGCGGGGGTCAACAGGGGTTATAAGACATTGTCATTTACAACGTCATTTACTAGGCCAGTAGCTCTTTAGAGCGAAGAGTAGAGAATGTACTATACTACAAATGCAATGCAAAAGATTTCGAAATTACAACAAAAAAGGCATTGCCATTTACAATGCCAATAGCTCCAAAACTCACAGTTGCAATACCTATTGCATTGGTATGCGTGTACCAAGGTGTGCATATTAATGCACACCTTGTAGGTTTTAAAAACACAAAGTAAAAGCATTGTAATTAAAATCAAAATAGCTCTCAACATATTTGGAATAAAATAAATATTGCATTTACATAAGTTTATGCTATTAGCATTAGAAATCCATTATATTTATGTTAAAATCACAATAATAAAAACCATTACCATTTACAATGCCAATAGCTCACACTCGTTTTAAATACCTTGAGATCCTTATTTTTCTTCATTCTGTTTTCTTATTCTTTCTCTCACTCCTATGACTGCAATGTAGGACTGGGGTGCCCTGAGCACACACAAGGGTCACCTCACTCTATCTATCGCCCTCACTCTATCTATTGCCCTCACTCTATCTATCTATCTATCTATCTATTGCCCTCACTCTATCTATCGCCATCACTCTATCTATCGATCGCCCTCACTCTATCTATCTATCTAGCTATCTCCCTCACTCTATCGCCCTCACTCTACCTATCTATCTATCGCCCTCACTCTATCTATCGCCCTCACTCTATCTATCGATCGCCCTCCCTCTATCTATCGATCGCCCTCCCTCTATCTATCGATCGCCCTCCCTCTATCTATCGCACCACCACAGCATCACTCAGCACCACCACAGCACCACCCCGGGCACCACAACATCACTATGCGCTACCACAACATCACTGAACGCCACAGCATCACTCGTCGCCACCACAGCATCAATCTGTGCAACCATTCAACAACAACTGGTTCAAATATGTTCTCTCAATGTTTTAACCTTTATTTCAAATGTCACAAAAAGATGTTAATATTTTACTTCTGTTCTTGGATTTTCGTCACAATAAAATACACTGTACATAATCTTCACAAAAGTTATTTACAAAAGTTTAAGCTATTGCCATTACAAATTACAATAACTTTTATTTAAGTATTAATTGTTATTTGTAATATCAATACATCTAAGTCCTGTAAATACAACACATATTGCATTACAAATGCTATAGGTGTCACATTTGCGAAAGTTCTAACTATTGGCATGGTAAATGACAAAGCTATTCATTTCGCTATTTTCAAAACCAACACATAAATGACAAAATTGTCATTTACAATACCAATAGCTCAAACTTTCCTAATGCGATACCTTTTGCATTGCAAATGCTTGTTTAAATCTGCTTTGCAATCTGCATCAAATTGGATACCATACAGTAACTGCAATCATGAGTCCAAAATATGTGATCTTATATCAGGAAATCTGATAAAGCAACGGTGTCCACAGCAGGCTCAGTGTACATTTATTTAGCTGTAAGGGGAAGAACCGTTTCCTATATTTGCTCAAAATATCCTCTAATATCTAGGAAAAAGAAGACACCAAAGTTAAGACACCTGTCTGTTGCAACAATCTAAAAGCGGTGGTATTTTGTTCTCTAGTGTAATTTATGTAAGTGTGTTTTTCTCACAGACACGTTTTTTCTTGTGTGTTACTTTCCTGTAAATGCTATTCAGTGCATAATTTGTAATAAATAAATAAGTGCCAGGTCCCTCCTCAGAAGGCCACTGCAGCTTGCACCACCCATTGCCTCCATGAGCGCTGCCAATGATAGTGCCATTATAACTAACCATCGCACTCCGACAAGTGTGACAATTCAGACTTCAAATATATATTAAAAATTGCTAGCACATGCCGCCCAAGCTATTGTTATAGCTTTGGGTGACAGGTATTAGCAATTTTAATATATGTTTAATTATTAAACAACTGTTGCTGTGCTCCTCACAAAATCAGATAAACACGGCCACCATTTGGCAGGCTGTTAAAAGAGCCAGTGTTGGCAATAAAGTGACTGTGCCAAGCACTGGAAACCACCGTCTCAAATTAACAACTGATTCTATTACTTTGTAATTCTTGTATCTCCTAGTTTATGTATTGCTCTCTGGATTATATATGCATCTGTCTGCATAGGGACAAAGAATGTTTTTGGGGATCTTGCTGCACGGATTGGGCATCATAGAAGCCAAGTTTTCTTGCTTTGCTGTAGCTTACATTTTAAGAACAGAGAAATAAATTGAATTATGAGTTGCAGCGGATTGCATGAATTCATTCTTCATCTATTTGATACAATTTAAATCTGTTGGATTGTATTATGGATGAATTACGACTATTAAAAGCATTGCCAGTGAAGCATTTCACAGGTCTTGTGAGATAAAGATCAGGAGACCAATAGATGGAATTCTTCAATTAATCTCAGCCACTGGTGATCGTGCAAGTCGAATTCACAGTTTACTACCCACTAACCAGTCTGGAGCTGCTTGTGTTCCTGTCTGGAGCTAATCTGGCCTGACAATTCAGGCTTTAATGCTCCTATTGGAGCAGGACCAATACTGATTTGCCTTTGGCTCGTCTCTGTCAAGAGTGGCATAGTGGGAGAAATGATTTTGGACTGGAAAGTGGCCTGAGCAAAAACCACTAGCTGTGGTTAATGAAAGCATTCCGTCCATTTGTTTCTTGTTGTTGCAGTAGACACCCTAGATGCAATGAGTATGTTCAGACATGTGTCCCATGTTCACAGTGCCCAGGAGCAAACTGTAGCTTGCTGATAGGGACTAAGTAGGACCATATCCGGTCTGGTGAGAACTTCGAATGGTAGCTCTGTCTGGACTGTCCACTTGGAGCAGACCAAGACCTTCAATCATCTTCTAGTTTTTGCATCCATTAGCACATTCTTAAAGTTTCTCTGTAGTTTCAACAGGTGTTTGAGTGGAATGTAAATGATCAAAAACTTCCAAATTCCACAACCTAGTACTTTGACGACAGTTGGTAGATTCAATGTTGTTTTGTTGTTCAGCTTAAGGTTTGTGGTTAGTTTGCAATATGATGCTTTTTATCTCGGGTTGTAATGGGTCATTGCTTTAGAAGTCCTTCTGCACGGGTCATAGGTTTGTACATGTTACTGTTTAATATATTAGGATCAGCATAATCCTTTCTACATAGTTTTTTGTAATCTTGGTTTTAATTTTAAGAAACACTCTGGCTTATTGTATTGCCTGTAAATTTCTTTATGGCTGCATGAAATAAGACCTTATTTCATAGACCGGGTGCTAGGGGAACATTAGTCAGATGGATGAATGCTCCTGTGATTTGTAAATAGTTAATTTGCCACATGGCAACTTTCAACTTCAAATAAATGTTTTTTTTATTAGAAAAGTAGATCAGTATATACTTAGAATATCAATATGTATATATCAAATTGAATATCACGAAAAGTACAAGTTTATATTAGCATAAAAAATTAGTATCAGCAAATCTATAAGGTACACATATGTAAATTATTCATTCTAAAATATCCGCTCCCAGGTTTCTCGTAACCGCTTTAGACCTTTTGCCCCTTAGCTTTCAAAATCTCTTCTTCCATCTCAAATAAATGACCCTGTAGTGTCCACCAATTTTTGAAAGAGGTTGATCTGAAGGATATCCATTTGCGAGCAATACAGAGGCTAGTGGTGGCAGTTGAGATAAAAAAAATAATAGCTATATAGTGGCCAGGAGCAATCCAATTGATAGCATCTTGAACATGAATAATATAATGATGGGTATCAACCTGGAGCCTGCTGGATAGATACCCTACTAATTCAGAACAAAAAGGATGAATTTTAGGCAAGTGGCAAACTTGTCTACAATATCTGCACTTTCTAATAAACAGCGACTGGACGGTGCTGGGTAGACCAGCCAACACTGCGCATAGAACTCCCCAAAATCACTCGCGGCCACGAGGTGAGCACGGACGCCAGACCTTGGTGGGGGGGGGGGGGGGGCCAGAGCTGCGGTGACCCTTATGACATTTGCCATTTTAGTGTCAATGTAGTGACAGGGGCCGCAGAAACCTTTGGCCAACATTCCGCCAGGATCGTGGGATAGAGCTGGTAGGTTCATGCCTGACCCTAAGATGGACGCCGCTCAGGACATCCTCACAATGACCAGGCCAGCAAAACCGAGATGTAACAACTAACAGACGACTCTGGCTATGGGCGAGAGATCAAGAAGGAGCTCCTAGCCCACACCATTAAGCTATCTGCCCTGTGCGCTCAAAGAGGCGGGGATCGACGCCTAACACTTAGCGAACATCTAGGAGGAGTAGTCCTGAATTGTGGGGGCCCACGGAAATGGAGCGACACCAACAGAGGGCCCCAGACTCCTTTGGAGAAAGCGCCTTCGATACACAAAGAACGAAGGGTGGCCGGGTGGCTGACCGGACAGCACTCATCTTATGCCACCCAAAAGAGCCACAAATAACAACGTCTTGCAATTCTTCGCTGCCACTGTCACTAGGTAGAGAATGTGCCTGGGACCGGGGCTCCTGTTGGGGCCCTGGGGCAGAGTAAACTGAGCAAAGAGGCAGCGATGGAGCAGAGGTGAACGAGGGCTGGAAGCGTCCACCACCTAATCAATGCACAATGACAATCTCTAAGTATACTCCTAATCTTCATCCTGACAGAGGAGTACGAGCACTGTGTCCGACGCCCGGTGGAGCTGCTCTGTTAAGCTATTGTGGAGATCGGCCTTGGTTCATCCCCTGACCGTCACCTACCCAGCCAGACTTTGGGCACAGATTTTCTCCCCGTCTACCTGTCTCGCCCACCTCCCCTCATTGTATTTCTGTAACTCTGCTTTTAACTTGTCTCCTATCTATCTGTTCCCATTTAGCACTCTTTAGTTCTTTGTCTACTTCCTTTGCTCCTATCCCCTCTCACCTGAATCTTTCCCCTTGTCCGCTACACCGCCTAGCCCCCTGTCGTTTGTGCCCTTTGACTAAGCACTCCTTCTTCCCTTGTTGGGGAAAGATCCAATATATATACTCTGGAGTCTCAGCGAACCCGCTGAGAGTCCACAGCGTCAAGGGAGCCACTCACAGTTGAGGTATGGTATGGCACCCCTTGCCAAAGCACTCTCTCTCCCCTTTTTGGGGAAGGATCCATTATGTAGGCCTTGGAGTCTCAGAGACCCCTCTGAGAGAGTCCACTGCGTTTAGAGAGCCTCTCGCAACAGAGATGGGAAAATGATACCACTTCCCCTGGGATCACAGCTTACTGGACTTTATACACAGCTTTGATTCGTCTACCCATTTGTGTCCCCGTCACCCTCCCCTCCTCTTTCCATGCTGTGTCTCTCACCGTCCCCTCCTCTTTCCCTCCTCCATTCTGTCTACTTCCCCTGCTCTTACCCCCCCCTCCCTGGAATCTCTCCCCTTGCCTGCTTTTTCCCTTACGTATATGTCATTTTTTGTGTTTCGACCTTACTTGTAACTATGTTGCCAGGCTCTAATAATTGTGTTACCTTTGTAACGATGTAACCTGCAGTTATGGTCTGATACTCATGTAAAGCGTTCTGATACTCATGTAAAGCGTTCTGATACCTCCAGGTCTAGCCAGCGCTATATAAAACCTTTTAAATAAAAATAAATAAATAAAACCATGGACATAGCACCAGCCCTTCAGCTTTCAATTTAGATATTTTTATCTATTAGAGCATACAAACCATTTTAAAATGCTGCTGTGTAAGTCCAGCAGATAAGATTATTAGCCAGTGAGAAGGACTGTTCAGTCACATCTAAATATACAGTGCGTCCTATCATAGATGTCCATTTAGATGCTAAGAGGTACAAGTCATCCACTGTATATGTTGAAAGCACCTTCTAAAATTCTCGGATAGTAAATGTATTTGTTTCCAAAAAAGGAGATCTTATAAATCCAATATATCTAAGCTACTGATGATGTAAGCCCCTTTGGAAATAGTCACAGATCTGCAGATATTTAAGAATAGAATGTTGCTGCATATCGAATTTCTTTTGCAGATCTGAAAAGGTAAAGAACACGTTATTTTTTAAAGAGCTGTCCAACATTCCTCAGACCTTTGAAAACTCATTTCTGAGATGGTCATGATAGATTCAGGGATGAGAGAATGTTTCTAAAATCCTGAGAACAGTTAATCATCCTAACAGCATAATTCTTAAGCCACTCTCCCCAAAGTTTGGCGGGAGTGTGGTCAAAATTAAAAGCGGTTAAGGTACATGTGGCTCGCTCCAGCACCAATTAAGCATCGTCTTAAATCTTCAAATACCCTCTTTTAGTTACAAATCCATGAAAGCCGTACCTATTACACATTTGCAGCTTTTTCTGTGTATGTGATATGTAATCATGTCATTGTTTATTGTTAAATGAAGGAAATGGGGAATCATATATATATATATATATATATATATATATATATATATATATATATAATATATATATATTTTCTTTTTGTTTTTAAATCTCCACCCTTACCTTGATCCTGTTTCTAAAATACCTTTTGGGATAGTCATATTCCATGATAAATTAAATGCTATACAAATCTCTGGAATACATTTAATCTGAAATTATACACAAATACAAATAGTGTACAGTCGTTATTAAGTTATTTCACAACAAAATCTTAAACAAACAAGCAGAACCTAGGGTTACATACACACTCCTACTTCTAAAAGCGGCATTTTAGGTACTATTAAGTCAATTCTAGATCGGCATGTAGAGATATGATTTTGATATGACTGTCGATCAAAGATCTCTCTCAGTAATTTTAAATAAGTGCTGATTTATTTATTCTCATCAAAACATCTTCACTAGAATATGCTCAGAGTAGTATAAATAGGAGATCAATTTATGCTCAGTGACAGGATCAGGATATAGTTAAAAGAACATGTAAGAGTAGAACCCCCATCAACAGTGTGTTAATGAAGACCTTCCCTACAAGCAATTGAAATGAATTAACCATAACTTATGTTGTAGAAGGGTAATTAGCATTTTATAGTGAGTGTAAAGCAATCTGTTCCCTTAAATAAATTTGGTTGTTGACTTGAAACAAAACTAACTATGGGAAGCAGAAATGTAATGGTATCTTGTATGAAGTAAAAAAGAAAACGCACGCAGCATGTAGCCATGGGATTCCAGATTCTCTCAGTGCCACGGCCTTTCCTTTGATTGATGAGATCTTTGTAGTAGCAGCATAGATATGGCCAAGAACCTGGGTGGCATTGGTTTGCTTTATTTCTTTCCTCCTTTTTCTTGACTTTTTCCAGCGGATGATCTCACTGTTTCAAGATAAGGACTCCAAAAATAATCTACAAATTGAGACTAGCATTCTCTCCCACATCCCCACCCTTGTGAGACCAGCGGCTTCACTGTTTGCAGCCTGAGACTAGAGGGAACAAGTTGTTCTTCGCCTCCAAGATGGGAAGAATAGAAGGGAGTGGAAGGCCAATGAATGTCCCGAGTAGGGTAAGGTGGGAATGAGAAAGGTGTGCCCACTTTCTGGGAGAAGGGAGGGCGGGCAGAGGAAGTTCAACTGCGGCTCTGGGATAAGAGAGGGTGTTGGCCCTATGGGGTTAGGAAAACAAGGCATGGGAAGAGTAGGGAGGACAGCCAAAAGCAACCCTACTTCGTTTAATTTAGGGTGGCAGGCCCTGCCGAAAGATGAGAGGAAATGTGAGTGATAGGATTTAAGTCCACCTATTGAGGAGGGCTGCAATTGCTTTGCTGCACAGTTGTCACTATGTTATTCAATCACCGTTCCTTTTCGCTTTTAGGAAAAGTTAGGGGAAAACTATCTTTGTTAGGAATCACCTTTATCATAAGGCATGCAAAGCATTCCTTTCACCCTGCCACAGACACCACCTTCCTGCTTCCCAAAGAGATGCAAATCCTTAGCATTTTTTAGGGCATGCACTTGGAAACAAAGGCAGCTGAAAAGCATTGTTTATTTCAAGTGTACACCACAGAAAGGCTCCTTATCCATCCACATTGAACAAATCAGCAAGTGGGCACAGGCAAGAAGCTTTCAATCCAGTGGCTAAATTACTCCCACCAGCACTAGGAGACCAGAAGTCATATGCCTGGACTGCACATGTCCTACCTGTTATCTCATTTTCCCATGCAGCACAAGGTCCCATGCTCTTGTCTCCCCACGTACCGCTGGATATTCCGCTTATTCCCTATGCCTACAAGATTTGTGGAATGCAAATATCCCTTTGTAAGCGGGACCACAAAGAGAGTTCCACTATCACTGGGGCTAGTTTCAGAATACTCTTTTAATTTTCATTTGATTATTTCAGGTCTTAATGGTCAGGTCTTAATGGTCACAAGAGAATAATGCGTCTTATCCTCGTGGCTGTTGCTGCGTTATTTTCCGTCTTCAATAGGCTGAGGGCTTCTTCTAACAGGAATCTTACAATGTCCGCATTCCCTCAAAAGAACAAAAAATATAACAAATAATTGGCAAGGATTCCTCTTCGTTTCCCGTCACCACAGGGGAAAAGGAGTGAGGAGACAAAACAAAACCTGATGGAACCGTCAGGTTTAGGTACTAGGACGAAGGGGGAAGCCCATTCACTCCTAGAGGGACGTATGATGCCCATCTTTAACATGGTTTGGATCTCTTTTTGGATGGCTTGTCTCCAAGCAGCTGGGATACGGTATGGTCGTTGTTTAATGACCTTACCAGGGATTTTCTCGATGACACGTCCAATTAGGGACGTCTTCCCTGGCTCATCCGAAAAGATAGAGGAGAACGGCTGAAGTATTTTTCTCAGGGACTGCTGTTGTATGGGGGTCAGCGACTCATTCACTATTAGTTGTGGTATAGTACAGGTGGATTCTACCCCCGTTGACATTACTGTGTGGGTTGTTCTTGGGATGGGGCCTAACCACTTCTTTAAGATGTTGATGTGGTAGGTCTGTACCTTTAGAAGGCTTGATCTGAATTTTGTAGGCGGTTTTCCCTACTACCCCCAATACCTTATAAGGTCCCATCCATTCTGCTTTTAATTTGGTAGTAGAGGAAGGGAGTAGAACCAATACCCAATCACCAGGGTTCAAAGTTCGCCACTTTTTTCCCTTGTCGTAGTGATATTTCTGTCTCTTTTGTTGTTTTTTTAAGTTGGAATAAGCAAGTCAGGTCTAAATGGTCTCAAGAGAATAATGTCTTATCCTCGTGGGTGTTACTGCCTTAGTTTCCGTCTTCAATAGGCTGAGGGCTTCTTCTAACAGGAATCTTACAATTTCCGCGTTCACTCAAAAGAACAAGAAATATAACAAATAATTGGTAAGGATTCCTCTTCATTTCCCGTCACCACAGGGGAAAAGGAGTGAGGAGACACCCAGTGATTTCTTTTCTTTTAAGTGCACATGAGCAGAGTGGCTAGTTGGAGGTGTTGGTGGTCGATAGTTTTAAGGGGATGGGGGAGACCGGGAAACTATGAGGCGGATTCGAACCCTTCTCCCGCCTGACGACCCAGCCCTTAACTTTGGCACGCACCTGTGAAAGCCCCGTTCCTCCAGGAGCGTGGCGGGAGGAAACGTGGGTATGTTGGTCTCCTGGCTCTTCCGGAGACTCCGTGTTGGCGATCAGGACGGGGATAGTGGCGTCTTCTCCTCTTCCTTCACTCCTCATCACCGGGACTAGCTTGCAAGTCTCAATCTTCTTGGATGAGTCTGCTTTCTCCTTGGCACTAACGTCAGCTCTCTCTCTCTTCCTCTTCCGCAGACGCTTGCCTCCGTGTGTGCCCTTTTCATTGGAAGTGGAGTGGATGACGTGAAGGTCGGGACAGCCCCTCCCACTTATAGGGACCTTGGCTGAAGACCGGTGTGTACACATCTGGGTCTGACTCCGCTACTGCAGAACATTCTGTGGAGTCCTCCGACTGCAAAAAAAAAAGAGCATTCCCGTAATCCAGTATATTCCAGCACTCTTTTGTCTGCGTAGTAGATGTCGGGACCCCGTGACACCCTTCCACCTTAGATCTTTGCCTGTGTGAAAAAGTGCCAGCTGGCTTGTAGGAGGGTGGGGATGTGAGAGGGTGCAAAAAAGACAATTTACTTACCTACGCAGTACAACTTCCTCCTGTTTTCTAGGAAGCACCAGATGGAAGAAACTGCACCACCCAATCCTGATGCTGCTTTCAAAGCATGAAAGCAGGGCCAATATTGGATAGAGCAGGATCGGATAGAGCAGGCTCTCTCAGCTCTCCTAAGAGAGCTGGATGCCTGCGCTTTCTCACACAGCTCTCTAAGACAGCTAGGTTAGAGAACTTTAAAATGCACAAGTCTGGCAGGCTGGCCAAGGAGACGTGCATTTTAAAGCACACTGCTCCCTGCTGCTCCCACTCACCAGCACTGGCCCCGCCCCTTCCTGACACTTGAGAAATAAAGCGATAATAAATAAACTTTATTACCGTATTATTTTTTCCGCCCTGGGGCTTTTGGGGTGACCCTCTACTCAAATAGAGGGGCTGCCCCTGGTTGTGAAATCTGTAACGAGAGAAATGGTAGTTATTCTTTCTGATGGCTGAACCTGTTAATACTGTGCTGCTGCCAGGGATTGTTTGCATGGTTGGGAGTGGGTTAGTCACTTTCCATAAAATGTACAATGTACTGGTTATTTAGAATACTTCTGTTCAGTCTTTTTTCCCGTGAAGCACTCTACCATTTTTTGACGTCTGAGGTTTTGAACTTAAAAAAAACCACCTACCGCAATGCCATACTGATGGCAGGCCGTATACAAAAGAAGTGCTAATTAGCAATAAACAAACTATGCCTTCTAACTAATTCATATAGACATTAACTCCTCGGTGGCTTGCAACATCCGAACACAGAGCAGGAGGTATTTTAGCCAATATTTTATATAAAGGTGTTTTCGTTTGGAAGAGTTCTTTTTACGCTGGGTTTGTAAATTGCATATAAAAATAAGTTTTGAATGTTTAACGTACAAACATACTAATGTTTTCTGTATGATATTAACTGTTGATTGATATTTAATAGTACAGTTTATGCGTGGTGTTGACAGTAAATACTTTGACAGTGTGGTTTACCCCAAATTTGGGTGTGCCTTACTGATTTTCCAAAAGTCCACTATACAAGAATAAAAGCTTTGCGAATCTGTCCCTTTAAAATTCTGCAGTTATTCTGACAGTTTTATTTTTTCACAAGAGCATGCCAAAGTCTAAAAAATTGAAGGACTGCCAACTCGTACTTGTGTTTTCAGGACAGCTGTGAGACCATACCCATCTACCCATACCTTCATTACACAAATAGATGGTAGCACAAGATGACTGAGAAAAAAAGAGACCATATGACCACAGGTCGACCTTGTATTATAAGACAGGAAGAAGTGGTTAGGTACAGTTGTATAGAATTGTGTGCATTAGGTGAGATTCTGAGACCTAGTACTGAATCCTTTAACTGGCCCAAAATAATTTCTGTGGGCCAGTGTAATAATGTGTTGTATGATAAGATTTTTGATCCTTAGAGTAAATAAACCACACACGTTATCTACCATCTAAACAGCAAAAGAAGTATTTTCTATGTTCCTTCAGCTAAGACTGTTGTCCCCTCTAAACTTGTGTGTTTGAAGTGCAAAACCTCTTCCACAAACGCCTTTGTGAAAACCAGTTATGCAGGTTTTATGCTTCAAGCTCACATAATGTGTGCGTGATGGGGAGGACTTACCTGAGGTGCTGAAGGTGTCCTCACTTCAGTGGGACTGGCGGGAAGCCACTTGGCCTGGAGAAGAAGGAAACGAAAGTCGGGAAGAGGGCACCGAAAATAGAGAAGAGATGAACAAAGGAGATCGAGAGGGGAATGAAAAAGGACAGACTGTTTTCCCCATTCCAGCACACTGTAGGACACGTGCATGGGACAGTGCCAAGTAGAATGTGGAGAGGAAAGAGGAACCCAGAGTATGTAATGGAGCACCCACAGGGAACCTGCAATTCAGAGAGCCAGAGGCTGGACCCAGAACAGCCAGGCAAGGACCTTGAGGGAAGAAAGTTACCAGAATTAGACTGAGCCAGTGGGAGGCAAAGTACTACAGCAGAGTGCCTCCCAGTTGATGAACTAGAAAAACCTGCACTTGGCACCCACGAAAATTATATTATTCAGCAGTGGTGGCTGGTGACATCTGAAAATGGTGAGGCGAAAAATTTGGGTATGTGTGTTGTGTCGCAAGCCTACAAAGTGCGCAAGCCCGGTGAACAGAAAGGGTATCTGAGGAGTTTGACACCAGAGAAGATTTTGAAAAAAACAGTGGCAAATTGTAAATGTCAATGTAAATTTGAGGAAGGGAGAAGGTTTATTAAGCAATTGCAATCGATTAGTGTTCAAATATTTCAACACATCAAAAACGGAAGTACACTGAAACTATAGAAATGTCACAGGTAGGCAATCTGAACACTTGAAAGCTATAAATAAACATGTAGAATGTCAGATCACCACCATAGCGCAAAACATGTCATGTTATGTTATGTTAAGGGTTTGGTAATGCGCAACAGCTGCCCCAGCAAAGAGGCTTTCCGGTGCTGCTAGATCAGAGAGACAGGTACTCGAGGTTAGCCAGATATAGATATCAGCCTATGATGATGAAAAGAGGAAAGTTTTAATGGCTTTCCGAAAAGCCAACAGGTTCTCTATTCCACGGATGTGGGCCGGCAGGCAGTTCCATAGCATGCCATGCCATTAGGAGCAGATGTGCCCCTGCAAAGAATGATTAACAATTAGTTATGACCATCGTCATAGATGTGGAGTTGGAATGTAGTCCTTCTGGAATGTGTAGAGAGAAAGCAAGCATGCACAATGCTACATAGCCCTGAAAAATTAAAATCTGGTCTTGGATATTAGATGGTGACATTCACATTTGAAACAATAGAATTTGCCTTCTGTATGTTTATAATTGTCAATTAACAATTAAGTTGCTTCGAATGTGAATGTTCCTATCTAAAATTTAGACCACTTCCTCTATTTTCACTCTACACAATCCAGCAGGCAGCTTTCACCAGGGTGGAACACAATCCAGCTCACAATTTACAAAGATATATTGCTTTCCCTGTACTCAATTGAAAATTGAAGACATCCCTTAGGGCACACTAATGTTCGGGGTAATTATCCTCCATATATTAAGAAAAACATGTTCACTTGAGTTGATAGTGTGAAGATTTTATTAGCTTCAGTTCAGTTTTGTCAACTTGTTAATTCACATCAGTTGATAAAGTTTTTTTAATTATGAATGTTTTTACATTCTCCTGCTCCAATGCATTTCGGGTTAATACCCTTCGTCTGGGAGCATCTACAAGAAACGAACATATATAGCCAGTGTAAATTCTGTTACAAAATAAATATCTGAAATAACATGAATGCTGCATTTGTTCAGAGTGTAAAGAGAGTAGATATACATAGGTGGTGTTAAATAAACGGTGAATCGGGGAGGTTGTTAAAATAAACCAACTAGGCACGTTGAAATGAATCGAGTGAAAGTTGTCGTTTAGGGAGTGGTATGATAAAGTTAAACAATACGAAATAAAAAATGAGTGATAAGTGAAGGTCCGTGAGCATTAACGATCTGATTAAAAGGCTGTGGATTGTTAAATTGACACGAGTATTGAAATCTTGGGTATTTAATATACCCGCTTCGAGGTGATTAAAGCGTGTCGCCTAAAAAACGGCTTACTCAAGTTCATGCGGTGATACGAATTAATATAGCTGGGTTTATGAACAAGTTACTCACGCGAGAAGTCTCCTAGCGGTATGCAATGTGAAGCTGCTTCGCCGTGTGTGACGGGTTTGTGTAAGCCGGCGTTTGGCTGATCGGTTAAACAGCAGACTGGTGCCGATCACGTGGGGTCAAATAGGAGTAATAAAAATAGGACTGTCGCGTATATTTACTATGTGTCTGAACAGGTTAAATGTGAGGAATGTCTAAAGAAAGCGAGCCGGTGAGCTCATAGGTTGATCTGCCACAAAATGGTAAACAGTTGATAAATACACAATAAATCATAAGATAAAAATCAATCAGTGCTACGGCATGATAAACTAATGGTACAAAATTATACACTGTATACTAACAGTGAGGAGGCAGTCCAGTAACGTGTTACCCATACATGATGGGTCCAAAGGAACAGTCTATATAAGATCATTATAGGTAACATGAGTATTCAATGCGTTCATTGAGTCCGTAAGGTTTCATGGATTGAAGTCTATATATCCAATGGTTTTCCCTTTGGAGCAAATATTTGTTGTTATCTCGCCCCTCAATTTTCTTGATGGTTTCTAATATCATACATTTCAGTTGTGATATATTATGGTTCATTTCATGGAAATGGTTGGCCACGGTGGATTTCACATTTTTATTTCTGATGTTTGACTTGTGTTCGTTGAGACGAATTTTGATTTTGCGCTCTGTTTTGCCAACATAAGTTTTGCCACATGGGCATTTTAACATGTATATGACATTATTGGTGTCGCAAGTGGCAGTCACGTTTATTGATATTTTGTATCCTTTCATGGGGTGTGTCACTTTGTTGCCCTGGATGATATTATTGCAATTGTTGCAATTGTTGCAAGGTTTAGTTCCACGTGACTCTGTTTGAACATTTTGAGGTTGTTTGAGAATCTCACCTAGGTTTTTTCCCCTTGTGTAGGCAAACAATGGTAGTGATTTGAACATGTCTTTAAAGTCGGACTCAAGTTGTAGCATCGGCCAATGTTTTAACACAATATTGCCAAATTTTGTGCTTACGTTGGAGTATTTAGAAACGATGACCATTCTGTCACTTTGAGGTTTTATTCACGTTTTTTCAACAAATCTTCCCGATTTAGTTCCTTAATTTCTTTTTTGGCTGTCTCCAAAATTTGCTCTGGGTATCCGCGTTCTCGAAATCTGTTCATCATTTCATCCATGCGAATTTCTGACTGGTTGGGATCAGATGTGATGCGCTTGACTCTTATCATCTGGGATTTAGGTAGATGCTTTTTAAGTGACGCCTGATGAAAGCTCGTATAATGTAAAACATTATTACGGTCCGTTGTTTTGCGATGTATGTCTGTGATAATGTTGTTGTTTTGCAATTTGATGTTGACGTCCAGAAACTATATGGGTTCAGCATCTATTATCCATGTAAACTTTATTCTTTCGTTGATGGTGTTGCGTGTCGTCAGTGCTTGTTCCAAATTTTCTCTAGTATCTTTCCACAGAAAGAATAAATCATCAATAAAACGAACGTACATCTTAATGTGTTTGTTCCAATTTGTGTTGGCCCATATGTGGTTGTTTTCGAATTCGCCCATGTAGATATTCGCATAGACTGGCGCTGCTGAATTTCCCATACTGGTGCCTACTAATTGTAAATACCAGTCCTCCTGGTGTTTGAAATAGCTTTGATATAGTGTGAACATAACTAATTCCATTAGAAATATTTTCATGGATTCGTCTAGCTCGAGTTTCAAGATAGCCTGTTCCATGGCTTCTATGCCTTCGGCATGTGGAATTGATGTATATAATGCGCTGACATCCGCCGTGCACATCAATAGTTGTTCATTGGGATGAATTGTCAGGTTTTGTAGTTTATTTAGAAAATCCGTAGTGTCTCGGATGTAGCTTGTCAAAGATTGGACTGTGGGTTGTAATTGCTTATCTAGAAATTGACTTACCGGTTCATGTATACTTCCCCTGGTGGAAACTATGGGGCGTATTGGTGGATCGGTGAGGTTTTTATGAATTTTAGGCACTGCGTATATTGAGGGGCTTCTCGGGTTGGCTTTTAAAAGGAAGTCCCTGGTTTTTTGATTGATCGTTCCTTGTTGAAGGGCAGTGTCCACGATGTTTTTCAATGTGCTGGCATATTGTACTGTGGGATTTGTTGGTAATTTCATGTAAGTAGTGTCATCCATTATGTGTTCATTCAATTTCTGCTGGTACATTTTTGTGTTCATCACGACTAAGGCGCCGCCTTTGTCAGCTTTAGTGCATGTGATTTCTTTGTTGTTGGCTATGGACTTTAATTTGTCAAGGTCCTTTAGGGTGATGTTCTTGTGTGAAGTTTTATTGTAGTTAATGGTAGATAAATCTTGTTTGATGAGTTGTTCAAATAGGTCTATGGTTTTATGGCTAACTGGTGCTTGATAAGTACTGGGATTTTTTAATCCCATCAGGGGGTCCGGTCCTTTGTCCGTGTAAGTAGTTGCAATGTTTTCAAAGAAATTACGCAATCTTAGTTTGCGGGTTAATTTGAATGTGCTAACCTCTAATTCTAGCACGTCTGATTTGGTAGCTGGTACGAACGAAGTTCCTTTCTGTAACAGCTTTAACTCTTGATTTGTAAAGGTGTAATCTGAAATGTTGATTACTAATTGTTTTGTTGCTTCTTGTTGGGTTTTTTCGGTAGGGTCACACTTCTTGTTTGCGGTGGTTCTCTTTGTTTTGCCCCTCCTGAGACGTCTAGTGTTCCGGCCTGTTCTAAAAAAGAAACACTGGATAGAGCTGTCAATGTGCTCGTTGTTGGTTCTTGTGTGGGTTCTGTTGTGCGTTGTTCCTGGGATCGTCCACTTGGTGGTTGTGTTCGGCGTTGACGTTCAGTGGTGTCGGTGTCTGAGGAAGATGTGTCCGTATTCTGTGTGTATGGGCGGTCTCTTCTTCTCTGGGCGTATATCTCTGCCCAGGTGTACACTTCTCCCATTTTTTAATCGAGCGTGTCACGCCGGAATTTTCTAATTTTCCTTTCGTTGATGTCATTGCTATGTTTATCTAGCTGTTGATTGATATCCGCTATCAGTGTATCCCAGTCTTCTGATGACATGTTTTTGGTTAATTCATCGGTTGTTTCCACTATTTCTTTTTCGATTTCGATCAAGATATTGGATAACTCCTCTATGATTAACAAGATCAGATCTAGGCTGCACTTATTGAGGATGGCGTACCATTTATCCTGAAATGGTACGCCATTTCAGGTGTACCATTTCAGGATAAATGGTACGCCAACAACACAACCAAGAACAACACAACCAAGTGGACGATCCCAGGAACAACGCACAACAGAACCCACACAAGAACCAACAACGAGCACATCGACAGCTCTATCCAGTGTTTCTTTTTTAGAACAGGCCGGAACACTAGACGACTCAGGAGGAGCAAAACAAAGAGAACCACCACAAACAAGAAGTGTGACCCTACCGAAAAAAACCAACAAGAAGCAACAAAACAATTAGTAATCAACATTTCAGATTACACCTTTACAAATCAAGAGTTAAAGCTGTTACAGAAAGGAACTTCGTTAGTACCAGCTACCAAATCAGACTTGCTAGAATTAGAGGTTAGCACATTCAAATTAACCCGCAAACTAAGATTGCGTAATTTCTTTGAAAACATTGCAACTACTTACACGGACAAAGGACCGGACCCCCTGATGGGATTAAAAAATCCAAGTACTTATCAAGCACCAGTTAGCCATAAAACCATAGACCTATTTGAACAACTCATCAAACAAGATTTATCTACCATTAACTACAATAAAACTTCACACAAGAACATCACCCTAAAGGACCTTGACAAATTAAAGTCCATAGCCAACAACAAAGAAATCACATGCACTAAAGCTGACAAAGGCGGCGCCTTAGTCGTGATGAACTCAAAAATGTACCAGCAGAAATTGAATGAACACATAATGGATGACACTACTTACATGAAATTACCAACAAATCCCACAGTACAATTTGCCACCACATTGAAAAACATCGTGGACACTGCCCTTCAACAAGGAACGATCAATCAAAAAAACAGGGACTTCCTTTTAAAAGCCAACCCGAGAAGCCCCTCAATATACGCAGTGCCTAAAATTCATAAAACCCTCACCGATCCACCAATACGCCCCATAGTTTCCACCAGGGGAAGTATACATGAACCGGTAGGTCAATTTCTAGATAAGCAATTACAACCCACAGTCCAATCTTTGACAAGCTACATCCGAGACACTACGGATTTTCTAAATAAACTACAAAACCTGACAATTCATCCCAATGAACAACTATTGATGTGCACGGCGGATGTCAGCGCGTTATATACATCAATTCCACATGCCGAAGGCATAGAAGCCATGGAACAGGCTATCTTGAAACTCGAGCTAGACTAATCCATGAAAATATTTCTAATGGAATTAGTTATGTTCACACTATATCAAAGCTATTTCAAACACCAGGAGTACTGGTATTTACAATTAGTAGGCACCAGTATGGGAAATTCAGCAGTAGCAGTTGGTTCTCATTGGAACCAAAATAAGCATTGCCACTGAAGACCGTTCAAACAAATCCTGTGAATTCAAGCACAAGTGTTTGCGAGTACTCGGTCTGTACTTCTGTAATGTAATTAAAGTATATGAATTTGGAAACTAAAGTTCTGCTCAGGTGCCTTATCAGTAGGTATATTCCTGTGGTGTGTGGGGGTTCCATGATGCCTACTCAAGGGTTCCACAACTGCTTAGAACAATACATGTTAGCATATCAATAAAGAATATGCAGACAGAAAAGCTAAATTAAACATTTTTAAACGCCTTGTATCGATGAAGGAATTTTAATTTGGAGGCTTGAAATTACATTGATGTCTTTAGCTTGATTCGTGGGAGCAATGAAAGTATAGAAAACTGTAGTTTGGCGGATTGGTGGCTTTAATTGGGGGTTGCATTAGAAGCATAAATGATAATGTGACATTGTGATTAAGGGGTAAATTCACATTGTGTTTGTGTGTGTTGTTTTTTTTTTCTCTTGAAGATAAATGAAAGTTTTACAGAGGTATTCAACTGCAGAGTTCACGATATTGACCGTGTGCGTTAACCAGAAAGCATAGGACACTTTCCCACAGAACTGTTTAGTAGTCATTCTTGTCCGATTACGAGAAATTTGGAGTGCACCTTGAATGATACTAATGAATTAGCTGCAAAAGAAAATCTGTCAATTAAGTATGCACTGACTGACTGCCATGGGATTAGAGCATCAAGAATGTTATGTCCTCACTGTTCTGTGTAGTGATCTGAGTTTGTTTAAAGAGTAAGGTAGTTAATCGGCCATGCTGATTGAAGCCTTTGGTGCCATAATGCCTTGAGAGCTTATACCCTTGTCAAACTCTCCTCAAATTAATACGGGGTTCAGTGCATAATATTGGACTCTCCTCTTGCTCAGAATATATTCTGAACAAGAATTGGAGTTTTGAGAATTTTCGTCCTGTTGTGGATTTTCACATGCACTTGCATCTTCTCTATACTTCGGTGGCTTTAGGAGCCATGAGAGGCACTGTCTGAGTATACATTTTCTGATGAAAGATGAACTTTGTCCAAATAGTTGACTTCTACCCAAGGCTGTTTTTATTTCCGTCTTCCCTTGGCTGCTTGTATTTGTTTCACCTACACTGCGCAGAGATCTTTTTCCACTGGAGGTGGGGACATTTTTTTTGTCTTATGAAGGGACACGTGGGCATATTTACATGTTTCTGGGTTGTTTTGGGCTTTTATTCCCCTGAATTGCTGAAACGTGAGAGACTGGTCATTCTCTGTGAACATTTAGGATGCCCACATTTGGATCCCTCATTGGAGGGGCAATAACGAGATTGCTCAGAGGTCTTTAGAGACTGGCTGTACCAGGACAAAATTGTATAAAACTGCTATTTTCGTGTTTGAACATAATGCTGAGGATCTAAAAAAAAAATCCCGTAAGTTGTGAAATACGAAAATAAATATATATAATCAAGATGTAATTTAGCTATTATTCCATGTAAAGCTCGAAGTGACCTTTAGTTTCGATACAAAGTCTGGGCAGTCCATAAATGCGTAACTAAATGGAGCTATGCAATTTTAAGCGGGACAGTTTAATTTATTTCCATTTTTGTGCTTGAGGTCCCCTGGATAGCCATACAAGAAAGAAATTATTAACATTGAAATACACATGGGCACGTATGGCAGGCAGGTCAAAACATATGTTGCATTTATAGTAATAAAATAAACGTAACTATTGATAAGAGTACATTGCTATGGAAGCCTGTCTTTCAAATCTGTGTGTGCGGTATGCACCTTGTGAGGCAGTTTCTACAGATCAAAACATCTTTAGAATTTTTCTTGTAGTCTGTATCAAATGATTGTCCCTTACATTATCTTTGGCATTAGCTGTCACCAGCACTTGGCAGTTTTCAGGAAGTGACAACGGGGAATCTTTTAGTAAGGTATAGAAGTCATTATCATTAAAACGTTCGTGTTTTTACTGTATTTTACCTTTATTGACTTTTTATCCAGTAGGATTGTTACACCAAATTTGTTAAATTATGTTCTTATATAATGCTTGAAATGTGTATCATATTTAATTTTTGTAATATTCCATGGTATTCTTCAATAAAGCATCATTAAACAAAAAAAACTTTATTTTCAGTGATTAGTCTTAACACTGTGACATCTGACTAAAATAAGTAGTTGGTGTGGCTGATTATGAATTTTTAACTCTGTCCAATTTTGAGTTTTTTATGCTCAAGTAGTGCTATCGCATTTACCTGGTTTAAAGAAGGCTTTTTTTTATTCCACAGGCGTTATAATGTAGCCCTTTGAGTAATGTATTTTCCTTTATATCAATTCCACTTCAGGATTATTCCATATGGTGCTTTTATGAGGAATAATTATGGCCTGTAGCACAGAACTATTGACTGTTTTTCATTTGAACAAAAACATGTTTTTAAAATATATTTTTATTGAAATTTTAAAAATACAGCGTGAAGCACATATAGTACAGTAACCGCATACTCTTAGGAAATTGAAGACACGTGTCCGCATTAACAAACCAATATGTGCCTGACCGAACCAACAGTGTTCGGCTGCCTCATTTGCGGTATGCGAGCAGAGGGCACCCCATGAATGAAGATATAGGCAAGTGATAGGGAAAAGGTTATTCTCAATATGGCTTAAATACTATAATATCCGTAGTGTAAACATTAAAACCAGGGACCACCACCCCCATAGCAGTAAAAAAAGCTTAACTTTTATCCCTCAGTCAATCTTAATGCCTAACAAGTTCACATCTCTACTTTTCACATATGCAAGTCATCTTCACATGAAAATGTATTCATCAGTTGTCGCTTTGATATCATTCTGCACTATTGAATACGTCTCTGACGTGGAAACTTTATATTACGTATGCGATAGTGATGGGGCCCTTAAAGTCACTGAAACAACCAAATATTTGTAAAGACAATAGATCTCACCTACGAGAGAATTACGGGCAATGTCAATGTCTTTTAGCCATGTTGTACAGCCACAGCGCTGCTGTGCAGCATTGCTAAAAGAAAAAAAAAGCGCTATCACACAGGCAGCGCTGGTTTAATCACCCTTTTTAGGTCTTGCCTAGCGATGCAGCGCATGGTTTGCTTGCTTGCGAGATCTATTGTCGATTTTTCTTACGAAGGGGGTCAGGAGATGTGCACACGTATGGACAGGAGGTGTGCACTCGTACGGGTCATGTGCACGCGTACGGGTCATGTGCACGCGTACGGGTCTCGGCATTTCAGCACAACATGCTTTTGCTTGTTATTTAAATGTATGCCGCTGTGTTTCCACAAACTGCGTCTTTACTATTCTTTTCTTTACAATTCTTTTCTTTACAGTGCCATCACCAGTATTGTGCAATCTCGGCGCTCCTCGCGCGCAGCTGAATCAGACAACTTGTTTTTCTTTGTCCTGGGGTGTGCACTGGCCGGGGGGCTCGCTCCGCCCGAAGGACGCCGGTGGCGGTGCAGCTCCCCTGCCCCACTTCGCGTCCTAGGTGTGGACCCTGAAAAATCAGGTCGAAACTATCCTTCCCGCTAAACCTCTTGCAAGAGCCGTCCGCGTCAGGATTTTTCCGGTCTGTCTTCTTTCCCTGCAAAGCGTAATGTCTGCACCAGGAAACCATGGACAAAAAAAAAGGTACAATACTTGAAGTGATAGCAAGATATGCAGGCGATTTTCAGCAGACACCATGCGGAGTCCCTTCCTTGATAGATGAGATTCGTTGTCCCAGCCTGCTTTCAAGTTTCCTGTCTGTTTTTTGTGGGGTTGACTTGTTGTAGTGTAGTATAAATTAAGGACTGCAAGCAGCAGCACGTAATTCAGAAAGGGACCGGGTAGGATTGAATGGGGTACCCTAGGTCTGCCATGTGAACATCTTCAGATGGTTTTTTCATTCCGTGTCACCTATGATGCAGCGTTTCCTCTGTCATGTAACAGCCTAGTGCAGTCTGGGAGCTGTGGTCTTCAGTAGAATAACTTTGGTTAAAATGTAAGATTACTGTGGTTAGTAAAAGAAAGTCTGAATGGAAACTGTTTGCACACTGACTTCAAGCCACATAGCTACTGTATGCAGAATGCTGATGCCCTTTCATTCCGTTCAGTCCTTTATTCATTCAGTTGAATACAGCCTCTTGTGTAATCCACGGTACAATAGCTTTATTTTGTAGTGTTTTGAATAACGTGTTCTCCAAAATAAATATTAGTCGTTTTATCAAACCTATATGCTGCGGGATGCACAGAGATATCTGCATCAGCAACAGTAACCGACTGAGCTACATTACATGTTTAATTTCTCGTGCTTGCATTCTTTACCGAGTTGAATTTCCAGGGTGTTCGTTCTTCAGAATTAGTGTATGAATTCCTTATAAAACAAATGCCTGCAAAATATGTTAAAGCAGTAAGTTTCCATATAATTCTGTTACCAGTGATGCCATGTTTAAGCTCTGGGTTTTCATTTGTTGGTCAGACGTATTCTGGTAGTTGATGTTACCACCTCTGGCACCTGTTGTACCGCTAAGTTACATTGGTTAGTAGAAGGAAATCCCAGGACTGAGATATTGTGTCCTTGGTGACAGAGTCCTTCAGGGAGCTGCTGCTCTGCTTTGTGATAAACAATTACATTGACGTGCATGAAAAACATGTTCTGTCAACAAAAACTCAGTATTGGAAAAGTTGAGGCTGGTAACAGTCACCTGTAGACCTTACAACATCACAAAATAAAATGATGGACGGATTGTTGAAACTTTTTAAGCGCTCACCCCCAGTCACAGATCTGGGTTTAATCCATGTTTATTTTGCTCGCCACTTCACCTCAGTTTAGAACCAGCCAAATGCAAATCAGTCTTAACCCTGCTCCCCACAGGAACAGTCCAGCCGAATTGCCAGGCGAGGTCCTCCCTGGACCAGAAAAAAGCATCCTGGGACTGGTTTCAGGGTTCCACCCCTCATCAGCAAAGCTAGCTTGAATCCAGTGGCGCATCGAGCAAGGGACCCTTACCCACTTGAAGCGTATGTAGCAACATTTCTAAATAAACTGATGGACCAAGTGTTGAAACTTTTCAAACACTCACCCCAGGCATGCTATGTTTGCCCTAAGTAGCCATGGGTATACCCAGACCATAGGTCCCTTGTTCGCTGTGTCGTACCGGATTCAAGCAGTTCGGGCTGGACTATTCCTATAAGGAACAGGGTCAAGACTGATTTGCATATGGCTGGGTCAAAACTGGGATGGCATGGTGAGCAAAAGAACAATGGATTAAACCTGGATCTGTAACTGGGTGTGAGTGGTTGAAAAGTTTCAGCAATCTGTCCATCATCTTGTTGTGTTTGCCTGTGAACCTGAGCCATTTCTGATTTTTCACATTGCATAATTTACATGGTGGTAAGCCTTCCTTTAAATGTAAACATAGAAGTGATGGTACTCACTATCCAGAGTACCTGTTTGCTCCTGAGAAGTGGAGTTTAAAACACTTATGGGAAGCACTTCATGGCATGTAAAGGATGAACCTGGTCAGGTGATCACATCAGTGCATTAGACAATGTTGCCTGCAGTAAAGTAAACAAGCATTTGCAATGCAATAGGTCTCATAAGTGCCAGAGTTTAATCTATTGCCATTGTAAATGACAATGCCTCTTTATTTTTTATTTATTTATAAAGTTTTAGAGCGCTTTACAATTTGAGGCAAAGGTAACAAATCAGAACATTAGTCTAACATTGGGAATCTAATCAACCTGCATCCACTCACCCACCACGATTATGTAGATATGTAGATAGATTGTGTTAGAGAGAATTCAGGGAAGAAGTGCTGAGCTTACTTATGTTTTAAAAAAACAACACATAAATAAAAGGAATTGTCATTTAAAATTCCAGTAGCTTAAATTCTCGCGAATGCGAGACCTATTGCATTGCAAATTCTTGTTTAAAAATATTGCTGGTTTGACCGGAGACAACAGGAAGGGAAGGCATGTTGCCGGGGCAACACAGATAATGGAGAGTGATATGACGTGGCGAACGCTAGCCACATAATAATGCTTTTGTTTCTTTATGTTTATTGTAGGATGAGCGAAAACATGAAGGGAAGGTGAGTCTGGGGGTAACAGACAATATGTGGTGGGAAAGAGGGGTTGGGTGCAAACACACAGACAATGGATGGTGGGAGGACTAGGTGTAAGAAACAAGGAGGGAAGTGTGCAGGCTGGAATCAAGCCGCATTGAAAGGAGAGCGGGAAGACATCTGGGCCAAACAACAACCGAAGGAAGGAGTGGAGGTGAGGGCAAGCAGCTACCAAAGGAGGGAGGGAGAGAGGGTGGATGTGGCCAAGCAACAATGGATGGAGGGAGGGCAGGTGGGGGCAAGCAATAGCACGTACAACAAAGGAGCGAGGCAGTGTGGGGGCATGTAACACAGATGAGAGGACAGATGGGAGAAAGCAACTCAGAAGAACACTGGGTGGGGGTGAAGGGGAGTACACAAGGTAGCCCGCTGAAAAAGACTCCTGTAGAGCACTGCCTAACAAATTAGCTGTGAAAGGACACTAGTAATCCTCCAGGGCAGTGAAAAACAGACGAAGCGGAAGGAAGTGTATGGCAGTTGACCAATAAGAAGCAAGCAAATGAGAGGGGCAATGAAGCCAAGCAGTTGTTAGCAATAGGCGGTCTCTAAACTGTTAGAAAACAAAATGTCTAGAAGTGCATGTGCTGTTTAGGCGAGACCGAGAAAGTGCCTCATACTTTGCATATTCACATTTTCATATAGTGCATACTGCTCTGGGTGCAAACATTTGAAGTACCTAAAGTATGCAGATAATCACTTGGGATGTGTCTTCTTGATTGCTAACTACTGTTTAAACCAGTAGCACTTATATTTAACGGCTGGACGCCACCTCTCCTTCGTCCTAGTCCTCTTCCATCTTCGTGTAGTCCCGCCGGCAGCAGGAAGCACCCGGGCACACAGGCTCCCCTGAGCCAATCCTAGTGCTGCAATGCAGCCTTGTGATTAGTCTGAGCGCCCTGGTTCAGCGCTCAGATGGGGATAGGGAGCCTGTGCATGTTCCTCACCAGGCTGTGTAATACAGGCTGGTGGGGAACATGCAAAGTGCACATGAACTGTTCGGCCAGCCCAAGAGGGCTTGGGCCCGCTTGGGCAAACCACTCCTCCCCTGCGCTGGCCAGCCCTGCCCTACCACTGACTGCCACCGGAAAAATAAAATGACAATAATGATACATTATTACCGTTTTATTTTTCCTTTTGAGCAGTGGGGCGGCGCTCCTTTGCCTTAGCGGAGGAGCTGCCACTGGTTTTAACAGTGCTACATAGTGCATGTCTGTGGTTTCTAACCTCTGTAAATAACCAATCCTTTGATCACCCACTGTAATAGTGCTAAATTTACCAAACTCAGGTGAAAGGCTGAGTCTGCCTTTTCAGAATTAAAGTTTGTTACCTTAAGATCACTCAGATGGCAGCGGTGTGTATGAATTCACTGAGCCATCTCGTCGGCTGTATAATCAGCAAACTGAATTGTTAACAGAGAGAGCATAATAATGTGCCCTGATCCCTCTATGTGCTCTCTTATCCCAACAGCTTCACCGCCGCTGCTGGAGCAAAATCACCGAGGACCAGCTGGCCTCCACCCTCACCCAGAACCCACCCTCCGACCCCACCGACCCAGACGCTGCCGCCCGCAACCTCAGACAGTGGATCGGCGACTGCGCAAACACTCTCGCCCCGCTCAAGAATCCCTCCATCAACCACCCCATCAAGAAAGCCGCCTAATTCACCGATGAACTCCAGACCTCCAAACGGACTTGCCGGAAGCTGGAGAAGAAATGGCTCCACGACCTCACACCAGACAGCCACGCAGCCCACAAGGACGCCATCCGCAGACACCACCACCTTCTCCGAACTGCCAAAAGGTACTCCTTCAAAACCCGCCTGGATAACAACGCACACAACAGCAAAGAGCTTTTCAACATAGTGAAGGAACTCTCCAACCCCAGCGCCAACACCAACGACATCCCGCCCTCACAAGACCTGTGCAACTCACTAGCCACCTTCTTCCATCGCAAGATCGCTGACATCCATGAATGTTTCAACGCCCCGTCTGCTCTGACCACAACAGACCCCACCTCGAACGACACCTGCACCAACCAGCTGACGTCCTGGTCCCACGTCAACGATGATGAGACACGCAAGGTCATGAACTCCATCCACTCAGGATCTCCATCTGACCCCTGCCCGCATCATGTCTTCAACAAAGCAGACGCAACCATCGCACCCCAACTATGGAAGGTCATCAACATCTTCAACACCGCGACATTCCCGTAAAGCTGGAAGCACACCGAAATCAACGCCCTCCTCAAGAAGCCCAAGGCGGACCTCAAGGACCTCAAGAACTTCCGGCCCATCTTCCTGCTCCTGTCAAAGGTCATCGAGAAAATCGCCAACATACAGCTGACCCGCCACTCGAGGACAACACCATCTTAGACCCATCCCAGTCCGGATTCAGACTAAACCATAGCACCGCGCAGCCCTCATCGCCGCCACAGAAGACATCAGGCGCCAACTAGACAATGGCGAAACTTCAGCCCTCATCCTCCTGGACCTGTCAGCCACCTTCGACATAGTATGCCACCGCACACTGAGAACACGCCTCGAAGAAGCCGGAATCCAGAAGAAGGCCCTGGACTGGGCAACATCCTTCCTCTCTGGCAGAACCCAGAGAGTCCGCCTCCCACCATTCCGATCAGAAGCCACTGACATCATCTGCGGCGTACCCCAGGGCTCTTCCCCCAGCCCGACCCTATTCAACATCTACATGGGCCCCCACGCACAAGTGGCCCGCCAGCACGACCTGAATATCATCTCCTATGCCGACGACACCCAGCTCAACCTCTCCCTCACCAAGGACCCGCAAACCGCCAAAAACAACCTCCACGAGGGAATGCAGGCCATCGCCGAGTGGATGAGGAGCAGCCGCCTGAAACTGAACTCTGACAAGACAAAAGTCCTCATCCTTGGACCCACCCCCTCTGCCTGGGACAACTACTGGTGGCCGACCACACTGGGAACAGCACCGACACCCACGGACCACGCACACAACCTAGGATTCATCCTCGACTCCTCCCTCTCCATGTCGAAACAAGTCAACGCCGTCTCCTCCTCCTGCTACAACACCCTCCGCATGCTTCGCAGGATCTACAAGTGGATCGCGACCGAAACCAGAAGAATGGTGACCCAAGCCCTCGTCAGCAGCAGGCTGGACTACGGCAACGCACTCTACGCAGGAATCCCGACCAAACACCTGCAACGGCTGCCACGCACCCAGAACGCCTCCGCCTGCCTGATCCAAAACATCCCTCGGCGCAGCCACATCACCTCCCACCTAAGAGACCTGCACTGGCTCCCCGTCAACAAGAGGATCACCTTCAAGCTCCTCACCCACGCACACAAGGCGCTCCACAACACCGGACCAGCCTACCTGAACAACAGACTCAACTTCTACACCCCCGCCCGCCAACTCCGCTCCGCCAGCCTCGCCCTCGCCGCCGTCCCACGCATCCAACGGACAACCTGCGGCAGATCTTTCTCCGTCCTCGCCGCCAAGACCTAGAACACCCTCCCCACCCATCTGCGGCAGACCCAGGACCTGCTCGCCTTCAGGAAGCTCCTCAAGACCTGGCTCCTCGAGCAGTAGCAGCACCCCCTCCCCTAAGCGCCATGAGACCCTCACCGGTAAGTAGTTCACTTTACAAATTCACTGATTGATTGATTGATTGATTGATCTCGTCGGCTGTATAATCAGCAAACTGAATTGTTAACAGAGAGAGCATATTAAAGTGCCCTGATCCCTCTATGTGCTCTCTTATCCATGACTTTCTTCCTAGTTTTCTTGTCCCCGAATGAGCTTCTTAGTTCGTCCGTGAGCAGATAATGTACAGCAACTTCCATCTCCCTTGGTGGCTCACTTGTGCCCATTTGATAGCTGCAGGCAGTGACGGAAGCTGCTCCCTGCAGGGCTGGTGTGCAGCAAGTCCAGGGCATGAGTGGGGCACAAAGGTGGCCTAAAAGTGTGTTTATTTTATTTTTTGCAACTCTTCCTTAACCACATGGCTGCTGCCGAGGATCCTCTGCTGTGCTGGACCGCAATAAAAACGGGTGTGGTCATGACGAGCTCAGCTCGTCATGAGCACAGGAGCACTGTACTGCATGACGAGCTGAGCTCGTCATGAGCATGGAATTAAACGTATGTTTTGTTCAAGTACAAAATGTTTTCAGCGAGTTCCTATTTAAATAAAAAAACTATAGGCTCTCTTTCCTCTCCTTCTTTACAAAGCTTACGCAGCCAGGGACATCATAAGGATTTTGGGGGCACCGGGCCAAACAAAATTTGAGGCCCACCTACTCAGAAACTCTGAATTGACTATCCCTTTCCTGCTCATTCACTCCATCAGTAGCTATGATCTGATCATTGACAACCCTCTTTGTTGCCCCCCAAACCATTAAGGGGTGCCCAGTCTTCATGGTGCCTCCATTCAGTGCAAAGTTTTTGAATAGTTATGAGATACTGAATATCCATGGGAGCCCCTATCATATTTTACAGAGGTCGAGCCTGTAATAGCGCATGCGCTGTTCTGGCAAAGACTCATGTAGGGGCTTTCAGAAATCGCTTCAGATGCTCGCACACCCTGCATTTGTGCTTTTACTTTTGGCACAGGCTATTGGCCTTTGCGTGCGTCTTTTTAACAAAGACAGCATGCAATTGGCCAAAGGCGGGCGCATTGCTCCGCCCACGGCATATTGGTGTCGGTTACCCGCAGGGCCCACATCTATTTTCAATTATCGTGCCCAGACACGGGCGTGATAATTAAAAACAGATCGCTCGCTGTGGCGCGTGTGCCACTCACGGGCTCTTAGTGCATTACAACCCCTGAAGCACTCACAAACGTCATGTCCATACAGTTGTGGCTCCGGCCAGACAGCGCCACTGTTCATCTGGTACATACACTGTCTTATTTTCCAAGGTTTTTGTTGTTTTGTTTAACCGCATGATACATGAGGACATAGAGATGTTACAAGCAGCCCCTTGTAGCTATTTCACAGACTGACGCCTGTACTTTCTGCCACTTTTATATATTTTTTAAATCGTGCACTGATAGGTTTGCAGCAGCCTGCATTTGATGATGGCTGCAACATTTTACAAGAATAGCAAATCCTTGTTCTCAAAAAGTTGCGGAGCAGGCGCCCTTTTTTGATGCCTTCAGTTGTGTGGTGTGGTTGGTTGTGTGAGGAAATCTCGCCGCTGCGGCTGCGAGTGGACCCTTTTCCTGATGTCCACTTCTCGGCGCACGCTCTGTTTACACTCATGTGGCCTTTGACTTGTGAGCTTTGCAGCCTTTAGGTTTTAGGGGTGATTTTGCTATTGTTTTGTGCGATTCACAAATCACTGTGAACGCTTCGAAGTCCAATTATTATGACTTGTTTTCTCGAGCATCTTTCATTTTCAGTTTTGTTGTTAATGTGTAGCCAGCAGGGGCTGAAATCCGAATGTCAGATCGGTTTTCAGTTTGGCATTCACACCATGGCCCTGGGGATGAACGTAGTAAAACGTAATAGCAGCAAATTTGTGCGGGTACTTGAAACCCGAGCAGTCTCGTTTTTTTTGTTTTTGTACACTAACCATATTCTTACACAAGTGCAATCTTGAATCAAACAGCTGTGCTGGGTCAACAACTATTTTTGATTGACTGCTGCTACGTCATGTGTTCGGGGTATGAAAGGCAGTGTTTGGTTCAAACACCTTTGCCAATTGTCTCATTAAAGCACATTTCTGGGGGTGGTGATGTGTGACAAGAATGTTTGTGTATATTGTTTGCATTGTATTATGTTGTGATAGTGATGTTTTGTATTGTTTCTTGTGCCATTCTGTTTTCATGCTGCATCATTTCAACGCGGTTTTCTGTTGCAGTGTAGGTCTTACTGTAAAGTGTGTTATGACTTTTCGGTTGCAATGCAATAGGTCTCGCATTTGCTAAATTTAAAGCTATTGGCATTGTAAATGACCATGCCTTTTATGTATCTGTTTTTAAAATCAGCACATAGATAAAAGCTTTGTCATTTACAATGCCAGTACCTGAAAGTTTCTTAAATGCGAGACCTATTGCATTGCAAATACTTGTTGGGTTATGTCACTGTCTGGAACTGTCATGAAAGCGTAATGATGGGTCACCTAGAAAGGTGGGGAACTGGGTCAGAGCCCGCTTTGCCCATGCCTTAAAACGTCTCTGTATTCAGAAGCCATCAGGCAGTAAAGCACTTCTCTGGTATTTACACATATGAAGCTCTGTTCCTGAGAAACGAGTCCAAACGCCCTGAATGAACTCCAGTTGCATGAAACCTCGCCTTTGTCAATACACAAACCTCTCCCTACCCAGGAAGATGATATTAATATCTCCAAAAGATAAACGTAAGGAGAATTTTCATTCACACGCCTAAGGTTCATCAGACCACTGTTGGTTTCTCTCCATATATGACTTTATCCCCACTTCCTGTTCGATTGTTACTTTAAAAATCCTATAATGCAAATTTCATGTAACCAGTGTTTCAAACCCGATAAAGATCCAGTAATGTTGAAACGTGTCCCTGTGGTTTTTGGGACGGGGTTTGGGAGGAGGACATGCTCCGCTGTACTTTGTGCCCTGTTGCTTGCTTTGTGTAAAGTTTATGGAGAAGCAACAAACGGTGCCGCTCCGGTGCGGGGTGTGCATTCATGCGTGTCTGCAGTCCAAACATGGACATTTCGTATTTTCTTCATCAGGAAAACTGTCGGTGCTTCTCAGCTCTCCCAGCCCTCGGTTTACCTGGGTCGTTGACAGCAGGAGGCCTCGCAGGCTGGCTTTACGTTTCCAGACGCAACTGCAGTTCATCGTCTGCCGTTTTTAAGATTACCTCCCACGCAACAACTGCTTTCAGCATGTTATTTTGATAGATAATTCAGATGTGGGCCTAACTCAGCTTTTGAGATTGAATCGGGACTGACGGACAGTGGGCGTTTGACAGGTCGGATTATCGGATTGAGTTTCTATGTAGGAGTTTGGGGTTTCTTGAGGGGCCTTTCTCAGATGCAAAACAGAGATAAAACACCTGGTGAGGTAGGCGCATTAGTAACTGACTGCTCGTACGATTGGTTCCCGGACGTTCAGTTGCCATTTTTGAGGGCTCTTCTAAATGGTTCGGATTGTGATCAAAAATAGGCCGGGGCACACCAAATAAAAGTGGCTCATATTTGCGCATTGCGCCTTTTTGCAAAACACTGCTTCAGTGTTTAAAGTGGTATGAAAAGAAAGGAGGGGGTCTGTAAAAGAGGCATGTTTTCCTAACTTCACTGATCTAAAATAAAATGCAAATGATGGCTGGGCTCTTTGTGCACGGTTTAGTTCACACTGGTGACCACACCTGAGTATCATTAGGCCTCTTCTGCTCAGGCCCCCTGCCCCTGCTCAATCTGCATACATTAATGTGCCCGTAGCCAGCCCACGTCATATTTTTATATCAATGGGCCAGCCCAGTTGGAGACTGGGAATGAAAGGGGTGGGTAACAAAGGCCCATCTGCATCTTGCTCAGTCCCCCATGGTGGTATCCGAAAAGCACAGACTGATCCCATATCAGCCACCACACTGCCCCAAAAATCGGCCCACAGCTTCAACGCCGATACTGGCCCATTACCCGAGTGTCCACTTTACCAATCCGACCCTGGCTCAACCTTGCAGTTTTGGGGAAAAAATCTTGAGACAAGAGTCTCTAAGTGTCTAAAGACACTTAGAGACTGGTTGGGAGTTTCCAAAGGTGTCCAGTGGCCAAAAACAAGCAGGATATACGTTTCCTCGCTAGGGAATGAAAGTCATCTCTTCTTGGAGGTTCTCACTTAAGGTGTTTTAAATTGGGTTTTAAAGTATTTAGTTGTGGGTCAACCAGTTGCTCAACAACAGATCCCAAGGCTTCCTTTTTTATTCAGATAATTCCCCTGTGGGCCTGTGAGTATGATATCCTAAAGCATGTAGCGTTTAACCCCTTGCATTTATGGAGGGAGTAGCTCTTTTCAGAAGTAATACACACAAAAAACTTCACTTTTGTACAGTAGTTTTTAGCAGACCTACTTCAGTGAATTCCTGGTGGTGGCATCAGAAACGCCACAGCTCAGCAACTCAGACGTTTAGGAGCAGAATCAGCAACTCTGCAGCAGAAGGTGCTTACAAGTCTTAAGTAGTTCTCAGTGGCGCTGTATGTTTAATATAGAGGCTAGCACAAAAACTGTTTATTAATTCAGTGGACATAAAAAATGATTAATACCTGCCACCCAAGCCAATCTTGTAGCCTAAGGGGCGTGGAATAGTCTGATTGTCAAACTTGTTGGAGTGTCATGGTTGGTAGTTGTGTTGTTGGTACTGTTTCTGGCAACGACCATGGGTAGAGCAAGCTGCAGTGGCCTCCTGATTAGGGCCCTTGAACGTTTGTTACAAATTAAGCATGGGGGGGCTCTTTGTATTTCCGTTTGTACCCATGCAAGCTGAGTTGACGTTCTTCATGAAGAAGGTACTTATGTGACTGTAAAAGCAGACATGATATGCCATGCTGTGGATTTTATATATAGAGCCATAGTGGTAAGCGTATACCTCTACATCTAATTGAAGCCATGGCTTCCACTGTGATGTCTTTGGTCTGTTGCTTTCCCCATTTGAGTTCCAGTGGCTTTGTTTTCCTAGTGGCTTCTCAGTCACCCCATTATTTTATGCTTTGTCACTGTATCAGCTCCTATGCTCCATGCATATCTAAGCGTTCCCAAATGTACCCACCTGGTGCCCCCGGCTGTTTCTTTTATTGTCCCACCAATTAATTCCTTGCATGTCTTTCAGCTCTCAGATATCCATGCTTCGCCTCTACCCTACTGCGTTGAAGCTTGGTGTTTATATTGACTTTACTCTTGCTGCCGGTAACCATAAAAAGTGTTTTCCTGCAAAAGATGTATTGTTAGTTTTACAATGTATGCTGATTGTCCTTCTCTGGTATATTTTCAAGGTACTCTCCCAATTCTCACTCTCACTGGCCCATATTACTTGCACTTCCTCCTTGCTCATGCCATAACCCATTGGACTGTGATTCCAAAACCCGTTACAGTTTAATCATATATAGCGAATATAATTAAAATAAGGAATGTTGTACATTGAACAGGATTTCGTTCTGGTGGGTAGAAGTATTGAGTGGAACTGCAACAAATCAATGTGGTGATAAATAGACTGCGTTACTTACGTGAGCCATTGTGTAGCAGTATGAACAACAAGGACAAACATCTGAACATAGTTAAATGTAAAGCTTATACAAGCGGCCAAATAATGGGCAAATGTGACCTAGCTTTGTATGTTTTTACAAAACGGGCATTTTTACAATGTTTGGGCATTCTGTAAGAATTGTGAACTTCTGTGGCCTTGCGTTTTGCAAAAAGGGTGTTTTAGTGTGATCTAAAATCTCAGCAATGTTAAGCTGGTTCTGATGTTCAGTGGAGGTTTGTTCCAGCGTGTTGGCCCTAAAAGTTGGAATGACCTGAACCTGGGCGGTGCACACTTTATCAGGCAAGGACTGGCTGATACTTGATAGCGTGAAGAGATATTTGTGTATAAACTGTTGGAGTGGTAACTTGGGGACTTCCCATCGGTGGCTTTGAAGGTTAGCTTTAGAAGTTTACTGTACAGTCCTAAATTGGAACCAGTGGTTGCCAGTGGGTGGCCACTGGCACTCATTTTAAGGGAAATGGCACTTATTTTCTTAATACATTTACGGAGAGCAAGAGAGGGAAAAACACAAAGTGGAAAAACGGAGGGAATGCAAAGGAGGAAACACTGTTACGAAGGGAGAAAACCAGAGCCTGCACAAATGAGATAAAGGGGGAAAGAATGTTCGGCAGTGAATTAAAGAGGCATTATGTGGTTTCAAGACTATGCAGCCTTGATATTTCGTGTGCCATCATTTAATTGCACTGACCACAGGCTTCTGAACACAGCTTCGAGTACCAGCAATACTTAATTTTTCAAATTAAACTGAGCAACAGCATTGAGATTGAATCCGTGGGACACTGTTCTTGATTATTGCATTTATCCAGATTCCATACAGAAAAACAGGTCTTATCTATTGATTCTTCATACCCTGTTAGACTGCCCTAAACTCAGCTGTTAATGCCATTTTCCACTACTTCAATCCCACAGCACCGGATTTCTTGATCCACTTTAGTAGGTTTGTACCTCTATAAGATTCTAAACCTAGTCTTCATGTTGTTCTACCATCTCACCCTCCTGTGCCTATTGGTAATTCCGTAGCTTTGTATCCTCCCCGTCTCATTTCTAGCTTTCTGATCACCTCCTATTCTGTATTGTCAATCTTTCTCTAGGCTACTCCTCAAGATCACACTGTTCCTGCCCTTTAGAGAACTGCCGCTTCTGCTTCACATGAGATACTTTCCTAATCCTCCAGGGTGACCTTCAGAAATGAGTGGAGGTTGTTTTACAGTCTCCAAATTATATCCTCTGCGTTGGCGGTTCTTCTTGTATCGTGTTTGTGCTGTGATGACCTTGGAATGTATTAGCCCATTCTTCTTCGTCAGAGAATTCCAGCCTGGTCCATGAGTAATAGAGCCAGGCCATGTATTCAGGGTAACCATTAACTGTATAAATGATCCCCATGTAGCATTCTTGTATATATAAATATATATTTCTGTCCTTCATGAACATTACTCTATGGGCCCCTTCCAAACATTTCCAGTAAGTGCCTCCTACCTGGTTTAAAGTAGCTGGTGGTATGGCTGTAAATTTGAAGTGTTGAAGTTTTACTCACCACTTTCTGGTTGTTGCTGTAAGTATCAATGATCCACCGGCGATACTGGCCAGAATCATAACTTTATCTAGGAATGAACTGGGTCTAATAATGCACATAAGTAGAATAAACCGGATCCATGATCGGTTCTGCTAGGTTTGGACTAAAATTATGGATTGTAAAAGCAGAGATGGGGTCCTAGATGTTGGGTTGGATACAGTGCATGATGAAGTAATGAGGTGTTGCAGTGGAGATTAGGAAATGGACTTCTAACAGACTGAATTTGATATTGGTGCTTAGGTTGTATGCAATATTGAATGTATGTGTTGTGTAATGTAAAAGTGGAAAATATCATGTTTCAAACCTAAAGTTAATTGCAACCATTTGAAACCAGAATGAATGGATTGGGTTTTTTTCAAAATGATTGTGGTTCATGATCCATATAATTGCAGGCTGTGCGAAATAGTTAATAATAGTAAGGCATCTATTCCCTCATTCAGTTCAAGGTAAAATGTAAAAACCCACTCCATTTACTGTAGATGAAGGCATTGCCACTATGACTCCTACTGCAGTTGTCTATTCTATCAGCAGATGACGCAAGATCTCCTGTGACACTCAACGTATGTCTTGGAACACTTCTGGGATGCCTGATATCCCCCCTCTCCATCTTCAGACTCCAAGACATCAGATCTCTACCACTAGCGACAGATCTTCCGTTTCCAGAATAGCCCAAGAGTTCAGCCATTGATGGAGCTATTATCTAGATGTGCGTGTGTCTGATTCAGAAAAGGAAAGACTGTCTATTAGTCATTCCAATGGAGCCACCATAGTCCATTGGCATCCAAGCCATGGATTTAGGCATTGGATTGAATCCACTATTATCCAGGGCATTCCTTTCTATGGAGGATTTCAGAGGTCATCTTCGACCCTCCCGTTTCTCTCCATCTCTTATGGCACTACATACCCATTATTGGCTATTATTTAAAAATGGAGATATATTGTGCATCTTTCTGTGTGTTCTTGTGAGGTTTAGGTTTGGCATGTGCCAAGACTCTTTGATTTTACTAAAACTGTATGTATATATATTATACTCCTAGAGGCTTTCAGCAAACTCTTGTCATCCACTGGTCTGTTGTCTTTCACATTATTTCTTCCACCCACCACAGCATACAGCATGTGCCGGTGCGTGAACCCACGCCAACCATTGGCTGACATCACCCTGAGTAAGAGCATTCCGCTCTTTCAGAAGTAACACGTCTGCACACAAAGTATTTACCTCAAGTGCCACGGAGTGCTATGGCACAGTGTGCCTTTTAGGACCGAAATAACATTGTTGCTTTTGGCTACTATTTTTTGTATAGATATTATGAAGGGCCCAGCAGCTCAACATTTTGCAAAAACCATGACAAAATAAGCACTGAACATGCCAAAAGACTTGCAGTCCGTGGCAGACCTTTCAGTTTAGTTAATGTTTGTTTCCATATAAATTGATCTTTAAGATGATCAAGGGAAGGCATTTAAAAATAAGATTTCGTTTTAGTGGAATTAGGAACTCAATTTTAGGGAGGTTGTCTGGGAGTCTATATATGAAATAATGACTTCAAAGAATATGCTACGTTTTAATACAACAATCTCTGTAATAATTAACAGCTACAATCGGTAGTCGATAAACAGAAAGAATGGTGAATATTTGCATTTTGGAATTTGATTTGCACGATGAAGTGCCGCTGGCAGTCAGCGGGCGCAGGCCCCAGGGCTCTGTGGGGCTGCAGCCACTCCCTGGGCCGCTTTTGTTCTGTAAACAAGCATCGGACCGATCTGTGGCCGCATTCCGTAAACAGATGCGAAGCCTCCAGAAATCCGCAGGGAGGGACGCAAATGCAGCTGTTCGCAGAGTTCGGTGCAGCAAATAAGGCGTTTTAGTGTGCTGGTTGCCCACTCCCTACATTTAGAAATAGGTTTCCCCTTCCGCGGTCCGTCGATGCTCTGAAGTACATTTCTGGGGCATGCCTCTCTCCTTGAACACGGGAAAGGGGAGAAGTGGGTTAAAAATGTGCATGGCACATACCCGGGACGCACCGTTCCTGGAGAGATGAGTGGTGAGAGCTGAGATCCCATTAAAGTAGTGGTGTATGTTGGAACATTACCAAGATGTGCAGATATCCTTGGAGCGGGGGTGGAAAGGAATGGGCAGAGCGCAATAAATAATCCGTGAAAGTTTGAAACTGCAGGAGTTGCAAACCGAATTTCTCCTGTTAAGAAATAATGCCACTTTTTATGCCCTTTTAAGTAAAACTATTTCCCCAGTCTTCTGTGTGACACAGATTTTTGGGTCAGTGCCGCATTTCATGTGATAGTTGCTGCCGAGCTGTTTTTTCCGAAGGAACAAAGGCTGCATGCTGTGATTAGTTTGCCCTACATTAGATAACTGCACTATGGACTTGAACCCCCGCCCACTCTACCCCCATATTTGTCATTGGCTTGTGTCATTGTCCTTCGTAAATGCTGGCTTCTGATTCGATAATACATTTGTTAGTCCCTCCTCAGTACCGCCTTGTCTTCATTTGTAACCTTCCATGAGGACTGGCCCTTTTACTTCTGTTGCTACACTGTGTCATATTTAGTCTGTAAGCACTATTTTCTTTAATGAGTTTCTCCTACTGCAGGCAGGACATGCGTTCTTGCAACATTCAGCGCACTTTCCTAGCAAACCAGGACATTGGCGGCCACTTCTTTGAAATGAAATAAAATAGGTCTCTCATTTACAAGAGTTTGAGCTATTGACATTGTAAATGACAATGCCTTTTATTTATGTTAATTATCAAACCAATAAATAAAATGCATTGTCATTTACAATACCAATAGCTTAAATTCTCGCAAATCCAAACCTATTGCATTGAAAATGCTTTTTACATTTCCTTTTGCAAAATTTCCTAAACATATTGAGAAATTACACATATGTTGTTTACTAGTGTCTCACATGGCCTTTTTCATGCACAGGTGCATTCCATGCATAAAAGTCAAACCAGATGACAGCAAGAGAAGGGCTCAAGACCTGCATGTTTTGGTGAGACTTTCTTCACAAGCCAGTCTCACGTTGGTGAAAATATTGCAAAATTGGGCAGTAGAAAAATTTGTGAAAATCCACAAATTGCATGTGGCACCTCTCCCATTCACTGGAGGTGAGCACAGGCTCCCAGACTGCCCTGTGGCTAATCCTGACAATGCTCATGCCTGAGATCAGTTTAAGTATTGGTTTGAGTGCCGATAATTTGCATTCCAGGACAGACTGGGAGGCTATGGCGGCTCTCTCCAACTCCACCAATGCAGCTGGGTTTGGAGAGAGCTTCACTGCGCATGTGGGTTGGCCGCCTGAGGCACTTCCCCATAGGGCCTGTCAGCACCCTGGCCGTGCCCCCAAGACTCAGCACAAGAAAAATAAAACCCGTTTTGTTATTTTATTATTTTGTTTTTTTAAGTGTTTCTGGTGGGGGTGCCGCTCCTCTTAGCCATAGCAGAGGAGCCGCTGCTGACTAGCAGACAATGAAAGATATGGCACCTACCAGCAGGACAGGATGAGGAGCGGGCAGCCTTCAATCGCATTAAAGGGCAGACAGTATTGACATCGGGCACACTTTGCAAGTACAAGGGAAGGTTGTCAGCCCTTTAAAGCCACAATGCAATTATGATTTGTTTGAAGCATTTTAAACCCATCCAAGGCTGAGACAGTGGAAGCATGCAGTAGCACTGCATCACTCTGAAAGTCTTAACATTTGTGATTAAACAGGCCTCCATGCAGCTAATTATTCATAGTGAGAAAACCAAACCATTCCCCTGGTCCTCACTTAAAGCATACATTGTACATGACTACCATACACTCTACTAATCATGCATGCTCGGCCCGGCTTGCAACATATCAGCCTAGGATAACCCAGTTTTTCAGAGCCTCACTAGTGAATATTTTTTATATATATATATATATATATATATATATATATATATATATATATATATATATATATATATATATATATATATAATATAATATATATATATATATATAATATATATATATATATATATATATAATATATATATATATATTTTTATATTATTCGTTTGCTTGTACATATACTAGTCCCAATCCTCATAATACTGACACAAATGGGAAGGCTGTCAGTAAAGGTGTAAATATAAATAACTTTGATGCTTATAATCTAAATGAATTCTGAGTAAATGAAGGCATCTTTTTAAAAAAAAAAATAAGTACATCTAAATAATAACTGGGAATGGCCATGATTTTAATACATATGTTGTATTCTTCCTAGGTGGCATCTAAAGGACGATTACTGTACATGCAATCAAAACGAACTGTTAATGAATGTTTTGGACAAATCAATGTTTTTAACTTCACGAGCACTTTTTATTTACCTTTGATTCACCATTTATCCCACCATGTATACTTTTGTATAAAGGATACTTAACAGGATATTGTACATTATAAGATGGCCGCCGATTTGGCGAGATTTAGTCCTCTCTCTATGATATGGAGGAGGTGGGGATAAAATGGTGTTTCTCACAATAATCGAGTTGACACTGACGAAGCCCTAGTGGCGAAACGCGTTTGTCGTGGGGGCAGGGGGTCTGCCTAATAAAATTCTTTTCTTGGACAAGAGACTTGGAGTGCCGTCTATCTTTCGTTTAAAAACGAAACGTGATGTACATATATATATATCATCTGTTGACTGCTGCTGAAGGTTGAAATAATTTATGAAGAAAGAAATGCCGACCCTGCAGTTTTTGATGGCTATTTTAATTCAAGCAACAAACCAAATCTTTGTTATGATTTGTATGGTCTGGTTTATTTAAACCATTTACTTTTTATATAAATCTCATTAATTTAAGGCATTAATTGCATGAGAAAAACACTACGTGCATACAATAAAACATATACAAAAAACATTTAGCTCAAAAACATTTGACAAAGAATATTTGACAAAAGAACATGTGACAAAGTAACATACAATCATTTAGTGTACATAAATATGTGAATACAATCATACGAGAAGCGTCAATCGTTATATGATATTTAGCAAAAACTTAATTATAAGAATAAAGCTGTTCGCAGTAAGGACCAAGAGACAAAATAAATTGTAACAAATACAAATTTTTCAATTGTCTGATTAATAAACAGATCACTTAAATCCTTTCTGCTATTGCCGACGCGTTTCGAACTTGCTCTGTCATTTGACAAGTTCTCATCAGGGCTTTCTCGTTTTAGTCGTCTTTATTTTCAAGTTGGCAGCGGGTTTCCAAATGTTCAAGAGATCTTATTCAGTCAGTGTTGGTCGTTTTCTTAGAGCCGGTGGTCTGCACCTTTATTTGGTATGTGTTCAAATCAGCCGTGCGCTGGACAAAAATCTACTCCCAACCGCCAGCCGGCGGTGGCCACGTCTTTTTGCTCCTTATTCTTGGCGCTCGGAGTATTTCCTTGCAGTTCCCCTGTTATTCAGACCTTTAGCCGGTTTCAGTTCGATTTTCTTATTCTGATTTCAGGATGTGTGATTGGAAAAGTCAAGTTTTGATTCCTAGTTCATCTTTCATTCCTGTCACTGGTCTCTCTATTCACATATTTATGTACACTAAATGATTGTATGTTACTTTGTCACATGTTCTTTTGTCAAATATTCTTTGTCAAATGTTTTTGAGCTAAATGTTTTTGTATATGTTTTATTGTATGCACGTAGTGTTTTTCTCATGCAATTAATGCCTTAAATTAATGAGATTTATATAAAAAGTAAATGGTTTAAATAAATCAGACCATACAAATCATAACAAAGATTTGGTTTGTTGCTTGAATTAAAATAGCCATCAAAAACTGCAGGGTCGGCATTTCTTTCTTCATAAATTATTCTATGGTCCAGCTTACCCTGTGTCCCGGGACCTAACTCCTCAGTTTTCGTGAAGGTTGAAATAAAACATCTTGCCTGACAAAGAAGTGGTTTGCTTCTCCTTCTTCTCCTTCTTCGCCGCCGAGGCTTTGGTAGAAGTGGATGGAGTTATTTGCTTGTGATATATATATATATATATATATATATATATATATATATATATATATATATATATATATATATATATATATATATATATATATATATATATATATATATATATATATATATATATATATATATATATATATATATATATATATATATATATATATATATATATATATATATATATATATATATATATATATATATATATATATATATATATATATATATATATATATATATATATATATATATATATATATATATATATATATATATATATATATATATATATATATATATATATATATATATATATATATATATATATATATATATATATATATATATATATATATATATATATATATATATATATATATATATATATATATATATATATATATATATATATATATATATATATATATATATATATATATATATATATATATATATATATATATATATATATATATATATATATATATATATATATATATATATATATATATATATATATATATATCCTTCCGAAATAAGATCAGAGGCCAAAAGGGGATTTCAAGACACAGAACACGTTTATTTCCGAGTGTCCCAGTGGCGGCGAATGCATTTCGGCATGGTTGCCTTCTTCAGCCCCCTGCACTGTGATGAGCCCTTCTCCAATGAACCCAGTCCTGTGTGAAATACTTGCTAGCACCTGAATCCCCTCCCCGATGCAATCAGCACACCAGTAAGCGTTCATGATGATCTCTTCGAACTGCAAGTCCCAGCAACCACTATGACGGCATTGCTGAGTAGGTGATATATATAGAACATGGGGCACTAGTGGGTAGTGTTGGGTTCAGGAATCACGCATTGGTTGGCATTGTGAGAATCCCACGGCGGTGTGCATTGTGAGGTGCTCTGAGTGGTAAGCCACGCAAGAGGCAAGCATTGGCAACCCATGTGAAAAGCCTCTCAGTTGGACAGTCTAAGGAGCACCGTGTGGCAGTTTGAGGCGCAAGACTATGGGGATAGTGTAGAGCTGGCATCTGCGGCTATTGTGAGGAGTGGGCATGTGTGTTTGACATGTGGAGCTGCCAGTTGTAGCCGCTCTATGGAGCAGGCACTGTTTTGTAGTCGATGGATGAGGCATCCCTTGGGAGTGTGTGGAGGAGACCCTTAGGCAGTTTGAGCTGGTGACAGTGATGATCTGGCAATGGTGATTGTCAGGAGCTGGGACTAGTGGTTGAGTTTAGGACTTGGCTCTGGTTGTTAGGAGGTGACACTGGTGGATAGTGTGGGGAATGAACACTGATGTTCGGGGAATGTAACTGGTATGTTTATCTCAGGCAGGCTGCAATCTAACTTGTGGTTTGTACAGCATTTCAAGGTCATTTAGCCGTTCTGCTCTGTATACTAATTATCTATTTTTTGTCTGCACCGTTTGATTTGACTATTATAAGTGAACACGGCTGCAGCAGTGGAATTTCCGCAATGGTGGGAGAGCATCGCCAGCAGCTGAAAAATAAAACAATATTTTGTCATTTTTTTTATTTTTCAACTGCTGGCCGAGCAGCTTGTATAGGGAGGGACGGGACCGGGGCATGGGAGGGGGTAGGAGGAGTGGTAGATGCTTTTAACTGCCCCTGTCAGTTGGGCTAGACGTCTCAGGCTGGCAAAACTGACATGCACACTTAGGTTTTTCCTACCCAGCTGGTTTGAAGAAACAGCACAGATTCACTCTGCCCCTCCTCCCCCCCCCGCCCAGGGATTTCCACATTTTAGAGGCTTGTACAGAGAACCTAACACTGCCCATAGATTCCGGTTAAATCTTGGGATAGACAGTTAATTAGGTGAAGAGGATCATGGTTTCCAACCAGGGATATATTTCTTAATTTGGGGTTTTAAATTATAGAGGCCCGTGCCTAGTAGAGCCTTAAAAGTGATGCAACAGGCTTTAAATATCCTTTATTTCATTGGGAGACAATTAAGGTCCCTTAATAAGGCTGTAATGTAACAATTCCAGGGTTGATTAAAAATCAGTCAGGCTACTTGTTTCTGAATAACCTGAAGTCTGTGAAATTGATTTTTGGGTGGACCAATATATAAGGCATTGGCATTTGTCAACCTGGGAAGTTATTAGTCATAACCGCCATGATTAAGGCATTTTAATTAGGAAACCTGGAGTTTTGTGTTCCTAGTCTCATACATTCCATCATGTTCCCTGGAAGCGTCTATGGTTGTTTGTTTTCCTGGCAGTGTGCACTCAAGCATGCTTGATAGAATCACTTATTTGTTTGAAGAGTTTTATATAGCACAAACATGACCCTCATGGGTATCGGAGTGCTTTACAAACCTTCGAAGAGCAAAGACTTATAAAACAAATCCTATCATAGGCTCGTAACAGTACAGGAAATTACAGCTCACCTGATGAGGGCGATCACACCTCAAAGGTACAACAGATAGGTAAAACCGTTGTAGTGGTTTGCCTCACTCCCATCAGTGATAAGCACGTCAGCAGATTCCTTGGAATTTCTTCTGGCCGATTGTCTTCCAGGCGGCATAAAATTAAGTATGTTTGCTAGCGACTAAATGCAACTCGTGTTAATCGCTTCTTTATGACTGAATTTGAACCAGGAGCCCCAATATATATTGAGAAATGGTTACCAGTTGTATTTAACTCCCTAGTCTTTCTTTGTATGGAATTACTTTATGGCTCATCCATGTACTTTTCTCATTGTCTGTTAAAATAGTTCATCCGAAAGCATTGGAGGCAGATCTCCAATCAAAGCTCCCTGTAGGCGGGGAACATTGTAGCCACCACAAAAAGATTGTGTTTATTACACAAGCGTTGTTTCCATCACTGTTTGCTTCTCTTTTCTTGCTCTTGTGCCATACCTCAGTTGCTACCTCTCCTCTAACAAGTTTTTCCTCTGCCATCTCATATTGTCTATACGGTCACGCGCAACTGGTATCTCAGCCCAGGGCTACCGGTCAAGGACTAGGTTTTCCAAAGGGCAGGCTAAGTTGTAGCTAGCACCTCCAGTAGCAGTTTCCGGCATAGTGAGCCTAGGAACATAATTGGCTGCGCTTTCAACCACACGCGCACTGATAACCCCGACCGGAAGCAGTTACAGGACTAGACCTCAATACTTGATATTGAAGTCTAAAATAAATTGAGCTATACTTGTGTAATTAAATATTGACTATCCAGTAGTATGGATTACAATTTCATATGATTTTACGTTGGCATCTGTATTTTTTTGTAATTATACCAACTGAGCTTCATTTTTATTATGGTATACTTTCATAGAAGGCACTGGCTTTTATAATTGTTGCCTCCGTAAGGATATCTAAAATTATTTGGGTTCGAATGAGGGCATTTTGACATCATGATGTACAAAAATTGTGTTTCAAAGTACTCAGGGGTGGGGGCTGCGCGGTGAAGGAGAGTACTGCCAGAGCCTTTTTTCCCCATCTTTTCCACTGATTATGTCTCATGCATTCATGGGGTCTGAGTGACCCTGACCGTGCCAGGAAAGAGCGTGGAGGAGCTAGCACCGCGCCAAGTGAGTAAACTGGAGTCCAGATAGCTTTTGTTAATAGTAAACATACAGGCTGTGCTGAAGGTGACTGCTAGCTCTTCACTGAATACTTCTGCATGGAACGTTCTACTCCTAAATCTTTTCATAGCAGTAGAAAATAAAGCCAACCTGCAAAGGCTGTGCACAAGGTCAGTGTGCTCTTATTATTGCACATGTATATCTGTGTTCTATCATGACTGGGCCTGATGCCCACTTCCATTCATTCTTAATCAAAATCAGCAATTGCATGCCAGAGTGCATTACCCAGGCACAGGGTTGTTGCAGGCAACACAGCCACCCTTAGTCGTCTCCATCTGCGGCAAACTAGGGACGGGGAGGGGGGTGGTCACTTGCCCCATAATTGCCCCCCCCCCCCTCCCTGGATCCTGGATTCTTCGGACGCCCATGGTCGTCTCACCTCAAAGCACTTGCAGAATAATGGGAGGGATGTCTGGGTGCTCTTCAGGAATCAGCCTCGTCCAATGGCTGATGGCCTGGTGGCTGTCTATGGCAAACAGGGGCACGAGGTAGGAAAGCAGAAATTATTCACCAGCTGTGGGTCTGGTGTTTTCAGATGTAACTAACATTATACCACAATTGCTGCTTCACGGATCTCAAAGCCTTGGCACAGGTAAGTTGACTAAATACAGTCGGAAGTGAAGAAAGACTTTATACTTATGTTCAGCAAATCTATTTGAACCCTAGGTTCAGGTGCATTCCTTCATACACGCACAGTACACTGTAACTAGAACACAAATATAAATCCCTGTTCTGTCTGTCTGGATCACTTCACTCGGCCTCACACATGCCGCACTTTAAGGTGTGACAGCAGGACAAGTCCAGATGTGCTGTATTTTAACAAAAAGAAATCCGAGACACATACACAGTTCTGAACATTTTATTGTTTGCTTCTGGGTTCAGATTTCTTATTAGCAATAGCTATAAATAATTGAAATTGAGCTGTCCTTGCATTGTGGACTGAAGATGGATGTGTTCCCAAAAGTGCAGTAGAAAAGCCCTAGAATCCTTTTCTGACTTCCAATTCTTCGTCAGTTTAATCCTGAAGAGAAAATGGATCAAATTAGTATCAAGCAAATCTTCACCGAAAGAGGGCAAGGTAGTGGTGGGTGGTAAAAGGTACGCAGGAGCATTAAGACTGAATTGAGGAGTCTTGAGAGAAATTCGACTAAGAGCTAGGATGCCTAATGTTTAATGGCAAACATAAATATATTTGGTAAATAAATGTACCCCAATAACTCACTTGATTTAGAGCAACTGTATGGATAAAAGGACAATGCCATACTTATTACTACAGCGCAGTTCAAAGTCCAATTAATTACCAGTGTTTGTATGCAATTCACAAGATAGCAAATGTTTACAGCCTCAAGAATTGCATGTAAAAATAATTTACGCATGGAAACAACTCTTTCTAGTCACAGGGCCTCTAAAGTGTGGTTTTACCATACTGCACACATGTAACCCTCTTGCATATTGGTTTTGTTTAACTAGCTATTATTTAAACAAACACACGTGAAAAATGTAACATAACCATCTACACAAATGGGCAGAGTGTAATAAGCTATGTTACCACTGCTAAGGGAGGGGAGAGGGGTCATGATCCATTCGAGACGTCACACATCACACTGTGCATCTGCATACATATGTGCATTTTGTATTTTATTACCTTAAATAGTGTTTGTACTACGTTGCCAATTCTTGGTAAGATATTTGTGTTGTGGCTCATAAGTGTGCTTCCGCTTGCTACAAATGCACCCGAGCGCAGACACACACCCCACCCCTTCTTCACAAAACAACATGTAAATAATTAGAAAGACAACCACTGGGAGCATGTCTTGCTGTAACGTCTTCCAATATCATGTAATAGTATTCTTTTGAAAGAAGTTGATTATTAAAAAAGGACTATCCTGCAAGTTGGAGCTATTTAAAAAGACATGACCTAACACCATTGTAAACATTTACACTCTGACATAGATGCTGGAAGTAGGTGTGTGGGAATTGTGCTGCAGCACTCTCAAAATAACTGTGCTGAAGTTCAGAACGTGAATGTGCAACACAATTTTGTCAATTGTCAGGCCATGTCTCCTCACGAATTGCTGCTAATTCTCTTAACATGGAAATTGTTTTTTACTTTTATTTCTCAGACAGCAAATTGAGAGAATTTTTTAAAGTGAACTATGTGACAATGTTGCTAGGGTTCAGGGAGTAAAGGCTGTAGTTGTCAATTTTTTTACAACAACAAAATGTAAATGTCTTTAAATGTGCTCTAGAAATATTTCAAAATGTATCAGCAGTTAGGAAGGCACGCACAAGCATTCTTTTTGTGTAGTTAAAGTTTGATAGTAGCAATGATTTTAATTAAATGAAAACAAATCAAGACACTTTCCCTGGTGATGAGCACTTGATACATATTTGCTGAACCCCATTTTCTACACATCAATAGTGTGCTATATAGTGCATGCCTGTGAAAATTTAGTGGCAACTTTATTGGAAAAGTCTCTAAATGACAGTGTGCTGCCACAGTATGCTCTAGTCATCTATTTTTGGGATGGCATGCTCCAAAATGCACCACCAACTCCATACTACATAAATATAAAAACCAATAAATTAACTGTAACTACAGCAACACTTGAAGGTCTGAGTTTATTAAATAAAACTTAAACCTATACATTACCTTCCTTATAAATGTATACCTTACATGTACTTATGTACTTTTATATTGATACCGATAATTCAGCATCTCCAATGCACTACCCTATACCTCACCCTATACCTCTCTCAATATATTCTCTACCTCCACTCTCTGACTCAGCCCAAATCCCATTCTACTACTGTGATCGCCAAACTAACCCTTTCTAAGACTTTTCCCTCCTCTACCCCTCCTTCCATCATCTCATACCTTTTACTATATTCAGTTCTCCCAAACAAGCCTTTCTAAACCCCTCCCTCTGACTCTTCTCGTCCACCTCCCCTTTACTCATCACAAACCTCCTCCTACTGCTATGAGTGCCCAAAAAAATTAAAACACTTTCTAGACCTTCCCTCTTTTTTACCTCAACTATCCTTTCCAAATCCAACTAATAGTCTAACATGTCCACGTCCAAAATAATTTCTTATTTCCCTAATCGAATTCCCCACAAATCCAGTTTTGGGTTCCGTAGTGGCCTGCTACTTGCCTTTTTCGGCGCCTCATCAGGGCTAGTAAGCGCTATATAAATACAAACTCTTCCCTCTTCTATCCCTTCACCATCCTTTTTCAATCCAAATAAACTCACATGTCCACCCCTCCAAATTAATTTCAGATCTCGCTATACTAATCCACCACTAATCATTTTTGAGTTCTGGAGTAGCGTGCTACTCACCAAAAAATTGCTTTGACACCGTCAAGGGCAGTAAGATCTATATAAATAAAAGTACAATACAATACAATACAATGCTACACCAGTACAAAACTCTCCTGCTACATGAGCGTGTCTCATTTGCAACACTTTTCTTTCTGTGACGCTAAAAATTTTCATAATCGTTATTACTTAAGTGCTGTAACACTGATGGCTGCAACCCCACTTTGAAAATTGTTAATGCACTACTGCACTCTGACATGTAAGGCCAGTAATAAGTTTCGTTTAGTTTAGAACGACATAAGGCTTATTATTTTATGGTCATTAGGTTTTGAGAGTTTTACTGTGCTTTGTGGTGTACACCTTTTATTAAAGTATGTTTTCCAAGATCATGTAATGATGGCAGCATATTATGTTTTGCTGGTGATATTTTGTTTATTTCCTTTGAAAATTGCATGTTGGTTGTTTAGTAAAATAAGCCATCCTATCGATAATTATACCTAGCGTAATGGTCCAGTGTTTTGTAAAGGCTCACTCACCTGTTCATCTTGATTGGTTTTGTCTGTGGGTTGCCAAGGCTCCAGTGGCGCATCGGGTTGAAGAGGTGGCTGCTGCTGCACAGGAAATATTGGCTGACCGGACTGTTGTGGCTGGTGGGGCAGAATTGGTTGACTTGCTTGTGCAGTTTGTTGAACGTGGGTTGGTTGTTGAGGTAACAGTGGCTGCTGGCCGAGATGTTGCAGGAGTTGCTGGTGCTGTGGCAGTATTTGTTGATGGGGCAGCATGGGCTGCTGAGGAAGCATCATGTGGTGGTGGGGCTGCATCGGTGGAATTGCGTGCATTTGTGGAAAATGCTGCTGGGGCATAATGGGAGATCCTGGCATGGTTTGACTCTGCAACCATCCACCCATTGGTTCATAGCCGTAGGATGGATACTAGTGAAAATAATTATGTAGCATTTGTTAACGGTACTCAAACAACATCTTGACAAATATGTTCTAGTTTAATTTCAAAGACCTTAGAATTAACAGTGCATGCACCTTTGCTATCCGAATCACAGTTTTTTTTTTTACATTTTCACAGACCCATACAAACCGTGACACAACTACTCAGTGATCCATAAAGCCACTAAGAGATCAACTCACCCATGCAGCCATTAACACAACCACTAACTCGCATATAGAGCCACTCATGTGCCTACTTACTGACCAATACATCCACTCTCTCACACACACACACTCGTACAGCCATTCTCATCTTGAACGAGTTACCCATATTCACATACCTACTCACTCACTCATACAGTCACTCAAACATCCACTCATCCATCCACTCATCCATCCAGTTACTCACACATCAACTCACTTATTCATAGATATACTACCACATGCTCACTCACCTATACAGTCACTGAGACAAGCACATACTCTCCCATACAACCATTTACTTATTCACCCCTGTAGTCTCTCACCCACCCATACAGCCAATCACACACACCAAGGCACTCACCCATAACCACTTATACACCCATTCATGCACCCATACTTTACCTCGTATACCCTGTTACAGACACTTATGTACCTGCTCACTCACCTATTCAGCTACTCAAGCACTCTCTCATTCATCATTTACAGCCACTGACACACCCACTCACTCACCCATACAAAAATGCACACAGCCACTCACTCATGTATACAGTCTCTCGCATACCCACACACTCGTCTGTACACCACTTACACACCCACCCACTCACTCATATAGGCACTCCCATAGCCCCTTACCTTAGTATATATGTTTAACACTCAGTCCCTTCTGAAAACACTCAATATCTGGATGATGTAGTCCGCGATGTCATTTCAGATGTCATGAGTGATGTAATATATGAATTAATAAGCATTGCATTGTGGTGGCATAAGTTATAGTTGGCTCAGCTAACTATAACTGCTGATCTTGTCTGGTTTTGTACAAGTGAAATGTCAGCCTAACTATACATCCCTGTCACCTTGTTTTTTTTAGTGAATATATATGTATATAATTTTTATATATATAATTTCTGTATTATCGTTATTACTTTCTTGACATATACTCTGTACTCCAAATTGATGGCATTTCTGGATAACTAGAAATATCAGGAAGATGGGTATCTAACTAGAAAAACCTTATCTTTTATGTGGAAACAAATAAACTTAGAATAATATCTTTCATTTTACCCTTGTTTTGTTGTGTAAAATAAGCCTATTTCCTCCTCTAATTTTTTGTCTTGTACTTCAACTGACACCATGACTTTCTCGTGCTTTCTCCATGACAATTTGAGATGTTTCCTCTTTGATATTCTTGTTACCTTTGGTTGTTTTTGCTTTTTGTACCTGCTTTAATGACTTTCATAGGTTTTGTGTTCTTACTCACTTTCATGTGATGGCCTCACCTACTGACCAATCAGACAGTAACTTTGGGAGGCTTTCCTGCCTTAACTAGGTCTGCCCACTTCGGTCATTGGCTCACCTAATTGTGAGTGACAGCATTTTGCTTCTGCTTAAAGTGCACTTCAGACGAAAACTAGTTCAGTTGACTGTTCGGCTAATATATTTGTTTGTGTTTTTAACTTTGTTTATTGCCCCTTTAAAAAAAATCCTTTTACAAGGTCCTGGCAGCTTCCCAGAAACACCTACCAGCACCTTTGCTGCTGTTTTCACTTACCAGCATCCAGTGGTGTGCACTTCTAGTAGCTGCCATCTTGTAGATTTGTAAGCCATTCCAAGATGGCTGCCTACACATGCACATATGGGTGCATAAGCATCGAATTTTGAAGTGCTTTTGTAAAACTTAATATGAAAGACATTCTAAGATGGCAACAACTTCATTCGGATACAAGTGGGACAGTCTTACAAATACGTTTAGTAAAACATTATTACAAACTTTTTAAAGATGGTGCTAATGCACTTGCTTGCAGTGCACTCATAAAGGTAGGCATCTTTAAATGTTGGTAAATAAAGTTTTACGAAAACATTTAAAAGGGAAACCAGCATCGGCAAAGCAACTACGCCTGCAGCCTATGACAGACATATTGGCTTTACCAATACCTGTTTCTCTCCTGCTCTCCAGTCTTCCCTCTTTCTAGGAATTTGCACTTACTTTAGGACAGTCAGCACCCCTCGGCTTACTTAACTAAACGTTATCTTTCAGTAGTGTAGACTTGCAGTAACGAATTTAGGATATTGAGTGCCTCCTTGTGAATGGAAATATTGAAATATACTACACATTAAATACTGGTCTGTCCTCATGCCTCGGTTTCCTAAATATTATGCTGAATAGGAAAATTACTATGCAGTTTGATAGCCCAGTTAAGCAATGTGATAATGCGGGTTGCTTTTACCATTTTTAAAGTGGCACACTGTTTTATTTTCACCACTTTTCTAATCGCATGCAGAGACTAACTTGCATCTGCTCGCATATTAAGTTCATTATCCATTCACATTTTGATGTCATGAATATCACTGATTGTCATTTCTTTTTTCTGTTATTTTCTGTTCCTTCCAGCTTCCTTGTTGCAACTTACTAGTCATTCATCTCTACAATTTACTAACTAGTTTACACCTTCGTGCGAAATAATGCTTTCCTTGCTTCTTATTTCCATGTGAAATAAGTCTATCAGCATTTAATTCATACTCTCTCAAACATTTTCTGAGCTTTTAGGAAATTAAACTTTAGAAACAAGCTCTATGTATTGTGAAATTTCAAGGAATTGCCCTTCACAGTTGAGTCCTGGTATTATACATTAGTTACATATTGCCACCTAATGCATTTTTCTGCTGTTAGTCTTGGGTGCTACTCCTAATTTTTTCCCTTATTATATTGCTCTTGAGTTGAAAGTAGGCAATCTTAATTCCTACTTCAAAACTGCCCAGGTCTGTAGTTAAAAGATAACATCCATTCTGTGGATGTTAGCACATTTACAGAAAAACAGATTGTATGCACTCCTCACATGTACCCTGCTATTTGTTTCAGCTGAATTTCTGAATTCCTAAATAAAGTAGATAAGTATAAAAACTTAAAGCTTACCGGTTGCCTCATCATTGATTGATACCACTTTAACGGAGTCATTACCTTAAAAAAACAAAACATTAAAATACATAATGTTGCCTACTGTTAACCCAACATCTCACTAAATAATATATTTTCCAAAGCTGAACATGTGCAAAACATAACAGTTCATTGACATGACTACCACTAATCCTACCAACATTTTAAAAGATAAATCATTAGAGCAAGACATATCTATTTTGAACGGTATTTAGTAGGGGTTGATGTCTAAGGTTTCTTAGCAGTAAAGTTGGCAGAAGTACTGGATAGTGTCCTGTAGTTTTTTTAAATCTAGCTTTTTTGGTCCTCTGCTGCTCTTGATGTGGTAGTTTGCAAGTCCTAATTCAGGCTTTAAATATTGGTCACCAGTATGTTCATCCAATTAATTAACTAAAATTAACCCTTGGACTACAACTCCTAGAATACAGTAATTTAGCAAGAGGCAGTCCATGACTAGAAACATGACATCTTGCTGGCACAGAGGTGGCATCTCCATCCATGCAATATATCAATATTGCACCTGACGATTCTGGTCCTATGGACACTTTACTATATTATCAGCTCCGGGCGATCTGCAAGGAGATACATCCCGTGTTCCCCCAGCCTCCCCCCTCGATGGCCACTCTTGATTTCCTGTTCTCTTATTCCTCCCCTCGGAAGTTGGTGACTAAACTTTACGCCTTCACGCTGGCGGCTACCTCCATCTCCCTGACCGTGCTCGTGTGGCATGGAGCGAGGACCTTGGTGTGGAAATCTCCCAAGCTGATTGGCTTTATTGTTGCGACCAGACTAAGGGACTGTCCCCAAATTACCGCCTGCTCCTCATTCATTTTAAATATTTGCATAGGCTTTACCGCACTCCTGTTCAGCTGCACAAGTTGGGACTCCCCCCTAGTGATAGATGCCTGAGCTGTTCTGCTCCTGCGGCGGATTTCTCTAATCTCACCTGGCTATGCCCCAAGATCTCCACTTACTCGTGTGATGTCTGCGCTGCTATTTCTGAGATCACCTCTTCGCCGGTCCAGCCTGAACCCTTCCCCCCCCCCCCCACCCCACCCCACCCCACCCCCCCCCCCCGGCTCTGCCTCCTAGGCTTTGTTAAATTCTGCCCAGACGCCTCCTGCCGCTTGATTGCCATGCTACTTGTCCCCGCGCGGCGTAGAGTTTCCCATGTGCTGGGGTCGAATTGTTCACTGTCCTGGTGTGCCCCAGTAATATCTGCCATGTTATTGCCTTCTGATGTTCTGTACTACTGGTCAACCTACTCATCTTCAATCGTATTCATGTATATGGTGCGTTGATTCAGTGCAAGTATGTAACCTGTCTAAGCAATCTTGTCAATAAAACAAAGAAAACATTTATATATCCATATTGCTTGCTTAATTTCCCAAAATAAGGCCTAGATCCTCTGTCATGCCTTAGTACCTAAATCATTAATCAATTCCCTTCTTTTTTACCCTAAAAAACTTGTTCGTTTCATCGCTTGCTTTCTTTATGGTTCATTTTCAAATGGCACCTGAAAATGAGTTTCATTGTTTGGGCGGTGGTAACATTTTAGTATTTGAAGGGACTTTTTTAAGACTTGGCTGATGAACAACTGTGGATATCTTCTGGGGAACAGTACCAAAGGTTTGAGGTAAAACATGTGCTGGGTAAAATATGGTTAGTTTGCGCCTGGGGACTTGTCTAGCAATATCTAAAATACCTTTAGCTAATAACATTCTGGCTCCAAAAGATTGGGCTAAACCCTTCAGCATCTCTTGTTATCTAGTGGTTTTAGTAATGGAGTACGGTTCCTGAGGACGGCAACCCAGTGATTCTTCGGATTATGTGCGTACAGTTTTTAATCATTTTAGGATTTCTTAGTGACATAAGTTGCAGAAGGCCTGCGGTTCCCATTATGTTCTCCATAGGATGCCCTAGAATCCAACTGTACAGACTGTACTTTGGCTCTAATGGAACGCCTCAGAGGTCAATAAAAGTAACTGATAAACATCAGTCATGTCCTTGCTAAGTACTTTTTCCAGATAATATTTGGACTTTGTATTTGATAAACAAATTCTCTTTTTCCAAGCTTAATTTTCCTTGTGACAGATTTATCAAACCAGCAAGTGGGATATGTCTGCATTACTTTGTAAAGGTTCATCACACAAACAAAAGAACTATTTCGTGTAGTATGCTGCCTCTAACCCCAACTCTCTCTAAAGGAGACTGTTGCTTCCTGGTAGTAGGATTATGTAGGACCCAAAAAGGGATAGTATACCTCGTAGCTGAAATTGATGTAACCTGGGTGATTTGGATGAGGCGGGAGCTGCAAAACAAAACAGCACAATAGTAAGCATGCCTATGTTGCAACAACATACATCTTAAAATACTGCATCGACCCAGTCCACTTAAACTGTGTCTTCGCACAATCGGGTACTTATTGATTATAGAGTTAGCAATTGACATTTATTAGCCTAGGTTTGAGAAATTAGATAAACTGTTATTAAAGATTTCTTGGCATGAGTAGCAATCAATAAAAACTTTTTGTTGAAAATAACAATACATAAATGGGGTGGCGGAATGGGTGTGCAATGTCTAAGTACCCAAAGAACAATCTACTTAGTGGGCCTTGAAGCATTCCCCAAAGTGCATGTAAGCAAAATCTAGAGAATTGAAGCGATAGTAAGACCTCCAAACCCATCTCTTTCTTCTTTATATGTCGGGCTCATAAAACTAATGACAAATCTATAAATATATATATATATATATATCCTTCCACCAAAGCCACTTACATACTGCTGAACTCTTCAACGAGTGCCTCCGACGTGAGATGTGATCAAAACGAGGGTGAAACAGTTTAATTTATACTTTCAAAATGTTGCACTTACCAGAGGACAATAATGAATTATCTGGCGTGTTTTGATACATATAATAGCTTCACACGCAATGAGAGCTGACTTACCTACTAAGATGCAAAGAAATATGTGGGCACGTTAATGTTGAGATGTGCACGCTGTAATGGCAGAAAAACTACAAGCCATTTGAATCGAGAACTGCGAGTCCTCTGTTTGTGATATCATCATGTGGAATCAATTAACTAGTGCTCAAAAGTGTGCTTTATGACCTTTTTTTAAAGGAACGGACATGAATAAGGCTGATTGCTGAAAGGCATGGTCATAAAAAAAAGTAAAGATAACAACCCATGAGTGCTCAGATTGGTTACTTGAGGGTCTATTTGGTTGGATAAATATTAGTAGTTTATGTTCTAATTGCCAGTTTTCAAACCATCCTGTATCTTCCGTTTACCATTGTGTGCCAAACGATGCTGTAGATATCCTCATGTACCCCATACATAGAACTGCCAAGCCATGTCTTCCCTGGACCGGAAACAAGCTTCCGAGGACCGGTTTCTGGCATTCCAGCCGTCTTCAGCCCGGCTTGCTTGAATCCAGTGGCTTGGCAGTTCGGGCTGGACTGTTCCCATGAGGCACAGGGTCAGACTGATTTGCATATAGCCATGTCTGAACTGGGGTGGCAGAGTGGGCTAAAGAACGGTGATGGATTAAACCCAGATCTTTTGACTGGGTGTGAGTGTTTGATTGATTCAGATGCTCCGTCCATCACCACCCCCTTTTATACCGCTAGTTGTATCCTTGGCGTGGTAAAACGGAAAAAGAAAAGCCTGTATTCATTCCCTTTTTCCTTTCCACCTACAGAAGGCCTCTGTCAATAATTTGCGGTGCTCTTTAAAAAGAAAAGGCTGTGAAATAAGAGTGTAATATTGAAGAGACTGCAAAAGCTGGGGCGGCTGTAACCATGCAGTACCTTTACCATGCATGTGTTACAACCCATGCACTGTTACCATGCATAGCCATTACCACATATTTTTTGCAACGCATTTTCCTTTACCATGCATGACTGTACAATGAATTAACGTTGTAAAGGTATGAATGATAAAGGCATATACGGTGCACTGGTGGTAAGGGTATATGCTGGTAACGGTGGTAAAGGCACCTGTGTGGTCAAGGCTATCGGTGTCGTTAGAGGAAACAGAGAGACCTTTGCACTTTCTCTTGATGACCTGTGCCGCACCTCGCCTCAAAAGAACTGCCTCGTTGTCCTGTAGAGGTAAGGGGGATTGGGCCAAGGCTGGGGGTGGGTTCGGATTTAGGGCTTTAGATTGTTTTTTTAAAACCCTGGGGGGGAGGGGGGGGGGCTCTGATCCTGTTGTAGGAGATGTGTTAAAATATTGTGTAAAGTTTAATTCGCCCCAAAAGAAAAATATTTGAAAATTGTTATTCATTAAGAAATGAGCATTCCGTTTTTTGACATTAGGTTTGCCTCCTTCCTTTCAACTGACTTAAATATGAATATATATATATATATATATATCTCAAACCCGTTAATCATGAAAAGACAAACCTATCTACATCGAAAATAGAATTTTTGAATATCCACAAGAAGTTATGTACTATTTGTCTTTTAACAATATGCCCTTTATATGTGCTCATCACTAGGTAGTATCCAATCTTCCTTCTGAAAAGTTACATGTTCAAACAATATTTAACAAAATATTGTTAGCCAAAACTGTATTTATATTACAGGACAACTGAATTTTTAAAGAGATTAAAACCTCTTACAAGGAGTTAATGCCCTGTCAGTAAATGGATAGCATGGTACTCCATAGGTTTTTGATCATAAGTGATAGCTCAGTGGGGTGCATGCGGGCTCTCTCTGCTTTAGTTACATAAAATCTCCTCTATTTGCTTCGCTCAGTGTAGACTCTATCACTAGTTCCCCATGCATAAATCGTGTATGCAAAGGAAAACTTTATTTTTGTACAAATAGTTCTCTTACCACTCCCAGTTCAGTCTGTTCCTTCAAACACTTGGTTTAGCCAAACTAAATTGCTGTGATACCCAGAACCCACAAGAGTCCTTGTTTAGCCAAGTCTTTATATTAGCTAAACTTTATTTTGGTCTCTGTATTTATGCAACTAAAAAGATGTATACTAGATATTTTGAGCTGGTGCCATTCCATGATGGTTAGAGGGCTTCACTGCTCTTGTTGGTAGGAATAGACAAAGTAAATAGCAAATGCACCCTCTTAAATATAGTGTTCACTTTGCACCAGGTGCATTCTGAAAGAAACTCGTTTCATTATGCAGAAGAGGATAACTACTATCTCACTTTGATGAAATGAAAACCATCCCTTCAGAGTTGTGACAAATATCTAAGCGGTCATCGTCTGTTGTAGCATACTTGTTTTCCCTTGCTGCATAAAATTACTAAACTAATGTCGCTCATCCCTAATTAATATGCTACCACTTGGGTAAATAGCTAACATGCAATTAAACAATGGACATTGCTTCTACTATGGAACAAAACCAAATCTGATTTACAAGCGTCCATTAATGCCAGTCCTAAATAGACCCGATTAATGATTGGGGTCCTACACTGTTTACAAGAGAAAGATTATTATTTTAGATTATTGGCTCTTGTACATATAGTCTTGTTTAAACCAACATATTGTTGGGTGAAATTGTCTCTTTGCTTGGAGTTCCAATAATTGTTAGTCCTAGACTACTGGAAGCATAGTAGTCCTGTTGAGATATGCTATGTTTTTTTTTTGTTGTTAAAAACAAAGCAGCCCTGCAGAGGATTTATGTGCTGTATTTTAGAAGTAGTTACCTGGGTAAGAAGTTGTGATTACTACACTCGCTTTACACCATTGTGCTTTAGGCCTGTTCAGGAAGGTAAAAAGCTAGTTCAAACCCCAAACTGCTTAGAATTTACATGCGAGGAACTGTGGCCTGCCCCTCTTAGGCCAGCCCTGCATTTTAAACAAGATTTTTAATAATTGTGTATGCCATCAGACTGAGATTTATCTTTTAAAAATAGATTTAGGGCCGTGAAAAAACACTCTAGTCAAATTCATCCCGCTCCTTTTCAACCCCCACTCAGTCCATCAAACCCTCTTCGCACATTATCTTACAAAATGCTATCCACATCATATTTTCTTAGTCTGCATTCAAAAGCATTAGTTATTTGCTTAGTCAACATATTCCTGTTTACTTACTGGCATTGCTAAAGTCACACTTAGAAGGCAAGTGAGCAGGATACAGAGCCTCATCTTAGTTGTGGTGAGATCTGTGCTGTCTTGGCCACTTCTGCAAGAAGAAAGAGTTCAGATATTCAGTTTTGCCTTTATTTAGCTATGAGAATGATCATTCTTCTATCATGATTGACGCAAGCTTAAGTCCCTGTGATCAGTAATGAAACTTTTATGAATTAACATGTTGATTATAAGCGAATTATACCTCCTCTTGCTCACGGTCGCCTCCGAAGCCATGTGATGGATGGCTGATCAAAGTGATATTAAGCTGCAGCTTTACGAGCCGCTGACTAAGCATAGTGTACTTGCACAACTAGTATTCTTTGTGTAGCAAAACCCTTGATGCTGTCCAGTCTATGCTGCTCTCATCACTAAGGAGCTGGTAAAGAGATTAATATATTTCTATCAAAGTTAAACAGAAACCATTGCAAGATGGTCACCAATGTGGTTATTCTCCAATATGGCTGGCGTTTTGTAATTTTTTTGGGATATATTGTTAATCTTAAAACGCAATTTCAAGATTGTGGATATCTGTTTTGGAGTATTAAATTAAGCAGTTAAGCAAAAGACAGAAGAGAATGACCTGGTAACAGTGTGCAGTTGCCAGTCACTCAAACAGCTAGCAGATAAGCGGGAAGGCAACAGGCAAGAAAGAGTGGTGAGAGCACGGACGGGTCACCAAGCTATGACATATGCTATCATGGAAAGCTAAACCACAACTGGGACAAAACAAGAACAAGGAGGAAAGCCATGGAACCAGGGACATCAAAGTGTGAATAATGAGTAAGGGGCTGATCCAAAGGCTGCTTTGTGTATTGTACTGTGGAAAATAAATATTCAACCACAGAGAGCTTGAAGTTGTCTTTAGGAAAGAAGTAAAAATAAACTGCTATATAACACCGGCAGACTTAAGACAGCTCCACTGTGTCTTGGAAACCTTCCACAAGTACCACTTTACTACAAAGTGAATAAAATAGCGTTTACCATAGAGGTCAAATTGTATGAGACTGAAAAGATATAAAAGAGAATGTAATTGCAGAGTGGCGGTCATGTTATGAGGAGAGGTGTTACTTTTACAACCTTGTGTTACTCAACGTGCCACTCTTTGCGTAAGAAACCCCATGACAGCAGTCTAAAACGTGAGTCATTGGTCAAATTTTGGTCGCATCTCTTATGTAAAGTGCTAAACACAGACCTTTTGACCCAGTGTGCACCTCTATAACCTGATATTTTTTAGGCCTAGTGGACGCTTATTTTAATTGAACACATTTATATTGGCTAGGAGGAGCACATTAAGAAACTGACATTTTCTATTTTGTGTTAACCCTTGTTGATATCGATGATTAAATGGCTTCTTCATCTGAATCTGCTAATTGCGAATTTAATTTGTCATCTCAGACAAACACTACCTTCCAGGAGTAGCAGTGACCTACTGTAGGTCCATCAGTGCTTTGTGGTTGCATTAGGTTGCTATTTAATTTTTGCTTGCCTTCACCAAAGGAATCACATTGAAACGTATAGAATCAGAAATCTGAGAATATTCTCACTAATGCAGACTATGCTTTATCCGGGAGCTGTACCTGAGCAGGACTTCCAGAACAATACGCCAAGGTAGCAGACAACAGTCCTGAACTATCCTGAACTACGACCTGCCACCACCCAATGTACCTCAGGCTTCCTGATCCTGAATATCGTCAGGGTCCTATCGCACACTTTTCTCCCCTCATTATCCATACTGGACACAATTGCTACTCTATGCATCAACTATACAGAATCCATGCACCCAGAGCTTTTTTGTGTGAAGTAGTTGTGTTTGGAACTGCTGTTTTCCCCACTGCTTAAGGGCCCATAAATACTTTGCATCCTATTTCCCTTTGTGACTTCTCTTCATAGCACCTATACCAGAAATACTCAAGGTACAGTTCGGGGGCCGAATGTGGCCCTCCTGACCTTGAATTGCGGCCCCTGGTGACCAGCAGCTCTGGGCGGCAGTTCACTTGACAGATCAGGAACATTCAGAAAGCTGTGAAAGAGGCATAAATAAAGGTTTTCTGGTTTCACATTTTGCAGTTTAGCCACTACCATATGTGTATTTCTTACCCCTTCAAACTAGAAATTAATTAATTTGATTTTAATTCTTGGTGCATGAGAATAGAGCATTGGTGGCAGGCTGAAGTCACGAGGATCAGTTTGTTGACCACACTATGCATGTGCTTCACTTCTCCCTATGCCCACCTTTCATTACCCTACTCTCGCCCTGCTGGCATAGGTGCGTCCGTCGGGCATGCCACAGACTTTGTGGCTCTCGAGGAAATGTTCAGCTGAGATACCAATTTATGCTATACAAGTAAACATACCAATTGCTTCTAATAATTATCAAGATTTGTGACTGTTGTTTGCCAGATTCCCAACTGGAAGTACAGATGAAAGAACTGTAGGAGATTCAAAAGCAGTTGCATCTAACTGAAATCTACAGAAGAAAAGGCCCATTCAAATCTCAAATACCTAACTTCGTGTGAAATCAAAAAGCATAGCGCAGTTTACCTTGTGAGTTCTCTGGTCCTGCTGTTTGTAGAGGTTCACTGACTCTGCTGCATCCCTGGCCCCCTCTCGCCATTTATATACCATGCTTGCCCACCCTAACGGCTAATCATCCATCCACCTGCAGAGAAAACACCAGTGTCAGGGGTTTATGCAGTCAAGAGCGCTCATCACAGTAGACCGTATGATTAGGGATATGGACTGTCATTAAGCAGAATCATACGTTTTTCAAGCAAGGCCTTGGTCACAGTCCAAACCCCACTTTTCTAACCGGAGAAGGTGGTGCTGCTGTGCTCCCTCTTGGTCGGTGTGACACATTTCACGCTGCCTTGCTCTGAGAGAAAATACATTGGAGTTTAGTTTCCATTTGATATAGTTTACCTTAATTTCGTCTCTGCTGCCTCTTAATTGCTGTACGTTTTTCAGTCGTATATGTTACTAGATTTTAGCACTGTATGTAAGGAAAGTAAGCTGGGCAACAGCATGCTTGTTGATGGCTAAGAGGGTTCTGCAGCTCATCCCTTCCTTCAAAATGGCGGCATCTACTAAAGGCCCTGTGATCATGCTTTGAGGTGTTCTCTTTCCCCTCTTTCTCAAATCCTTGTAACTAAGATACTTGGGCTTTGGAATTGGAAGGATTGTTTGACCAGGGATACGTTGATCCTACCGTCTCCGAGTTGCAGAATTCCGAATGCTTTGGATTTCAGCAAGCCATGAGATGAACTGTTCCATGGTTATCCAACGAAAAAGTCTGAGCTCAAGTGGGAAAGGACCTGGGTTAGTCCTTGTAGCATACTTTCAAATGCCATCCATTTATGCATCTGATTGAACAGCTGATGGAGGCTGCTTACTACAGAATTCAAGATATCTAAATTGGGGGTGTGATGTACAATGTGTGCCATGTACATGGCAGAAGCAGCAAACGCACCTGCCCGCATTGTATTGCAGCTTTAATATAGCGCCTGCTACCCCATGTAGGGTACTGAAGTTCTTGCCTACATGGGCAACCTGCTAAGCTGTGTAAAGTGTATGGTTGGAAGGGTGTGGTCTTTGTTTCTTGTTTCTATGTAGGAAGTTTTTCCAGGTAATGTGTGATGCTATTGAGGTGCTATCATATTATGGGGTGCAGTGCTTGGCAGTGTGGTTAATTAAGAAGTGTGAGACGTAGACACACAACATATGGTTTTCAGTAAGTTGACAGCTCTTCAGGTCTCTGTATGGTGTTTGGTATGATCATAGTCACCATAGCTGGTTACTAAGCCGCAGTTCCGGACTAGCTGTAGCATTTTCCCGGTGGGCGCAATGTTGGGGGCCAGTTTTGGATACCTGGTGGGGGCATTTTTGTTACCCGGGGATGGTTTTGCCAGTCCCCACCTAGCCCCTCCTCTGACCTACCCCCCCCCCCCCCCCCCCCCCCCCCCCCCCCCCACACCACCATTCTGACTCAATTTCCAGGGCCGGTTTGCATTCCCAGTATGGCCAGGCTGAGCTGAGTTATCCAACCTGATGTTTTGCTTAAGGTTTTTGGTTCTGAGAACTTTAGATACAATTATCGCTTTCTTTGGATTACTGTTACTACATGGAAATACATCCATACACTGAAAATCAAGATGTGCAAAAAGGGACGGACCAGAGTGCAAGATTTCTTATCCTACACACCCAATTCACTTACATGATAGGGACAAGCTCCACCGTACTGAGTGAAGTGCTCCACTGCTTCCAATCTGTGGTGGCCCGGGTTAAGTTCCCATACATATGGGTGTCCTCAACCGCGTGTCCAAGGAGTCCATTTCTGGAGGACCTTTCTCTGACCTGTTATTTTGAAAATATTGCATAGTTGGCCCTTTCACCTGATGACATCAAAGTAATGGTTCTCCATCTTACTGACCTCACCATATTTTTAAAGTGTTTTAAGAACCAAATGCTGCAACATTTCAACCTTTGATTTCAGGGTTGGCCACCCAGATATTAAAAGTAACAAAATCAAAATTCTTGTAGATTTTTTTAAAGAACGTCAGTTACATTTGTTTAATCTCAGTGGTTTCAAGCATCGTTGTATAGGCAACACTAGCTGTTTCTACAAGCTGTTCATGTCTACAGCTATACAATGTAGTCAAAACCACCGCACTAAAAAAAATAAACTTTAAACCAAAACGGTGAGGAAGGCATTTGATTAGAGCTCTGCGATGTGTAGCATCAAATATCAAAACACTGGTTCTCTGCTCGTGCGTCGCGCGTTGATGTTACTCTGTGCTGATGCGTTTCATAGTGTTCGACATAAGGTCACAAAGTAACATGTCTCTCATTCCACTTTGCCAGAGTAGCAAGGAGGATAAGACGGTTGCTACTAAGTGCAAACTTTCAGTTGTTAAATTTGTAATAAAGTGGCAGAAGTTACAAAGGGAAAAAAAGATAAACAAAGCATTGCTAAGCTGTGTAGAATGGCAAGCTTGTGTCCCTTAAAAAGAATATATATGACCAGTAAATGCCACGGAATGAAAATAAAAATAGAACTCATGCCATCTAAATGTGGCCGCCATGTGCTTTTAGATAAAATTCAGTTTTATTTTATGAACTATTGACTAGCACATGGGCTTCTTTTGAGGCAAGTGTGCTTAACGCCAGCATTGTCAAAGCCAATTAATCCTAACTTTGGGACGTATTATCTTTGCTAATGTTTTTTTAGCGATTCTATAGTGTCCCCAATGTTGAACAGCATGGCTTAAGAGTAGGAAAAAAATGCACTATGACGCACCAGCCTTCATGCCCATGTCTACAAAATGATAATTGCGCTTTTTTCCTTTTTATTGATTGACACTGGTTGGATCAGTGTGTAAAACGAGCACTTGCAGTGCAATAGGTCTTGCATTTCGAGAATTTCAGCTATTGCCACTGTAAATGGTAATGTCTTTTATTTATGTGTTTTGAAAACCTGCAAGTGGTGCCTAAACACGCACTTTGTGCTTATAGTCCTTGCTTATGAACAGCAAGGCTGGCAGTAAAAGAGGCGCAGCAACTGTCAGCCTTGCTTCTCAGAAGCAACGACTATAAGTACAAAGTACAAATATATTTAGTCGAAATGTGACAAAATAATTATTATATTAAATCCAAATTAGGTTGTACCCTGGGGAGGTGAAGAAGGGACATTTATAGAAGGTGTAATATAAATGAGATCTGGTGGGTGCAGTATAGCAAGCTGCACCTAGATGTCCCTAGTGAACAAGGCACCAGCACTACTTGTCTAGGTGCAGTAGTACAAGCTGTGCCTGGAGGTCCCTAATGCGCATCATAAACTTTGAAGATATGGTAAATCTACTGTACAAATAATGCATTGCATGCAAGACAGTACCACAAGGACATTCAAATAGCTATGTCCATGTATACAATTAGTAGCTTTGAAATATGACAACATAATTATTGTATTAATTCCAGATTAGGTTGTACTCTATGTGGAGCTGATGAAGGGAAATAGATTGAAACCTTGAGTGGGGCACAATGGGGAGCAGTACACAAATGAAACTGCTGTTAAACAGAAGCTCTTTGATGGAGAGCTTAAACATTAAAAAAAAGTAGTGGAAGTACACACATAATGTGTCCATGCTCCAGGGGAGGGGCACACATAAGAATAGGAAGTAAAGCCCATATAAGCTAATGAATAAAAAGCAAGCACATTTGTGAAGGTGAAACCAGTGGCGCAGCAAGGTCAGGTGGTACCCGGTGCGGAAAATTTCACTTCACACCCGGATTGACAAAATGGCGAAAATATGTGTTTAAAACACCTATTTTTGCTATTTTGTCACCCCCCTCGGTGATGACACTCAGACTGGCCCGCACCCCCCCCCCCCTTCCTACACCACTGGGTGAAACCAACTCACAATAAGCAAATGGTGAGTTCTAAGCCCTCTGTAAACAGACAACAGCTCTGTTTACTAGCAGCCAGCTTGCACTAAAAGGTATGGTAACTATTTTTTAGCTATAATACATATCACAAAAGTACATTATTATTACTGGGGCAAAGAAAGTCTACTATAGGCTTCGAATTGCTGCAACATGAAGACACAGTTTAAAAAAACACATGGATAACAAAAAATAAAAATGATAAATGTAGTTAAAAATGATTGGCAAAGTAAAGTATTGGCTCACCAGACCTGGCACTGAAATGATGATTTTGTTAGGCAGATATGCACATGCAGTACAGAGAAAATTCCATCACTAAAGTGCAAGAAAGCCACCGGCTGTAGTGAGCTGGCCCACTGCCCCATACTTGTATGCCCTTGTGGTTGTAAGCAAAATGGGAATGACAGCTGATCATACCGGTTGATGAAATGAGCTGACTCAAAGCCTTTCTATGTATGCATAAAAGTATGCAGTTTGTATTTATGAATCTTATTGATCACTTAAGGCTGGTGAAACAGCTACGCTGTCCCTGTGCCAGACCTGTTGGCTGGATGATTCTGGCATGTATTGTAAACCAATCAAGCCCCTAAAACAACGTGTTGGGTTGAACCGCCTTTTAGAGGAATTACGAAGGATGAATCGTCAGTGAAGTCCGGTCCATCGTTCTATGCATTTAGGATATGTAAATGTAAAAGGATGGTGATGTCACTGCCAAGAGTACTGCACAGGATCCCATTGACGCCTATTGTTTACATAGTGAAAATAGCATGTCTTCAAACAACTTCTATTGAAGTTTAGGTAGTGGTCTCGTTTTGTTCCATTTTTAGCTTTGACTTAAAGTGGCAAAGTTACATTGTTTGTTTGGTTGTTTATGCTGCTGTATTAAAGATCTCCAGTTAACTGTTCGAGATATTTGTAGTTGCTTATTTGCTTACTGCAGATAGATCTAACACAACCTGCCGCTCCAGACTCATGTGGCCTGTAATTTGACATTACTGACACTTTCCAACCAGACAAGTGGTGATTTGCAAGGGAAGTTTTGTAGTGCCAGGTGTGTAGTGGTTAGCCAGTGGTAAATGCAGGGTGATGGGGAGTGAAAAAAGGTGCGTCTGCAGTAGTCTGAGCTGCTGACTGCAGGGTATCCTCAAGACCTGTTTGCAGCTAAAAAAACGGGAACACATTTTAACTCCATGCCTTGAATTTCATTTGACTCCTACTCAATGCTCTGAATTCTCCATCGCTCTGAAGTATCAGCAATACAACATGTATCGCTGTATGAAACTGCCAAATAAATAGATATTCTGAGCAGGGAGTGCTAAAAAATAAAATAAACCATGAATAATGGCATAGCACAAAATGATGGGGCTCTCTGTGGAATGTGGTGATGGGACCTTGAGTTTACCATGACTCACTGATATTCATAACCTTTGGCAGAATGCCCCCACCCAAAGGGTTGAGGTACCTCTGAATGACTGGGGGTTGTGCTACACCCCCTGACCATGACATGGACAATGTATGGCTTTTCAAGTATTCTGTTAGTTATTGATATAAAGCAACATCTGATATTACAGTTTTGAATGTTTACAGATGCATGAAAAGTCATTCTGGATTAATACTCTTACTGGTTATTGGGTCAAGTTTAAAACAGTGACGTTGCACTACAGGTCGGGTGACCCTGACAAGTGTTGAATAAGTTGGGCATTTACTAAGGCAATTAATCTCCCAGTCCCTTTATGTGCACAAAGTAGACTGACCAAAACTTTCCTTCCCTCGTTTGCCCCTTTTTACACTGAAAGTTCAAGTTTGGAGGCCCCCTCCATTTACCCTGTCACAAAAAAGATTGTTTTGCCAGTAATCAAATAAAATGTTGTCAAGAGGTACATAATCAAATCCAGTCTTAATTATCATTATCCTAGAGCAGGAAGAAATAATTTATTTATTTTCTTCATTGTATGTTGTTTCCCTTTCAGGTGAAAAGTTCTGTTACTGGTATTAATTGCATGTTTTTTTGTGTTTGTTTTACCTGCAGAGTTAAATTTATAAACCTGCTAAGATAGTTCAGCTGTTTACAGCATGTCCTGCCGTTAGCAGCAAAATTGAAACTTTGATTAAACAATTCTAACAAATTTAGCATGTGGGCTACTGTGCCCCACTTAAGTACTAGGTTTCCTATCGTACAGTGGTATAGGCCAAACCTGTGCCGTATCATCCAATGTTTCTCATCGGTGGTGCGATCTATGGTCACAAAGGACCCTGTTATCTGTGTCATGGAAGTCGGATTAATTGAATTAGGTTGGATGGACACTGCCAATTTGTGTCCTTACTATGGATTTCATAGAGCCTATGGCCCTTCCGCAATGAAGAAGTATCCACTTCTGCCTCAATCCATTTTCTCCTAGCATGATACTGACGGTTGCCGCCTTACTCTTGCTATTGTGTGGGCCTTACTGATTTATTTTGGTGTTTTACATTGCACTCAGTTTAGCCTCAGAATTGTTTCAGAGCGCTAGAAGTGTCAGAATACACGATTAAGAATTTGGATAGCAGGAGCTCCTTATAATGCAGGCCTTGGCCCTTATCTAATATTTCTCACTGACTTCCCCCAAGTATATTAAGTGGTATCTATCACAAACACAAAATTGATGCTAAGTCATTAGACGAACTCTGTCTTGAAGAGAAATGTTTTCAAGAGTTTTCTGAAACTTAGATGCTGGGGTTCTCTTCGCACAGTAGACTTTAAAGAATTCCAGAGTTTGTACCCTCTAAACTCCCAGTGATTTGCACCTGTGTTTCTGTCATCAGAGTATTTGTGGTTTGATAAAGTGCTTTTTGGTCGAATGTGTAGTTCCTGGTCGTAATATAATGGGAAGCCTTGTTTTGAAGGTATGCTCACTCTTTGTTTCAATGCAATTGATGGCTAGTGCGGAATGTCTTGAAATGTATCCTTCAGTTCACCTGAAGACAGTGGGGGTGATTTCATAGCTGGTTTGATGTTATCACGTTTCCTAAACCAGAGGCATAATTTGGCTATCTAGATTTATATCTTTGGTAGTCTTTCAGTCCGATTTCTCAGGGGTCAGAAATTATTAATATTGTAGTTTTCCAGCCAGCCCGTTGCTAAGGATCTGGACAGCTTTGGTGTGTAGTTGACTGATGAGGCAAGCTGTAAGTTCTTCTCTTTGACTTGCATTTTTTGTGTGGTGAGAATGACTTCTTTATTTAAAACTACCCCCAAGTTTCTTGTTTTGTTCAGTATTTGGAGGAGTGTTAAGGATGGTGAGCCATGCAAAAGTGAACTTTTCAGAGCTGTTGCTTCCCAGTAGCCCAATCTCAGTTTTTGTTCCTTTAGACAAATATGGTACTTCATGATCCAATGGAATGTGTATTAAACACTGTCAATGATGTTTAGCAGGTTGGCTGGTTCCTTTAGCTGTATATGAATATGGGTGTTACTGGTGAACATTTGGAATTGACTTTGGTGACTTTGGTATTTAGGCAAGAGAGAGCAAGCATCTGTTAATCAAAATTGCTGAGTGAGCTTCGATTTGTTTTAATAACTTAATTTGTGAACTGTGGTTATGGTGAAAAGAAAATATCCATTTTAATGCTCTATCCAGTCCATTCAATCCGTATTGTCGGTAGTACTACAGTGTCATGGGAAGTCGAGAGTTCTAGAAGAATCAATACAACTAAATGAATGCCAATGAGTAGATTATGCCTGATATTTGCAGGTCAGTTTATGTTCCTCATAGGGTCTGAATCCAGGTTTGTAGATCATGGATGAGACATTTTCCTTGTTCTACAGGACTCTCCTGGGGTAAAGAAGATTAGAGATCGTCCGTGATTGGGGAGTTCTTGTGGTTTTGCACATGATTTTATTCAGGAGAGCTATACCCACACCATGGCTAGGAATGATTCCCTTGCGTAGGGAAGCTTTTAATACATTAGTGATGTCTGGCCCAAGTGTTGGGAGAAAGTGTTCCATACAGGCTTCAAGGGTCTACACTTCAATGTGAGATGGTTTGATTTATTTTTTTTCTTTTTGTTCTAATATGAGGCAGAGGCGGCTGGTGTTTAATGGCAGTGAGTCGCGGGGGAAGTAAAAATAAAACTACACTTACCTGCCTGCTGCTGCCGCTTCCTCTCAGTCCTTTTCTTCATCCGCTTCCAAGGAAGGAAGCAGAAAGCACCCAGCTCCTAGCCGCCCGATAGCCAATCACAACGCTGCAATGCAGTGTTATTGGTCTGAGTGCCGTGTCTCGACGCCCAGCCAGAGAATTGAAGGCTGGGCATGTTCTTGTTGCAGGCTGTAATGAAGCCTGCATGGAGAACATACAAAGTGTGCATGACGGTTTGGCCGACCTGGCAGGGCCGGCCAAAGCGTCATGAGCACTAGGAGGGGGCAAACCACTCCTTTCCTGCCCTGCTCTGTGAGCACAGAAGCCCGGCCCGCCCCAGCTGGGCAAGGACCTAAAAATAAAATGATTTTAACAATATTTTACTATAATTTTATTTTTACATTTTTGACCTTCACTGTGAGGCGACGCTCCTCAGCCTTAGCGGAGAAGCAGTCACTGATATAAGGACTTATTCTAGCAAGTTGACTGCAGATAAGGGAGATCCTTTTTGGCGAGAGATGGCGCGGTATGGCTATAGTTGATGACTAAATGAGGTAGATTCCTCAGGTTTGTAATTTTATTGTTGCAAAGTAGATAATAAGTTTGTTGAGAGGCTGTTTGGGAGATGCGATGTAATGTCATTACAGCTAGTTGGTTGTTCAGCTCCTGATATTGTTGGATTAGGGCATAGTTGATAAGTTTGAAAAAAAATGTCCTCTTTTGATGACTGTGGGAACTCCATTTATGTTGTACACAGTATCCTTTCATCCATCATTGATTTCTGCCATTGATATTCCAACTTTTGGCATTTTCGTTTTAGTTTTGCCAATTCTGCATTGAAACATGGGTTTTGGTACAGATTTTAGCTTTCTCAATTTGTACAAGGGCTGCTGCTCGAATGGTATGGGTTCTGTTTCAGTGCAAAGTTTGTCAGCATACCCTCTGGATGGCCTCCTTATGCAGTTGCCCTCTCCTAGTGTTATGGGGTTTCTTGAATTCTTGTTTATTTGATATTTTTAGACACCAAGATGAGCAAAATCCACCAAAGGGTTCAGAAAATATCGATTTTTATAGATAACAGAAATCTTCGCCTTTTAGTTCAAAGGACAAACATGTGTTGGTAACCATTGACTACTACAGCCCGAGCTGGGCGCCCAATCCTGGCAGGGAGAAGGTCGGGGGGGGGGGAGGAATAAGGAATATTTGGACATTTACATGGTCACAAAGCAGTCTCAAGTCAATTCCACATTTTACATGAAGACCAGTGGGCCACAGGTAAGGTGGGCCACAGGTAAGGTGGGTTGACTTTGACCACAGGGTTCAGTGTCCCTCGTAGTACACTTTGAGCCAGTGGAAGGCTAATTGCGCTTGGGCCACTAATTTACATAAACAGCGTGTCCAACAGTTTACTTTTGGAAGGCTGGTGTACGTCTTTGGCGACCATTCTGTACTTATCCAACACTTCTTGGTCCAGCAGACTTGGGTGGAACTTTTGTCTATTGAGGACGGGTCTTTTGGGTCACCTGGTGGCGGTTTGAAGAATGGGGCTACTGACTTGCCGGAATGGGTTACTTCAGCTTTGATGGCCCTGGTGCTGGGTCCAGGGGATCTGCTGACTGACCCTTGGAGTCACTTCTTTGGTCTGGAGCTCGGGATTGACTTTTCCTTGAGCCAGGAGCCACAGGCACAGACCTCTCCTTTGCTAGCCCGAGGTGTGGCAGATGCAGTCCAGCAGCAAGTGCAGCCTCTTTTGCCTGGTCCAGGCTATATATATATGTATGTGTGTGTGTGTATATATATATATATTCAAACAAGATGCCTGTGACATGAGAGGCACACTGCAGGGCTCTCCTCTCCGGGCTGAAATGTCACAGCGCGCTTCTGCACGTTGCAAGGAGTAATGTGCCCGACGTGTTTCTGGGGGACTCCACCCCCGTCATCAGGGGCTGCTTCCAGTCAAATTACCACGGACTACAAATCCCATAATTCCAACTCAACAGGCCACATGCTTGCCTATGGATTTGCCTGATAGAAAATGTCCATAAATCATGTGAATTACATCGAGATTTGACTGGAAGCAGCCCCTGATGACGGGGGTGGAGTCCCCCAGAAACGCGTCGGGCACATTACTCCTTGCAACGTGCAGAAGCGCGCTGTGACATTTCAGCCCGGAGAGGAGAGCCCTGCAGTGTGATTCTCATGTCACAGGCATCTTGTTTGAACATGTTATATATATATATATATTTATATATATATATATATATATATATATAACAACACTGCCCCCAGTTGAAGGCACCACTCACAACGTTTTGGTTTACCCTTTATTGTTTGAGAGGCAACAGCAGGCTGAGACACGTCCTCACAGCATATCATTCCGCCATGTCTGCCATACGCGTTTCGGATTTGCTTCCTTATTCATTCGCTGTCTTGTAAGGGGAAAAGGAGCAGCTTGCACAATTTATCACAAGTGATGTCAAGTTCTTGTCCCACCCCACTGGGCGTATGCTTGCTAGGCATTATGGATGATGTAGTTCTAGGCAAAGTGTTATCGCTAGTGGATGTCGCTGCTCCTCAATTAAAAATTCCGTTGGGTTGTTGTGTGGAAGGGTCCCGCATGCTGTTTTTGTGACGCCGCTTCAAACAGGTACGTTGTCCCGTTCCTGTGCTTGAGGCATACGGACCTGTTTCTTACACAGTGGGGTGCACTTCGTGGTCACACCGCACCACAACATATTCCAAACACTACTCCCAGTTGAAGGCACCACTCACAACTTTTGGTTTACCCTTTATTGTTTGAGAGGCAACAGCAGACTGAGACAGGTCCTCAAGTATGCTTGCTAGGCATTCCGCACAACAACCCAACGGAATTTTTAATTTTTGTAATTCTGAAGTGTGGTGGAAATAAATATTTGAATACGATCAAAGCACATCAAGACACTAGGTGATGACATTTGCCCACATTGTGTGCAGTAAAACCGTATTTCAGTTCAAATGTAATGGTCATTTCAATTGAAAATGTGTTGTCTGTAATGGCAGTGCCCTACAACTCCATGTATGCTCCATACCCATACTACACCACTTCGCTCTATGCCCTTTCACTCTGCCACGCCCTCCATTCTACGACATATTACTCCACTCTACGACATGCCACTCGACTCGACACCTCTTCCCTCTACAACACTCCACTTAACTCTACAACACGCCACTTAACTCTACAACACGCCACTTAACTCTACAACACGCCACTTAACTCTACAACACGCCACTTAACTCTACAACACGCCACTTAACTCTACAACACGCCACTTAACTCTACAACACGCCACTTAACTCTACAACACGCCACTTAACTCTACAACACGCCACTTAACTCTACAACACGCCACTTAACTCTACAACACGCCACTTAACTCTACAACACGCCACTTAACTCTACAACATGCCACTTAACTCTACAACACGCCACTTAACTCTACAACACGCCACTTCACTCTACAACACGCCACTTCACTCTACAACACGCCACTTCACTCTACAACACGCCACTTCACTCTACAACACGCCACTTCACTCTACAACACGCCACTTCACTCTACAACACGCCACTTCACTCTACAACACGCCACTTCACTCTACAACACGCCACTTCACTCTACAACACGCCACTTCACTCTACAACACGCCACTTCACTCTACAACACGCCACTTCACTCTACAACACGCCACTTCACTCTACAACACGCCACTTCACTCTACAACACGCCACTTCACTCTACAACACGCCACTTCACTCTACAACACGCCACTTCACTCTACAACACGCCACTTCACTCTACAACACGCCACTTCACTCTACAACACGCCACTTCACTCTACAACACGCCACTTCACTCTACAACACGCCACTTCACTCTACAACACGCCACTTCACTCTACAACACGCCACTTCACTCTACAACACGCCACTTCACTCTACAACACGCCACTTCACTCTACAACACGCCACTTCACTCTACAACACGCCACTTCACTCTACAACACGCCACTTCACCCCACTCTGCACCACTCATCCCACTCTACCTCATCCCACTCTACCTCATCCCACTCTACCTCATCCCACTCTACCTCATCCCACTCTACCTCATCCCACTCTACCTCATCCCACTCTACCTCATCCCACTCTACCTCATCCCACTCTACCTCATCCCACTCCAACGTATCCCACTCCAATCTACTCCATTCCACCCCATTCTACTCATCCCAATTTACCCACCCCACTCCACTCTAGACTACTCCACTAAACTCCAATCTCTCCCAGTTTACCCCACTCCACTACGATCCTGTCTACCCCACCCCACTCGACTACAGTCTACCCCATGTAACCTGCTCCACTCCACCCTAACCCAATCAACCCCACTCCACCCTAACCCAATCAACCCCACTCACTCCAATTTACCCCACTTCACACTAGTCTACCACATTCCACTCAAATCTAACCCACTCTGCTCCATTCTACCCCACTCCATCTACCCCACTCCACACCAATCTACCCCAATCCACCCCACTCCAATGTACCCCAATCTAATCCACTCCAACCTACCTGACTCCAGTCCACCCCACTTCAAACTCCACTGCAGTCTATCCAACTCCTCTCCACTCTAATCTACCACACTCCAATCTACCCCACTTCACTATAATCTACCCCACTCAACTCTACCCCACTCAAGTCTAGCCCACTTTAACCCACCCCACTCAAACACTACACTCTACTTTCCCCAGTCTCTCATGCCACTCCAATCAATCAGACTCCACGCCTGTTCACTCCACTCTACCCACTCCAAGCAACCCAACCTATTCCAGTGTAACCCACTTGACCCCACTTCATTCCACTCCAACCTACCCTACCCCACCCCAAACTACTCTACTCTTGTCTACTCCGTCCAATCCGCTCCACTCCAATCTACCCAACACAATCTATCCCATCCCAATCTACCCCACACACACTATCCAACACTACTTCAATCTACCCCACTCCATTGTAATGAACTCCACTCCTCTCCAATCTACCTCACTCCAATCTACCCCACTCCATTCTACACCAAACCACTGCACTCCACTATTCCTCAATCTACCCACCCCACTCCAATCTACCCTGATCTAGCCCACTCCAGTCTACCCCTCTCCACCCCAGTCTATTGCACCACTTCACCCTAATCTAGCCATTTTCGATATACCACACTCCAATCTGCCCCAATCTACTCCACTCCAATTTACTCCACTCCAGTCGACCCCACTCTACCCTAATCGACCTCAGTTTACCCCACTCCTCTCTATCCCACCCATCCCAATCTACCCCAGACAACTGCAATCTACCACACTCCCTCAATCTACCAGACTCCACTCCAAACTACCCCCTTCTACCCCACTCCATTCCTTTCTACCCTAGTATTGGCCCAATCTACACCACTCCACTGCAGTCTACTCCTCTCCAGTTTTCCCCACTCCAATATAACCCAATCAACCCTCCTGCACTGAAATCTGTCAGTTGTGGTATGCAATGCCGCCATAATGTGTTGCTCCCACCATGCTCAGTACTCCACTTTGCTTTTGCCACAGGATAAAAAGTGGAGTACCAAGAGAAAAACATGATGGGACGTGTGAGTTACGGTGTGTGTTGCCTACAGGCGAATTTCAACTGTTTTCTGAGCTTGTGTTCGCTGAACCATAACTAAATTTTAAGTGTGTTTTTTGTTTTTTCAGTGTATATATAAATATGTAGTCACTGAAAACACCAAAGGTTACAGGAACGTTCTAGTTAGGCTCCGATTTCACTTGTACAAACCCAGTGAAATTAAGCACTTCTAGTTAGCTGAGCTGAGCAAAGCACTTCTTACGACCTCCCACATTTCCTACCTCATGACCTGGTCAGTGACCTCACTGATGACATCTCAAGTGACATCACTGATTACATCTCAAATTACATCACTGAAGATATCCCCCAGTGATTGTTTCCAAAACCTTTGTGAGTGTTAAACATGAATACTAAAGGCCTCATACTCATGGTCTGCTTCTTCGGACACTGCTGGGATGCCGCTGCTGCAGGAGACCTCATCCCCCCAGCCCCCCTTGCTTCTGCAGTGTCAGGCCATAGCACCATAAAGAAGGCAGCGGCATCAGCAGCGCGTGACTCACGCGGGTCGTGCCCGGGCGCCGGGTCGCAGTCTTGTTGGGCCACCCCCCCTTGGCTCTAGTTTTTGACAGAAGTGCCCTGTGAGTCTCTACCATTTAGGTCTTAAATTGCACAGATATTTGAAAATAGTGAAACAGAAAAATATGGGAGACAAAGAAGTTTCCCCCAAGTGACAGCTAGGCACTACTTTAGATTCTTTTCCTAACTTTAACCAATAGCGTAAGTGCCGGTAGTGGGCATATGCTTGCTGAAACAGATGCATCCTTTACTTTTAAACGGGTGAATAAACAAAGTAGTATGGATTATATAATGGTCGACTTAGATCTGTAGCCTAAGGTGAAAGATATGGTAGTTATAGGTAGACATGATAGTTACCATAAAGCACTAGTTCTGAGCTTATCTGACATCCCCTACTTGACAAACTGTACTGATGTTCCGGGTCTACCCATAGTTACCACAAACCATGACAGGCGGATAAAATGGCCATTTGTATTAGCCGATGGGCAGTCCTTAACTAGCATTTACAAGGAGGTCCTCTTGACACAAACTACATTGGGGGACTTAAATTGTGACGATGTAACAATTTAACAATTATGAGAGGTTTCTGCTACTTTACTTGTGTCCATTAAAGGTTATTTTTGTTGGCAGTACCAAAACGTCCCACGCAGGCGGAAAGATGCTCCCTGGTATAATGAAAATTGTAAACTAGCTAGATCAGCTTTAATCTCAGCTGTGAAGAATGCTCATAGTACTGCTATAGTAGAGGTCATAAGGGTGTACAATAGAATGCAATCTGATGCTAAGAATAGCTGGGAGAAAGAGAATGGGTGCTAATTAGTCCAGGCATAAAAAATGAAAGATAGCCAATTATTCTGGAAATTGTTGCCTACAGGTTTAGCTCACATGGTTTAGGGAGAAGATTTTTTCATACAACCACACGTATCGGTAGAGCACTTTACTAAATGATATACTGGGGGGCCAGGGGATAGGATATGGGAAGATGAAGGAAGATCAGTATTTTTCCCCTAAAAGAGAGGCAGGGGATTTAATTAGCTTTACATTAAAGGAAACTGTATGGATAAGTGCAAAGCACTGAGGTTGGATAGAATACCTGGAAATCTCTTATCGCTCAGAAACATTAATTTGGGGCTACTTTCTCAACTTAGTTTTCAATTGCATTGCTGGAGGTGGGGATTTTCCAAGCACATTGAAGGGTGCTGAGATAATCTCAATATTAAAAAAGGTGATAAAGGGGAGCCCTCAAACTACAGGCCAATTAGCCTGATTGACAATTCGCAGAACTTTTTTGTAAAATGATCCTTAAGAAGATACAATCATGGATCGAGGAAAGCTGATACTTTTGCATCTACATGCTGTTTTTAGGGCATCCACAAACACTCAAGATCAGGTGTTCTGTTTTCTACTGATTATTTAAAAGTTTGTTGTTCTTGGGAGGGGGCAACTTTATGTTGTGTTTGTGGATCTCAGATCCGTATTTAATTCTATCCCCACGTGATACATTGTGGGCCGCTATAAGGGATGTAGGGTTGCTAAATGTCTTGTTACAACTCATAATGTGTCTGCACTTAAGAAACCTTTCACAGGTTAGGTGGAGCAAAGGTGGGGGTTTTACTAGGAATATCAATGTCGCTAAAGGAGTTCGCCAAGGTGCGTCTTAGCCTCCAGATTATTTACCTTGTATATGAAACGGTTAATTAACTCACTTTCTGATTGTGGAGGCGACCCCGCTAAATCAGCGGGCAGAGTCAGACTAATTCCATCACTCCTTTTTGCTGATACATTGTTGATTTCGGAAAAAAACAGTGGGTATGCAGAATGTATTAAACAAGTTTGCTAATGTTTGTGATGATTTGGGCCAAGAAATTACATGTTTGAAGGCCACATTTATGACATTTCATCTGCATCAATCCTTCAAAGGGAAGCTGTGGTTAGGACCCAATATTCTTGAGCAGGTTAAGGTTTCTGATTGTTTAGGGGGCAGATTGTCTAGCAATTTGTCGTGGACTGCCTAGATCCGAAGGAGTGGTTTTTCATTATAGCAGGTAGAGGCAGCAAATGGTAAAAAAAAAAAATTAAATCGATCTGAATTTCAACCCATGTCTTCCGTACTTGAAACTTATCAAGCTAGAGGGCTGGGTGTGGCTCTTTGTGGCGGAATAGTGGGGTATAGAACTGACTAAATGTCTAGAGTTTGTTGGGAATAAATTGATAAGATCCATATTAAACCTCCATAAAACACGCCAATTGGCGCCTGTACGCCACGATCTAGGGCTAAAGAGTATTCCCCACATTGCTTTATTTAGGGTTTTATTGATCTAGGTGAGGCTATGGACTAGCAATACCCTGATTTTCAATAAAGAAGCTGTAGCCTAAGTACAAACATTAAAGTGGCTGGGCGAGTTGAGTGGTTTAAGGAGGTAAAACAAAGGTTGTATCGATTAGGCTTGAGGGACATTTGGGAGGACCCCAGGGCTGACCAAAGATGTGCTACCCCTTTTAAAAGTGAGGTACTGGGATTACATCAAGGATTCTTGCTATAACTCTTTAGCACTTGCCACTTTAACTTAACAGTTCCTGGACATTAAAAGTTCCACTTTGCTGGAGTCATTCGGGGTGTAACTGATCAAATTCAGACTAAGATTTTAGTCGCCCACTAGAATTTTATGGCTATCAAGGTCTTTGGAATTAATGTGATTGTCCTCTATAGTTCTATTTATATTATGACGAAATAATCCATGTATTTATTTTATTTTTCTTTGTCACAGTCATTTTACTCTATTGTATAATGTTTTTAAGAATGTATTTGGAATGTGTTTTAATGTGAATGATCATTAATTGGTGGAATAAAGCTACTACTACTAAGGCACTACAAAAGTTAAATTTGTATACTTTGTGTACTACTAATGAATGATAAAATGTCTAACCTATATTATGTGAGTAGCTGTGTGTATCTGTGTATGAGTGAGTGTGTGAGTGACTGGTTTTGTGAATGGTTATGTGAGTGGATCTATGGGTGAATAAGTGTGTGTGTGAGTAGCTGTATGTGTGAGTGACTGGTTGTTTAAGGGAGTGGTTAACTGAGTGGGTGTGGCTGTATTGGAAAGTGACTGTATGAGTGGTTGAAGGGGTGAGTCAGCAGATGTGCGAGTGCTTGTATGGATGTATGAATTGGTATGTAAATGGCTGTGTGAGTTTCATTCTTGAGAAGCCTGTATGGGTGAATGACTGGGTGTGTGAATGTCTGCATGGGTGGCTGCATGGGTGACTAAGTGGAAATAGCTGTAAAGGTGAGTGAGTGGCTGTATAGGTGAGTGAGTGGCTGTATAAGTGAGTGTGGGGGTGAGTAAGTGTGGAGGTAAGTGAGTGGCTGTGTGAGTGTTGCATGATTGAATGTGTTAGTGGATGTAAGTATATGTCAGTGGGTGTATGAGAGGTTGTGTTGGGGGATGAGTGGCAGTGTGAGTGGTTCTGTGGATGATGTTATCAGTGATGTCATCAGTTATGTCACAGACCATGTAATGAGTGATATAATATGTGAGGTCATAAGCAGTGCATTGGAAGGCATAAGTTATAGTTAGCTCAGCTAACTATAACTGCAGAATTTCACTGGTTTTGTATGAGTGAAATCTGAGCATAACTATAACATCCCTGTAACCTTTTTTTTTGTGTGAATTTTAAGGGTTTTAATTTTTTATTTTCTATGTGTAACCTGTAACCTTTCAGAGTGAGTGTGTGCATGAGTGTCTCAGTGGGTGTGCGAGTGTCTGTGCCGGTCTGTGAGTGGCTGCATAAGTGTCTTACCGGGTCTGTGAGTGGGTGTGTGAGTATCTCAGTGGGTCTCTGAGTAAGTGCATGAGTGCATCTGTGAGTGTGTGTTTGAGTCTGAATGGGTCATGTTGATCCCAGGGACCGGCCTTAAAATGTATATATTTAAATGGGCCTCCGAGGCCGATTTCTGCCCTGGGGCCCCGGCTATAAACAAATGGGTGAGGGGGATGGCGGCCCCCCTCCTTATGCCAAATTTGGCCCCTGCAGACCCCATTCCCTGGGGCACAGCCATGTCTCCAACATGCACAACTTTGTCACCTACTCACTGGTACTTAATGAACACAATTGCAGGAGTACTTGGCTTGTCTATGCAGTAGGGCGTGCACCCTCTGCAGGCCAGGGAATTGCAGCCCTGAAAGAATTATAGAGCAGAGCAGTGTCAGGGGAGAGAGAGCACAGCAACAACCAGGGCAGTAGCTTACGAAAGTGGCCAGGAGAACAACTACTCTCCAGCAAAAACACTCATTTGACACGAGCTGTGGGTCCAGAGCATAAAGCTCAATGTAGGCCCTCGCAACATTCAGGTGACCATGCAGAGTGTAATATTATTATTAACGTCAAAAACTTTAATTAGCAGGCTCCTTTTAACATTTTTGAGTAGACAGGGAGATAGCCAAAGCTAATAAAAAGAAAGCATGTCCATTTGCGTTATTTATTTAAACAGGAACCACAAAGGTTTTTTAAGTTTCTTAAACGAAAAAAAAATATAGTAATCTAAATTAGTGAATAAGATTCTAGGTTGCAAGTCAAAAACCATTGATCTGAAGATGTGTGCTGCAGCCCATCTTCCGTTTTGGGGGTAACAAAATAAAGACGATTACAAGCAAGTTACCGTCAGTTCATTCTTAAACGTCCCTTTGCAACAACACCAGCGGCACAGTGTTAGTATTCGCTCCAGGAAAGGGCACTGGCCGCGTTGTTTCAACGACTTCAATACAGGAATGTGAAGTCAGGCGAACTGAGAAAATACGACAGTCTGGAAAAAGGAAACATTTCTGACCTAATTTCCCCCCAAAAAACCTCCATTCGCCTTGGTCAAGTTTTACGTTGCACATCTGAAACAAATACTGGATCGCATTTTACAGACAGGCACGTCCTGCCTCTCTGCAGAAAGTATGTTTCTATTTCCAGGAAATCAGAAGTGAGCAGCACCAGACAGTGATCTCATCCAAGAAGTGCAACAGAGAAGCCGCAACCACTGGAAGGCCGGACGTGTGCCTCATTAAAGAAGCCACCTAACCCAATACAGAGAAATTTAATACCGCATTAAACAAGCGCTGAAAGACAACAGCGGCCGCGAAAGTTAAAGCGGGAGCGAGCAGAGGGCACAGCAATGAGGTTTTAAACAGGGACGAGACTCGCACAGCGATTCCCTTGCGGGAGCGAGCAGGGGCGCCATCTGTTTAGCGATAATTGCAAACGGATGGCGCCGCTGCTCGCTCCTGCAAGGGAAACGCCAAACATGCATGAGTGCCAATAGAAAACAGTGCAAAACATGCACGAGTTTTAACAAAAGTCCAGAGCGATTCCAAGAGGTCTCTCCTAAGCAGCAACTGCGCGCTGCGTAGGCAAGACCTAATACAAATGCATATGGAGCAGCTAGAGTCCCTTGGGCCTTAATCCCTGCAAGGTACATGTGGCTCTCCTGTTCCCTGACTGGGTAGAAAAAGACTGCAATAATTGATATACATTGGAATTCTCACACCCATGTCCACTAATTTGCTGCACTATAGATAGCTACAGACCTGCATAATATTCCACTTACCAGTTTTTCCTCCAAGTGAGCGTTTCCCAGCAGATATTTTTTTTTCTGTTTAATTGAGTAGAGCTCAGTTTAATGAAGCCCATAAGCATTACAACTGTTTTTCACCCCTTCAGTCTAATTCGGTGTTCAAACTATACCTGAATGGGCTCACTCTGCACATAATGGTACACGCAACACAGACTGTGAAAGGGCACAGAGATGCCTTACCGTGGTTCACTGCTGCATTTATGATGCACAAGGGTTGAGGAAGCCTTCAATTTCCTTTATAAATTATGGCAACTTGACCACACAAAGATACCTGCTTTCTGTGTTTAAACGATATCTTCAGCTTACAGTCATTCAAAGTCACTAGTACATTTATTTGTGCCAATAAGAAAAAGCATTTACAATGAAATGGGTCTCGCATTTGCAATAGTTTTATTGGTAAATGACCATGCCTTTTATTTCTCTGTTTTGATAATTAACACATAAATAAAAGGCATTGTCATTTACAATGCCAGTAGCTCAAACTCTTGTAAATGCGAGACCAACCTAATTTCAAAGAAGCAGCTGCCAATGTCCCGGGTTGCTTGGAAAGTGAACAAACGCGTGGCGTGATGAATGTTACAGGAAAGCATGTTGTGCCTGCAGTAGGAGAAACTCATTAAAGAAAGTAGTGCTTAGAGTCTAATAAGACACACCATGTAACAACAGAAGTAAAAGGGCCCGTCCTTATCAGAGATTACAAATGAAGACAAGCGGTACTAAGGAGGGACTAACAAGCTTATTAACTAATCAGAAGCCAGCATTTATGAAGGACAAGGACCGAAGCCAATGAGAAATATGGGCGGGGCTTCAAGTCCATACTCCAATTCAGCACTCCTCGCAGTGCAGCGCATGCGCTGCACTGGCTGGACCTATAAATAATTCATGTGAAATGCATTGAAATTAAAAAGAGTTTCTGTCCCTGATCTAAATGTACTTGTTAGCCACGAAGCACCCTATAGGTTTAGTATTTTTAGTGTCTGTATGTATTAGTCAGATTTTTCTAAATGAGTCCCATCCCCATCATCAAGTATACAATATTCAACACTAGTTAAGAAAATCCAAAATACAGCATGGATTAAAAACAATACAACGTTAAAAATCAATAAAATAGGCCCAATTTTGTCAAACAAAAGTTTGGCAGTGACGTAATACATTTGGAACGTTTGATCCATAATGCATGCCGGAATCTGGCCAAACCAAATACCACCACCCTACGAGTATCGTGGCTAATATACTCATAGTCTCCAAGTAGTGCCCCGATCCTAGAAGTCTACATACCGGCACAACACACCTAGCCCTCATGTTTTTGTATTAAGGGCAGAAGAATAGCAGGTGGGCTATTGACTCTGGGGAAACATTACCTGCTGGACACTGATCATCTGTGGAGGCATTACTACACCACTTTTTGCAAAATGATTTAGTTGGCAAAGTTTTAAAGTGGTATTGAATAAATTGTTTCCGTGCCAGTGGTGGTACAATTTCATCAATGGTGTCTCCATAAAAAGGGGCACATTTTAAAATAGTAAATTCTTGGGTCAAAGTACCCACCCCTTTGGCAGCCTCCTTCTCCATACTAGCATCCCTGTACATCTTTTTAACCCTACATTTGGGGATAAGCCAAGTTTTTCTGGGGCTTTACAGTATTCATCCATCCCAAGGCTCGTCGTTAAATTCTTCAGGCAGCTAAACCATGGGATAGTATAAACCTGGACTCACTTTAGGAGATCCATTGTCTCTGCTCTATATGGTATGAGCTAATTTACCGACCACAGGTGGTGCCAAAACATTAGCTGGTTGTAGCCCATCTTGTTCCGTAATGTTTTTTAGCCCAGGTCTAGAAACATAGGGACCAGGGTGTACTAATGGGAAGGTTTAGTATTGATCGAATACATCTATTTTCTCATAGTGAGGATTTTTATCTTTCCAATGCCCCACAATTCAACCCCACAAAGGGTTCCCCCCAGTATCTTTGTGTTACAAATCTCAAGGGCTGGGGCCACTTTCCTGGACACTGTTTTTTATGCATCTTCCTAGGTGTGTGGTTTGTTGGATTAGAGATGCTTGAATTTTTTTCAATTTGTGATGCCCAACTTAGGTTTGAGGTTAGGTGAATATCCAAGTAATCAAATGCACAAACTTGCTCAAGGGGACATTCTCCTTCACACATTTACTTTTTGTATGTCTTGGAACTCCCCTTCGAAAATATCATATATTTGTTTTTGTCTCATTTAATGCCAACCCATACTCCTTACAAAATATTATGAAGTTTTTCAGTAGTTGTTGCATGCCAAGGGGGGATTTTGAAATTAAAAGGGTGTCCACAAGAGTAGGGCTGGTACTCTTTTCTTGCCTATCTTTGGGGTATCAAATCCATCCATGTCCAAATAACCAATCACACCATTGATAAAGAGAGATACATAAAAACCTAAAGACCTGATCTAGCGTATTAATGTTTGTACGAAGGCCCGCTTGGAAATCGCTCAAGATGTGATGCTCTGAGATCCAGTCCTGGACTCGTCGCAACTCCTGCTTGCAGAAAATGTTCTGCAGTGAGTTGATTAGGCTTATAGCACTATTACTGGCCGGGTCAGCTCTGTTACCCTTCTTCAAAATTGGGATAATCTCTGCTATATTCCATGAAGGAGGAATATCCATACATCCTGTAATGGCATTTGTAATCATTTTGATATAGAGAACCCAGACAGTTAAGTCCTCTTTGTACAAATCATTTGGAATACGTTCAGGTCCTGGGGCTCTGGCTGCAATATTCGAGCAGATTGCCACCAGAGTTTCTTCCATAGAAAAAACAGGGCCTCTGCAATTACATCTTGGTTTCCCCCCAATCCCCTAGGTCTGCCTCCGATTCACAGCCACCTTCTGCATAGAGCCCCCCAAAATGGGTCACCCAATCCTCAGGCTGAACTGTAAACTCACATTCCTGTTCCCTACCATTTAACCAATAAGCTGCTTGTTTCCAGAAGGATTTAGAGTCCTTGGCCAGAGATGCCTTTTGGAGAGTAGGCCAGAGTGAGTTTTCACAACTAGCTGATTCTAAAGCTTTCTTATAGCTACTTCTGTATATTACTAGATCTGAGTGCACATTAGATTTTGCTGCCCGTACAAGGTTGGCCTATGCTTTCCTGCAGTCCTGGTTGTACCATACTGCCTGGGTCTGCCTGCACTCCTGTTTCAGCTCCCTACACGGTTTGGCCAACAGATCCCTGATTTCATTAAAAGTTGTTTCATGACTGATAGGCAACATCCTGATCAACCTGTCTTTGGGATAATTGGACAGGTCTTCTATATTCTGGCGGACTATGTATTTAACTTGTTCAAGAGGTTCAGGATGAGTCTCCACCCTGTTCCGTCTAACCAATCTTTTATTGTTTGTAATCGAGAGTACTCACAGGTCATTCTTGCCCCGGCTACCTGTTTCATTAGGAATATTACACAAATTCTTTAGGGACACGGTCAGGGCATTATGAACACTGTAGCGATTGTCCACTACCATGTCATCGACTAAGGGCCAGAGTCTAAGTGCAACCAAGCAGTAGTCAATCCTACTGGTATAGCCGACTCTGCTGTCGGTTACCTCCCCATTTAGGTCTGATTTTGTTCTCCCGTTAGTGGCTCTCAGATCATGTTGTAGTGAGAGGGCCAACACATGGCTACCTCTCTTCAACCACCAGACTGGGGGGAGATCTAACTGGGGGACCTGCCAGACCTTGTCCAAACCCTCAATCAGATCTCTAGGGATCATGGTTAAGGGTTCAAATGTACAATTTAGATCCCCTGCTGCCAGGGTCCTTACGCTATCAACCGAATCAGATAGTGCCTGGTCCAGAATTCTAATAGTATTAGTATCTTCGTAGCCCCGGTCAACCCTATTACAAACATTATAGATCCTGATTTTTTTATCGCAACGGATATTTATATATGTAGCTAGTGTATCAGGGGATTCTATATGAACCAGTTTTATTTTTTTAGGCCTAGAGCGTTCTGACTCAAATTGCCAAGCCTCCTGATGGCCTCCCATTCTCTTTCCTGGTCGCCTTCAGGCCATAGGTAGAGAACCCATTCCTGTATGGAGTATGCAAGCACCATATTTCTTGGAAGAGTATTATGTCATGTGAGTCCACAAAGGAACGCCAATCTGGATCAGCTAAGAGTTTAGTAATTCCTGCCACAGTCCAGACCAAGATTTTAAAATTTACTGGGCCGGTTTTTATGGAAGTACAGTTAAAGTTGTTCTCAGTGGTTTCCCCTAGCTCAACATTTGGGGAACTGTTAGCCCCCTCTCCTCCTTCCGCATTCCATTGCACACTACTTCCAGCCAAAGTAGCAGGCACTCCTATTTCTCCTACTACTTGTTCTACCAGCCCTTCCAGAATTTGGCCAGAGGGAATCGTACATTCATCTGGATGCAACAATCCTCCTGTATGCAGTCAAACTTCTGTACCTAGACCAATTAAGTTAATTCAAGACCCCCACTCTGTACTGACCCGGCAGTTAGTGAGTCTATTTCTGTCAGAAATATGTATCTATTCATAATGGACGTTGAAGCTGTAGGGATAGTGCGGAAGTCAATTGACATAAGGCCATCAACAATGACCGGACAGGAGAATGAAACAATAACCACATCTTTTGTGGACCTCGGGACAGCGACTCGTCTGACACTTATTATATCGTCGCTTATAATTGAGCAGCAGTGCCGGATTTCCCTAAGCCAACAAATGACCTTTGTTTTTAAGGGATTTACGGTCTTCGTAACCACCCTTTTGCAATCTAGGGACTTCAGTTAAGTACATTTTATAGTTGTTGTCCTGCTGTGATCCCATATAGATTCTGTTCAATATTTTACCCTCTCTTACTGTCCCCCCCAGGACCAAGCATACTAGCTCGCCTTTCTGGTAGTATGGATCTGTTCATTGGAGCCACCCTACCCCCCCCTGCCTTGTAGAAGGTATGTCCCATCCATCCACGAGTTTTCTCTGCTTTACATATGGTATCACTGCTACCATGCACAGGTCTCTGGGACGCTTGTCTTTCCGGGGGACCTCCAGGTACAGTTCATGCAGTGGTTTAACGGTTTTTGTGGACTTTTTCTTACTAAATTCTGCCGTAGGCCATTCGGGCCAGGGGGTTCCTAGATTGCAACTGGGAGAGTGTTGTTTGTATTTCATGCTCAGTCAGGTGTGCCTGGAACTCTAATGCTTTTTGACTCTCCAATACTCTACAGGCGCAAGCAATGGTGCACAAATTCCTGCAGGTTGGGATCCCGGGTGAGTGACTTCCCTACATTGAACTACTGCATTTAGTCTGCCATTGGCTCTGCTATCACCTCGCTTCCTGTAATCCTCTCTCCCTTTTGGTTACGAATTTCACTAATGTGTCATCCCTGTGCATCTGGTCGCGAGCCATGGCTGGAGTTTACCTGCTTTGACGCCCGCTTCGTATATCATCCTTTGTGAACCAGCTGTCTCCAGGATAGATTTGATTGACCTCATTGGTTAGTAGAAAGAGATATTCCTCCTTTTTGTGGACTTTCTGCGGGATTGTGTGCGTGCATTTCCTCTAACTCCTGGAGTTCCCTTTCTGGCTCCCGGGTTGCTGGCTTTCTCCGTTGTGTACCTCCCACTTCGCACTTGATTATCTCCTCTGTGTGGAGGCTTTGAATGCCTCCCAGAGGGTGGATGGATGGATGAGTGAATGGATGGAGGGATGGATGAGTGAAATGATGGATGGAAGGATACATGATGGCTATGTTTGCAAATGATTGAATATGTTTGGATATGGATGGGCTTAATTATATTCTATTGCACAACCTCCTCTGATGTGTCTGTAAAATTTACCTTTTGTCCCGAAGATTTGTCCTGAATTTGGACCTCCTGTCTTGAATATTGTCCTGAATTTTTACCCTTTGTCCTGAATTTTTACACTCCACGTCCTGAATTTGCACCCATGCCAGTTGGTCACCCTACTTATGCGACGAGCTCTAGACTGTGGCTAATCTGCCATTGCCATGGCCGCACCCCTCACCAGCACCTTTAAATGGTGGCCTTTTACTTTCTTCTTTTACTTTTGTCCCGTATGCTTACAATAATAAAATAACCGTCACATCAACGTGCCAAAGGCAGACCTATCGGCTTTGCCACTGCTTGTTTTGAATCCACACACACAGCCAAACATGCTTAAGGTTAAATTAGATTTCCTGGTATACTTTAGTGATCGCTTGTTCTTCTGTGTACTTTCAGAGCACATACTGTTCGGAAACCGTGTTTTTTTTCTTTCAAGCCTTCTCCATTACTAGGTAACTGTGTGTAATACAGTAACATTGTATGCATCACTTCAGGGCTAATTAAAAGGTGATTTAATGTTGATTTACTTTCTTTTCTTACTGTCCAACACTGCCCTCTGGTAGCTGAGCAGGTCAAGGCGGAGTTGTACTTACTGAATAGTTCAAAGAGATTACCCTGATAAGTATTCGTTGCTATCTCACATTGCAGTCTCCTTGTTTGAACGCATGTGGAACCAGATAAAATGTACTTAATCTGAAGCAGATTTAATTTCCATTAAGAATAAGAACTCAGGAAATGAAAAGTAAATACAGCGATCTGAAAGGTGGACTTTAGTGTTTTGGCCTATACCCAAATTGCGTTTAATCAAGTTAGTTAACAGTAAACTAGGGCAAGATATTCATTGGGGTTTCTTGAAATGGTGCATCATGTCACAAAGTAAAATACAATTCAACAAAAAATATTTGGCAATGGAACAACATTTAAAAAACTTAATTTCCAGTGAGACCAAGATTACCCTCCCCTTCTGATTTAAATAAACGTGCCCCAATTTAAGTAGGGGTGTAATCTATTGCGTAGGAAAGTAAAGACACCACATTAAGTTACATTACCTAATAACATTTCACGTGAAAACCTGCTCGGCAGAATTAATTAATATGGTGAAAATTAAAGTGAAGCAATTCAGAAATCACAACATCGAAGACCTACCTTTGCTTGTACTATGAAAGTAACTGAAATGGTAAACGCGAGATGAGCGTAATCTAAAACAACATAAAACCGGCATTGTGAAAGCCAGTAGGTTGCTCCTATGAGAGCTATTGGCTTTGGCAAGGTTTCGCAGCCATGTTGGACAGCAGTGCAACTCCTGTGCCTCATGACCAAACACATTTTTTTTAAAACCTGAAGCGCAAGGACGCCGCCAGCACCAATCTTCTCTCCTGCCTTTACTGTCTCAGGCTTGCCTTGTCCTCCAACCGGCTCCCCTGTTTATTTATTTTTTCCAAACACAGAACTGGGTTTGGGAAGTGTGCATGTGGGTGGAGGGGGGAGGCAAGAGTGGATGGGGAGAGGACACAGACAATGGAAGGTGGGCTGTTGGGGCTGGGCAAGCACGTGAACAACACAGTGAGCTGGAGGGGCGTGGGTAAGCACAAACAACTGATATTGGGGCATGCATGTGGACCATAGAGTATGGATGTGAGGCTCTGAAGCACACACACGATTAACAGACCATGGGAGAGTCTGGGGCAAACACTGACCATGGGGAATGGGCGTGTGTTAAGCACTAGTACACTTGACCTTTGATTGAACTAGTTTTTTCAGATGTACCCAGAAGATGACGTAATTGTCTGGCTCCGCTGTAATCAGGCGTCGCAGCACACCCTGGGAACATTCGATGACCAGGGTGGGAACCCGACGACGAAGCATGTCGCCTACTAGGAAGGTGAGTGAGAGTTCTTTTACGAAACCTGAGGGTTTCCTAGGTAGTACACTTTTCCAAGTACACCCGCCTTTAATTTAGGTTCAGGTGTGTATCTTATAGATAACCCGTTCTTTTTGTTTTGACGTAATTCTGACCTACATGAAGAAATAAGGAGTTCTTAGCTTTTTGGTTTCTGGTTTATAAACTGTTTGAGGCTGTGATTTATCTGTTGGAGAGTCACAGTTGGATTAAAAACATTCAATCTGTTCCAGATAATTATGGCTGACATTGTAGACTGAGGGGGTGAGCCTCTGCAGGACTGAAAGCTGTGACACCCTTTGATAAACATCACCAGTCTACCCAGAATTGGGTTTTCCCAAGGGTTACTGTACAGAATGATAAGTCTCCTGCCCCACCACCTAACCTGTGTGAAGTTATATCCTGGGTTATTCTTGCTTGTGCATTGGAAGGAGGAGCATCCAGATAGCTCTTTGTAACTCGTGGTAGTTATAGGATTGTTGGCTTTGGTCATTGATTCTTGTGTTCTTTGTCTGATTTCTTACAGTGCAGTGTCTGTGGTTCTTCCATTTAGTTTCCGATGTGATTTGTTAATGGTCTAGCTTTGAACTCACTCAATGTCTGTCTTGCTTCCTGATCTCTCTTTAAGAGATGTGTCCTCTTCTTGCATTTGAGTGTCTATTGTTCTTAAGCCATTTTTCTTGTGTCCTTGTGTTGGGTATTTCTGGACCCTGTATCACTCCTGCTGTGTGGGAGTCCTTTGTTCCTGTGTCTTTAGCGCCTCGTTTTCCTACGACTGTTAGACAAAATTGTCTGTTGGGTTCCAATCCCAGTGGTACCCTGTCTCTATCTTTGTCTCTAAAGGGTCCCTGTCGTTAAGACTCACTGCCTCAAGAATTGTTGATGTCTATCTATGTAGATGAATGCCTGCTGCAGTTAACCCCTCTTTCCTCAAATAATTTCCCCCAGTGCCACATGCTGCTCCTATGAGGGTGCCTGAAAAACCTTTCCCATTTCACTTACAAGAGACACCTTTCCAATGCAATATTACAAGACACCCTTACTGTACTTGCTTGGGTGACTCTTCAGCATATCTGTTGGTAAACAATTTAGACCTTTGACAGATACCTCAGTAAAGATCACTAGATAGAATCCAGTGTCATCAGATTTAGGAGTGTCCATAATAGTATCCTTTGTCCTCTCGTTTAAGAAGGCGGCTGCATGAAGAACAACTTCAGCTACCAACAGCATGGAACAATTGTAACTAGATGGCAACTAGAGCATGACATGCGAAAATAAGAGAGAGAAATGGGAAAAATGAAAATCCAAACATTCCAATAGATACATCCAGCAGCCAATTGTAGCATATGCCTCTAGGTGGTAGGAACATGCATTTGTATACAAGTTTACTTCACATTGAGTTATACATGATCTAATGATAAGTGAACCAACTTGGCAAAGCACCTCTGCTTCTCAAGGGGGTGAGAGTAGATATGAAGAAAAGAAGTACACTACACATTTCATGGACAATTCAGATCTTGAAACTGAGACGTCAAGCCCCGACATTACTATGGCTCTCTTGTTTGGCGGATTTAATACCTTTTACAAGACCTGACTACAGGAGTGAAACCCGTTTGGAGGTCGAAGCCTACCCGACAGCACAGCTGTCTGGTTGAAAAACTCTTATTGGGGGCATTCTGAAAGCTACCCTGGGAATGCATTCTACCCATTTTTAGGTCTTGCCTGGCAAAAGCAGCGCATGCGCTGCTCTCACCATAGAGGACCTTTTGGAATCAATTTCCCCCGTGGCTTTACCTGCACGCACCTGCGTGGACAAAGATGGCTGCTCTCGCCATCTGTCCATAGCAGACAGCATGCGCGTGTCCATGAGACTGTGGACAGTCCCACGCCATCTTGTTTTTAATTATCGTGTCATCGCGTTCGGTTTCACTTTCACAGCCGCTAGTCATCCGGTAACCCTCACAAGGGACGGCAGTCCATCCTTCACACACAGCTCAGCAGCAAACTACATTCCTTGGTCCCTCCCGATGTGTGTAGCCGGGACAGAGGCTTTACAATCTGGGCAATGCAGAGAGCTTGTTTGTCACTGTTGCTTTGTTTAACGCTGCCTGAAATGTAAACTTCACCCGTAACGCAGACCACAAATTCCGTCATTGACGCACCGGGCGCCAACAACTCTAAAGCCGGCCTGATCTACCATACTCTTTAACGGAAAAATGCTTCGTAAAATATGAGTATTCTATGCAAAACTCACATCTATAACTTGTATTTGTACACAAATGTTGGCATGCCCTCTGACGTCTGTGAAGAACAGTGGTGGGGGCGGCCTGCCATCTGCTGTGTGTGACATTACCGGTGCCCACCCCATCAGCCAAGTGTGAAGAAGGCACTGATACATGGGAACCGGAAGCGGCCCTCCCAGCATGCTTCACACCCCCTCATCCTGCACACAGGTGTTAAATGGTCGCTCTTCGCTCTGTAACAATTACTGCTCTATTGGGGGTCAGTTGTCAGATTTGCAGTTGTGATCCCTTCGAGCCCTCTTTATCATGCTCCCACCACGAGCGAGGCTGGTAAACGCACAGCTGCCTCAAGCCATCTTGTCACACGTGACACTTTCAGGCAGACGTGGCTTTTCAGACAGCAACACTTCGCAATCTGGGGCTCGTACTTTTGATTTTACCGTTAAACTTGGGTGTAAAAATCCCAGTTTGCAAACATTTAGCTGCTGGCTAATCCAGCGCTAGCTTCAGGGTCACACTTGATGACGCATTATGGCAGCTCTGCATTCACTGCTATTAGCTGCTTACTTACCTATCTGAACAGAATAGCATTAGACATTCCGTACAGCTTTCATAGGACGTGACACGCAAGAATTACATCAGTGCACCTTACAATGCACGTGGGAAGCACAGAAACAGTTCATGGTGGAATAGTTATGATCATAACATTACATACAACAAGCAGAGGACACGCGGTTTTATGGCCCGAGCGCCAGGGTTTGAACTGCGGAACTTAGAGTGACCAACTGGCTTGGGTGCAAATTCAGGACGGTGATGGTAAAAATTCAGGACAAAGGGTCAAAATTCAGGATAAAAATTCAGGACAGGAGGTCAAAATTCAGGACAAAACTTCGGGATAAAAGGTAAGTTTTACAGACACATCAGAGGAGGTCGCACAATCTATACTACTATTATAAAGAGGGAACAGAAAAGGCGGGAGGCGGTCTGGGCATTGTCGGGGCGGGCGGGGGCCGGGGCGGGAGTGCACCCAAGCCCGAAATGTTGCCCCCAGCCCCCTTCTGCCCCGGGCAACGCTGCCGCAATCCGGAAATGCTGCCCCCAGCCCCCTCCTGCCCCAGGCAACGCTGGGGCGGGCTGCTAGTAGTATATAAGGAAGTAAATAGACAACCAATTAAGTACATGTCAAAATAAGTTTATATTAGGTTGAGACAATCGTGCACTTCACGTTTTTAAGGTCTCGGATGGCGTTGGAGCGCGCATAAGCTCCTCGCCTGCGAGAGCTATAGTGAACAAGTCAGTTTGGAGAAGGGGACTCGAGCCCCACCCCTCATTTCCATTGGGTAGCGTCAGCATTTATGGTAAACACTGGCTCCCCATTGGAAAGGAGAGTTTTTCATTGCCTCCCTTTGGCTTTTGCCAGACTAGCTTGCCTGATTCATGGCTGTCGTGAAGACTTTTCTTATCTGCTTGTTTATTTAACAAGCAGATAAGAAAAGTCTTCACAACAGCTGTGAAGCAGGCAGGGAGTTCAGCGGTGCATGGGTTGACTGGGAGGACAAGGGATTCCTGAAGACTCATAGAACTGCCGTTACAATTGGAACACATGTGGCCATCATTCTGTGCACCCAGTAGAGAGGCCAAGGATTGAATGAGCATTTAGTAAGAACACCTTTATGCGAAGCTGTCGGAGTCGAACTGCCTTCAACCTCAGCTGCAGTTCTCAATCATGCCCAGTCATAAACAATCACTCACACCGTGAACTCGTACAGATATCTTGAGGTGACTGGGCTTGCAGTGCGGTTATGCAAGATTCGTACATTGCATGAAAAACAACATTACTAAACCCATCTGAGATATGAAAATATTCTTAGGAAAAAGAGGCGTGCACATAGTTCACCATTAATTAAAGCGAACAAACTTTAACAGGGACTAAGTCGCTGACTTGGATCCCCTTTAACGTTCATGCCCACACTGTCAGAAATCAGTGTTTTCCTTGTAAAGTTAATGGCATGAATAATGCGTCGGGTGCCTTTCATTTACTGGGAGTGCGGAGCACTGGCAGGACCCGCCCAACCTAAAGCCATGCCTTGCTCTGCTTCTCCCTACTTATTTCCGGTTACCGGGCCACTAGGTTGGTTCCTGCCACAGCAGGATACCGGTGTGGGAGTGTCCTACGCTTTACATAAATGTGCTACAAAAATGTTGACTTGCTCTCAAGCACTTGTCCGCAAACATGCGGCAACTGGAGTCAGAACTGAACAAGCATTGAAGATGCAATAGGTCTCGCCTTTGATTAAGTTAAAGCCATTTGCTTTGCTAATGGTATTGTATAGCAAAGCAAATGGCTTTAACTTAATGAAAGGCGGGACCTATTGCTTTTTTAATGCTGTTCTCGCAGTGGCTAAAACACATTGGAAAAACTAATAGATCTTGTATAGACGAGGCCTATGCTTGTTAATTTTTCCTTATACCATTCGGGCCCCTGCTTTACTTGGTGTTTCTAACCCTTTCCTGATACCCAGTTTAACGTATCTTGAAGTTCATCCTTTGACTTCTTTTTTTAAGAGTTCCATGCATCTGTTTTATCTCTAAAGATGCTGATTTCAACTGGTATCTTCTATGAACTGCATCAACATCCGACTTGGTAGAGTTCTGCTGCATAAAAATGTGTAATACATACATGAAAATAAATGGCATGTAAGAATTCCAACTGTAAAGCAAAGTATACACTTAGGTGACAATACCCGAGTAGCCTTAAAGGAATGTTTTGCCATTGGCTGTTTTGTTCTCACTTAATTTCTTTTATTTTGCTGCTTTTGTTTTTCTTTTTGCCAGACGGTTGGTGAAGAGAACAATACGCACAACATGCACCTTTGTCAGGGTGGGTCCAGGATAAGACTGTACATCTGAATCGGTGTCACTTTTTGATAACAGACTCAAATACTGAATGTAAACAGGTCTCCTATATTATCCGTGGTCCGTCTGGAAGGCTTTTATAGATCATGGTTTTTCGAAGCATTAATTAAGAAAAACGTAGCTAAAAGTCACATTTGCAATAAAGGTGATTGAGCATCACCTGTACAGATTTGTGCATTCAGATTAGCTAATATGATGAAATGTAAGCATTTTTCTCAACTAATACATTATGGGTGTATTTTGGAAAATAAATAAATTAGAGAGCATTGCATGAATGTAATGGCGATGGGACCGTGGCAGTGGCCTGACCCACTCACCCTGGTCTTTTCTCACTGAGAGGGCTGCAGCATGTGCACAAAGCCTCCACTCCATGACGAAGCTCATGTTCTGTAATGTTGTGGTCGTGAGAATCATATTAATGTATCCAGTGCAAACTGGAATGCAATTGACAACAACACGCTTCATTTGCGCGTTTCCCTTTCCTGGCAGAATTCGGGGCAGCCTCCGTGCTTGGTTCAGCGTGGGGCGCTGCTGACGAGGGAACCTTTAACAAACAACTGCTTGTTGTTAAATCACGCCAAAGAAAAAATGTTCCTTCACCGCATAAGCCTATGAATATTCAAATTTCAAGCAGTTTTTGCATGTGGATGGGCTTCTTGCGAGCGCAGGCCGTGCATTTTAACTCCTCACCAAGGGAGCAACGAAAGACTGAATGTTGAGCGAACTCTCGCTATGATCAGTGCTACATAGTGCCACGAGTGCGGGACCCGGAAGTCTCCAGGTTTTGTGTCAGACGCAAATTCATAGATCACATTTAGGAACGTTGTGACCTTTTGATGCCCAGAAATACCAATTAACTAATCTGAGAAATCCTTTTTTACACCACATCTAAACCATTGGTAAGGACAGTCCTACATGTTCTGTTACACCTCTTGGCCAATTACATGTAGCGTGTGTCACACTAAGCGCCAGGGAAATAGCCCCGTTGTCTCAGGGCCAATATTTAATTGTAACATCTCAGAACATTTGTATATCACACTAATGGACTGGCGCCCTCTCCAGTTCCTGGCACAAACTGAAAGAGCTGATGGTGAAAAAGTTCTGTCCTGTGGATAAGTGATCATCACAATCGTATGTGACCTGGGGTTGCTTATTATTTGCAACTGGGGAGTAATAAATCCTACGTACTCAACAAATGCATTTATTAGTTTCAATATATTGTAGTGAAATCTCCAGCAAAATAATGTCCGAGAGGTCCTCGAGGCGTAAACACAAGGAGATGATGGACGGAGTGCTGAACCTTTTCAGACACTCATCCCCAGTTACAGATCTGGGTTGAACCCTTCATCGTTCTTTAACTCCCTTCGCCACCCCAGTTCAGACCCAGCCATATACAAATCAGTCTTGGCCCTGTTCCTTATGGGAGCAGTCCAGCCCGAACTGCCAAGCCAGGTCTTCTCTGGATTGGAAACCAGCATCCTGAGACTGGTTTCGGGACAATACCTCTCATCAGCCAGGCTAGCTTGAATCCAGAGTCAAAGTGAGCAAGGGACCCATGTCTGGGCATACTCTGTCAACTTTGGGCAGGAAAGTGATTTTATGGACTTATTTTACATTCCCTATCCCATGGTTTATTACTGTCACCCACGACGCCCCACCACGCTTAACTGCATGGGCCAATACTGCTTCCTTCACCAGCTCATATGATGTCATGGTGGAACAGCACATCCTGGTGCCCATATGAAGATGGATACAAATGGCTGTTATATATTCTGTAATTTGCAAGTTGCAGACTTTTTAAACTTGAGCAAATAAAAATAAAAAACGGGCAGTTGTGAAATAGGCCTAAAATGTTTCTGGAGTGCTGAGGCAATTATCCGCAGAAAATGAATATTTACGGACTATCATGGTGTTTGCTGAAGATGTACATTTGTAAGTAAAGCAACACAAAACGCTCTGTAAAATGTTTTGCGCTATTTCGGGGTTTTTTTGGGGGGGCGGGGGGGAGGCACAGAGATGAATTTTATGCCCCACGTTTACAACTGAAATATAGCTAGTGCTTTACCAGATACTATAGCTTTCAAACACACAAGTTCACAAAAAAGATTTTGAAGTTTGGAACGCAAAAAATGAACTATTGTGATATTGTAAAACAATGAGACTTCTTGAAGTATTGAGGTTATGTGTTCATTTGTAAAACTTGAACGCCTGTTTTTTCCGTTTAGTTCTCTAATGGTTCTTTCATAAACACTGCTGTGCAGTGATGAGGTGTCTGTCAGTGCTCCGACTCGCGTGCATGTACACACCGAGCCTTCGCGGTGCTTCCTTCGACACATGCTAGCATTCTGCCCTATTCATTCAGTGGAAATGTGTTGTTTTTTCAGTGCCATTAGTTGAAAGACCCTCCGCATCCTGTCTTTGTGCGCCTATTAATAGAGCGAGGCTCACACAAGCAAGCGACTGCATTTACATAGTATTGCGTCTTACAGTATTTTCTGAGCGTTTTCCGCCCGCGTCCGTTGAAGACGCCGAGACGTAAAGCCTTTGAAAGAGGCGACTTGTAACCAACAGATTCAGTCAGGGAGGTAAGAGACCCCGAGGGGCTTGTGCAGCCCCCTGTTAAATAGTACGTGGCTCGGGGTTCTCTTAATTTATTATCTTCACCAGCAGCAAGCGAGCCCTTGGTTGTCACAGCTTCGGAGGAGGGCACTTGCGGAAGTGGATAAGGTGCCAGCCATCGGAAAGGGTCCTTCCTGCCCAAGCTTAAACCACATGGTCAGCGACTAGCTGCCGCCTCCCCCCCAATCCGGCACCCAACACCAAGGAACGTGGACACGAGACGTGTTTACTTTTTGGAAGGCGGGCGCTAGTCGCCCGGCCGTATTTATTAAAGTATGAAATTAAAAAAGGGTTTTAATTGCATAATCAACAATGAAATACAAAAATCAGCAGGACATTCAGTTATACAATCGTTATCAACAAGTTTGAGAGCCTGACCTTAACAAAACTCTAATACAAGTTGTTCCTAGTTTAACTAAACATCCTATCTTGATTTTTGTACATTTCTGGCCATATGGCAGGGTCACTACCGGTGTCAGGTCCTACAAGCTGCGCCTTCCCCTTAGAAGTGCGCATGCGCAGTGTTACCCCGGGAATTGCCCGGTCTACGCCCCAAACTCCATTTACCCACTAAAGGAGGGCCCTTACTCTGCGCCGGTGGCGTCATGAGTCCACGCGCGCGGGGTGGCTACCAGCCTAAGGAAAGCGTGAACTACTCCTACCCGCGCTCCTTTGCATATTACCTTGCCCCTGGAGTACTGGGAGTGGCCCGCAGGCCCCTCCCCCTGGGCGGGAACCTCCATAGGATGATGCCCGCCCCCTCAGACCTCAAATATGTGCTCACCGATAATGACCTTACCGCATGCCCCATACCTAATAAATACGACGACCTATGGAAAAAAGTCTAAAGGACAACTACACTGGCTAATAAATAACAGTATCCACGCATAGCTAAAGGGGAAAAAAGGCCTAACGACACATGGCATAAAATTACAATTCGGTTCACGCATGTTGCTCATAATCACCATATCTACGTATATCTACAAAGGGAAAAAAGGCCTAAAGACACATATCTTCAAATATAGTTCACTTCACACATCACTTTTCTACAAAGGGAAAAAAGTCCTGACAACAGATCACAAATTACAACAACAACCTACTCTCTCCCGCGGTCTATACCTATGAAACTTACCATTAGACCGGACATAACGCTGCTTAAACTTTGTACCAAGGGATGGTGGGTGGGAAACAAAGAAGCCCCGAACGCGGGGCACAACGTTCAGCGAGGGAGCGTCCAGGGACAAGGGGGTCTCCTGGGCGCTCCCTACCTCTTATTCCCGAGGGGCCGGGTGGCCCCTCCTCACGCCCGCCCCCCCCGACCCGGAACCAGTCCATTGATTCCGGGTCAGGAGGGGCGCCGGCCAATCGGCGGTGGGCCGCGCCCCCAGGGCACGCCCCCACCGTCGAAGGACCCGAGGGGAGAGGGGGTGAGGCGGTCGCCGCGCCGCCATGCGTGCGGGGGGGCCGAGGGCCCCCCCTTTTCACATGGTCAGCGACTAGCTGCCGCCTCCCCCCCAATCCGGCACCCAACACCAAGGAACGTGGACACGAGACGTGTTTACTTTTTGGAAGGCGGGCGCTAGTCGCCCGGCCGTATTTATTAAAGTATGAAATTAAAAAAGGGTTTTAATTGCATAATCAACAATGAAATACAAAAATCAGCAGGACATTCAGTTATACAATCGTTATCAACAAGTTTGAGAGCCTGACCTTAACAAAACTCTAATACAAGTTGTTCCTAGCTTAACTAAACATCCTATCTTGATTTTTGTACATTTCTGGCCATATGGCAGGGTCACTACCGGTGTCAGGTCCTACAAGCTGCGCCTTCCCCTTAGAAGTGCGCATGCGCAGTGTTACCCCGGGAATTGCCCGGTCTACGCCCCAAACTCCATTTACCCACTAAAGGAGGGCCCTTACTCTGCGCCGGTGGCGTCATGAGTCCACGCGCGCGGGGTGGCTACCAGCCTAAGGAAAGCGTGAACTACTCCTACCCGCGCTCCTTTGCATATTACCTTGCCCCTGGAGTACTGGGAGTGGCCCGCAGGCCCCTCCCCCTGGGCGGGAACCTCCATAGGATGATGCCCGCCCCCTCAGACCTCAAATATGTGCTCACCGATAATGACCTTACCGCCACAGGCCAGTATTGTTAACCGACGATCTGGCCTCCCCCTCCAGCCCCTATCTAAGGACACATCCTCCTACCCCAGCCCTCTAGCCAAGCCCAGATATTGTCAGCCCATAGGACATTACCCTGTTCTGTCAGATGAACCCCGTCCTTCAAGTAATACTTTTGACCCCAGATGCACCCATGAGGTATTGACTGTAACACGGGGGTTCGGAACAACCTATCCAGCCGTGTGTTGATCCTCTTTACCGAGTGATTCAACGCCCTGACTGAATCGCCCCCCCGCCACTGAAGTCGAGGTATTAGTTGTGACCATACTAGTGTGCACCCGGGGCAGGTCCTAGCTATCCAACCCGCTGTTGAGATAATCTCCTCAATCAAGATGCGCCTGCCCAGTGTTGCCAAATCGTTCTCCCCAAGGTGAAGTATCACCACTGACGGTGGAGCCCGCTGGCGTGCTAACAGCCCTTGGAAGAATCCCCTAAACTCGTGAAGACACAACCCTCCTCTGCCAAAGAACGTGATATTCAACCCTAGTTGTGCCGCCCTTTCCTTCTTGTCACCTGACAGGAAGACACATTCCGCTCGCTTCACATATGAATGACCAACAATCCAGACATTGTTCTTTGTTGTTTCCTGGTCGCCGCTCCGTGCCGATGAATATTGGCGGTGCCCGACGACAAATTCCTCCCCTGCGTAACAGGTCTGAGAAACTGTAAGAGAGCGGAAAAGAGACCAAGCGTGAGTGACAGGTAATCATAGCATGTCAATCCGAACATAACGTTTATAGCAGTCTGACGACCACCTCCCAATTGTCTTCACTCTTTCCACTGGGAGGCCCCCCGCCACCGCCTCAGTTGCTGCCCCAATCCTGAAGGAATGAGATCCAAAATCTCTAGGATCAAGACCCGCTTTTGTAACCCCTATTTCGAACACTCTCCTGAATTGATACCTGGTCAAGGGGCTCCCGTCGGCGTGACAGAGCAACGCCCTGCCTGCTGAACCGACCAATAATCCCATGAGTGATTCCACGTGCCTCACCGGGCAGCACGGGTTGGCGGGGGCCCGTTGCAGAACTATGGTGTGACCCCTAGCTTCTTGATCGGTCTTTGATTTCTGGATAATCACCCACATGGTGTCACCCCTTATCGTCACCCCAGCCTTCTGCAAGCCACCTAGTATGTCAGCCTTAGATCCTGCCACAAGTTCACTAATTCTCAGTGCCCCATAAAATGCCAGGGAGAATGCCGCCCTAAAAAGAAGCACTTCCCACTCTGAGTTACAAACAATCTCCAGCGTGCCCAGTAAGGCTGTTAGCCGGGCCAACCCCATGGGCTTCCTCTTATCCTTCTGGTGTCCCTGAATACGGCGCCATCCCCTTAAAGCCTTGCGTATCATAAAGGTATTGGTGGGATCCCGGAAGCCCCTAGCTTGAGCGAAAAATGACACTGCTGCCCTATGTCTGGTTGCCGCTGCCACTGAGCGCCCCTCTTTGTGCATCCATTCTAAATAGGCTGCAAACCCATCCTCCTTCGCCCAAAGCACTTCCCACTGCGGCCCCAAGAAAGAACAATAAGACAGAAACGCCCCTTCGTACGCCGTCTTGGTCCTGGGGGCTAAGCTAGCGACCACGAGGTCTTGTAATCTGGGGCACCAATCTGCCAAAGTACCGCTGGGAAGTGTGCTGGCGAGGGGTCTGCTGTGGGGAGATGTTCCCTGAAAACCTGCATTTTGAAGCGAGAAAGGGAGTCAGCAGCATTGTTTAAAACACCAGGGACATGTTTGGCTCTAAAATTAGCATTCAGTTTAAGGCACCGCAGAACAATCTCTTTGATCAGACGAAGTATGAAAGGACACCGCGCCCCCTGCTGATTAATACATTCCACCACTGTCATGTTATCTGACCAAAACACCACTGATTGGTTACATAGGTGTTCGGGCCAAACCATCAGTGCCACCCATATTGGAAAAAGTTCCAGGAAGCCAATGTTGCTGAGCAAACCCCATGTGTTCCATTCTTCCGGCCATTGTTGAGCGACCCACCTATTCCCTAGGATGGCACCAAAGCCCACACTACCGGCCGCATCAGTCCATAGTCCCAACTCCGCTGATGTCGTGAGCCGGTCGGGCCAGACCACCCTACCGTTAAAATCCTCCAGGAATGCCATCCAAATAAGCATATCCTGGCGAATTTCAGACGATAGGCGCGTGCGGTGGTGCTTTTCCCTCAGCCCCTTCATCGCGTGCGCGATGGAGCGAGAGAAGGGGCGAGCCATTGGGATGATTCTTAGTGCGAAATTCAGTTGCCCTACCACCTCCTGTAATTGCTGCAAAGTGACCTTCTCCTTCCGGAGGCATAACTGTAGCGACGTCTTGAATTTGCACACCTTGTCCTTAGGTAGTCTAAAACATCTCTCCATTGAGTCAATCTCGATGCCCAGAAATTCCAAGCAGGTGGTCGGGCCCACCGTCTTCCCAGGCGCAAGCGGGACCCCAAAAGCCCGCATGAGCACGCAAAATTCCTGCAATGCTAGTGCGCACTCCTGAGAACCCGCAGTACCGAGGAAGAGGAAATCATCTAAGTAATGCATGACCCTTTGATGGCCCGTCACTTGTCTCATGGCCCATTCAAGAAATGAACTAAACATCTCAAAGTAGGCGCAAGAAATAGAACAACCCATAGGCATGCATTTGTCCATGTAGAACCTATCCCTAAAGGTGAAACCTAAAAGATGTTGGTCCGCCGGGTGGACTGGGAGGAGGCGGAAGGCGGACTCTATGTCTGATTTCGCCATCAGCGCCCCGGGTCCAGTGGCCTGTAATAAGGTCACAGCCTGATCAAAAGAGGCGTACTTAACACTACAGATACCTTCGTCAATGGCATCATTCAGCGAGGCCCCCTTTGGCGCTGATAGGTTATGAATCAATCTGAATTGCCCCTTCTCTTTCTTGGGGACAACTCCCAGTGGGGAACACACAAAATTGTGTACTGGCACTGCAGAAAAAGGGCCAGATATCCTGCCTAAGGAAAGCTCCTTGTCAATTTTGGCGGCCACAACAGCCGGATTGTGTGTGACTGATAATTGATTTCTACAGTGCGCACTGCCTGTGTATCCCCCGGCCGGGATCCTAAAACCTTTAGAAAAACCTTCCTGGAGTAGGGTGGCCGCTTTGTGGTCAGGGTATCTGTTCAACCATGGAATCATTGCCACCACATCCACTGGAGTGGGGGGGCGTGACCTGTCTGACTCATAGTGGCTTTCCCCTACCCCTCTGTCCCGTGTTACCTTGCTTGGACCTACAGGTAGATTCTGGATGAGAGGGGTGCCCACAGGAGGCACATGCATGCCTAAACTTACACGCGGCCCTTGTGCAGGTACGCTTATTAAAATCCCAGCACACCCCTTTCTTCTCTGGCCCACCTGCCCTAAATTTCCCAGGTACTTCACTCGTTTGGGGGGGCCGAAAGGGCTGCTGCGGTCTAGTGAACACCTTGCCCGCACCGAACTGAGGGGGAGGTGCAGTGTCAGAGAACTGTTTGTGCCAGGCCATGGAATCTACCGAGTCCCATGGTAATGATCTATTGAATTCCAATGCCTTCCTAAAATTTACATCATAACCCTTCCATGCTTCCCCAGAATACTGTTGACTCCACCCCACAATCCTGCTCGAGTAGCAAGCCAATGCAGCCTGCAGATCTGGAGGACGCTCAGCCTTAACTGCAGTGAAAACGGCCCATGCTTGCATCCAATTATTGAGATTTTCCTCAACCCTGAATCTAGTACACTGCGCCCTCCATTCACTTGGGAGCATCCACTCTTTCAGTGCTTTTGCCTGCTCCATTTCCCTATTATCCAATAATAAAGAATAAATGTACACGTATTTATCAGCCCAAATCATTTCTTTAACAGCTAAAGACACATGTTGAGCTAGATTTTCGCTCCTGGAAGGTACTACACCTTCCCCCAAGAGCGGCAATGCCACTTCCTTACCAAGTGCGGGCACCGGGGGCGGCTGCCCTTGTACTCCGTCCAGCTGGGGAACATTTGGACCTGCAAGGGGAGAAGAAATTGGCAATGCAACACTGTCGGCGATCGGTGCCGATCTGATTTTTTCTACGAACCTTGCCGCCTCTGCCGCATGGTCTGCAGAATTCGGGAAGGCTCCCCCTTTTTGGAGCCATGGCATCATGGCCGTTAACTGAGATAACAATTCGGGCGGCATTGAATCTACGTTACCCCCCGGGACAACAGGTACCACTGGGGTTATGCCCAGTGGTCCTGGCACAGCTGGCGGGGCGGGCGCCGGGTGTGGCCCGCCTGTACCCGGGGTTGTGGGCACCGGTGCGGGAGCAGACCCAGCGTCTACTGGTTGACCTGCCGGCACCGGCACCACAGGGGCAATGGGTGTAGGCACATGGGGCGGTGGGACCACCGCGGGCGGTGCGGCGGGTAACGGATCCACTGGGCCTGGGGCGGGGACCGCCTCCTTGGGTCTCTTGGACCTAGGTTTCCCTTGCGGGGTGACAAAATCCCCTCTTGGCACTGGTGCCACCCTCTTGCGGATCGGTCTCCCGGACGGGCCCGGTGCCTCGCCCTCCCCGTCCTCCAACCGAGCTTCCCGCTCCTTAATTTGTCCTAGCTGTTGTTTAATGTCGCTCATCTCCCGCATCATAGCCCGCATCATAGCCTCCATGTTGGACCCCCTCTTTCCACCCCTTGGACCTGGCATGACGCTTACCCCAAAAACACCCGCTGCCTACTTAGTTCCCAACCGGTCAACTGTGTGTACCTTTCAGATGGAGGGTCACCAGGGGGCTTTCAGCACCATGCAACGGCGACCGCAACACTAGCGGCTTGTCCGCTTATGTAAGGGGTGAGTAAACCTAATGTAGACCCACCCGGCGGCCACCAGGAGCGATGAAATGCTAGCCCCCCGTACCCCTCTTACCGATCAGTCCTGCGCGTCTGCTGGCGATATCCGCGCGTTTTACCGTTCATATGTCCGTCTCTGAATGGATTGCACCAGTATTATGGTTAATTTCTGAAATAGAGATATGAATTACAACCAAGTAATACCAAAAAGGGGACAGATTTATTGGAAAACACCCTTCGTAAAAACACTGGAGCTTGCAATTCCCAACCCACCCTGCAGTTGGAACCAATAATGTCGCTAAAAGCCTGAAATAGAAAAACGCATTAACACCGTGAGGCAAAGCAGGGGCAAATTTCAGGAACACTTAGTTCAAATAAGATGGAGGCCTGAACCCCCTTTGTCAACCCTTTTTAGACTGTCCCTACTGAGGTTCGTTTTGCTCAGTAACCAGAGACCCACACCCAGTTATAAAATCTCCATTGACCATCACTCCCAATTCAAAACAGAATAAAGAAGTCACAATTACTTCCTTTCAGTTACACAATCTTACACTAGTTCCCACAATCCAGGTGCACTTGGTTTTATATAGTCATGCAAAGAGAACAATCGTTCAATATCATTTGTGAACTTCACACTCAGGTAAATTGGTCATTAGCATGATATTGCACTTAGAATCAGCCCCACCGACTTCGGGTCCCTCCTCCAGGTCCTGCCCTGGTCGACCCTGCTTATCGTAACGTGATGCGAAACCTCCCCGCATGAAAGACCAAAATTGGCGGGAAAATTCCTCTCTTTGTACCGGTTACGTATGTTGCTCGAAAATACACCGGTATCGCCCCTACAGAACGCACGCTTACCCACAGCTCCGACACGTATTGTTACACTTATCAGGTAGATCTGTGTCTACTGCCCCGCTATCCTCGTTAATCAATTGCCGGTCAAAACGAGCGCCCCCACCGTCGAAGGACCCGAGGGGAGAGGGGGTGAGGCGGTCGCCGCGCCGCCATGCGTGCGGGGGGGCCGAGGGCCCCCCCTTTTCATTCTTTCACAGTTTCGCGCCTGTTTGTTTCTAGCGAATCCTTAAACTCATGCTTTGTTTGTTGTATTTCGTTGAATGTGCAAAACTGCAATGTTCGCTTTGGTCATTTTTCTCTAGGGAAATTTGGAGAAAGTTGTAGCAACTGTTGCTTTTTATAATGCACAGTGCCTCTACAGGATTTAAAAACATTGATATTTTACACCTTTTCCTGGGGGCTTCAGAAAATAACTTGAAAGCATGGTTATTATAACATATGCTATTAGGAGCCATTCTTTCCTTGCAGGACATTGGCTTTCAGCCATACATTCTATGTGTTCTAGAGCGTTAAGGAGTACTCCTACATTAGCACGGGAGAATATAATTTTTTTGTCGTTATTTCGGGGTTACTACCTTTTTTGCCATTTCTTTAGGGCTGGTGGCTTCCTGCATGGATGTAGCTCTTTCCTCTCCCGGGGTGCTAAAAACTAAGATTTTATTTTGATTTAGAATAGCACAGACTCCTGAGGAGTAATTAACAGGAAGTCATATTTTCAAATGATTAGCACCCACTTCAATATCAGGAAGACTGGAAGATGCATTAGGAAGCAAATCTGAGTCCTGCTAGTCACACACCCTGAATTCAGGCGCAGTAACCCACTAGGATCAATAGTCTGAGATCTGCACACCTGTGTGGCCTGAAATAGCTTATGTTGCAATGTCCTGATGAGCAGACTGAAAATGTCCCTTTGGTCAACAGTGAAGCAGGATGTCTATCTGAAGATGGAATATAAAATATTATAGGAGTTCGTTGTTATTTCACAGATTGATTTTTTGAGGAAAGGATCCTCCTCTTGAAATAACTTGAGTACTGTTCCAAAATGCCTTGTACTGAAATCTGTAGATGCAACCTTTAGAGGTCAGATCCCTAGTTCCTTGTTTTAAAGATCTATCAGTAGCCTATAAACCTTGACAGTTCCACTGAAACATATTTGTTGTAATCCTTTAGGGGTTTGACCAATGTTTAAAATGCACAATGTATCTGTTTTTTTGTATTGGCTCTAAAGAGTTCCCCCCCATATCTTAGTGTTAAAACGTTAGCCAAACCCTCATTGGCTGTCATGTTAGAATCCACCCCCTGCAAATCCCCCAAAGATCGGGTCAAGTTGCTCCCCCTGCTATGTATTGTACCTTATTGATGTCTCTGTGAAACAGCCGTCTGCTGGAAATACTGTGCTCCATTTGCTGAGCCATGTGTCTGCAGCATTGTGCATCATGGGTCAGTACAGGGTCAATCTCTTGTGACCATACTTGGTGTCTACCAGCTTTGTTTTCTTTGTTAGTTAAAAATTAGTTTTATGAAATTTGAGAAATAAAACTGTTATGGCACAACGAGTAGATAATATAACTAATCCCAGGTCTAAAATAAGCAAGCATGCTTCTTTGATAATTCCCTAGATCAGCGGTCTTCAAACTTTTCTTTTTCTCTGATTCATGACATTTTCCATATATTTTTAAGCACTTCAAGGGCTGCAGGTAAATAAAGACAGCCTGGAAACATGCCAAAGGAAGTAATGCTTCCAGGTTATCTTTATTTAAGAGTACTTGTTGAGGCATTTGCGCCCCATCCCCCCAGGAATGCAGCCATAGGCCCCCAGTTGCCTTAGAGTGTGTTGAATCTCTTGGTGTTCTAGTTAAAAAAAAAAAAAAAGAAAATTCGGGTTATTATTGTCATCTGTCTTTTACAACGGTGCCATTAGTGTGACCCTGCAGCTCATGTACATCACACTGGAATGGATAAGGGTGTTGGTTTGTTGGCATGACTTACTATAGCTACAGAATGTCAATGGTGGCCAAGGCACACATGAAGGAAGATGGTGTAGAGACAAAACTAGTCAAGAATTCTTAGCACAACAGAAAATGATTGGTGTGGGGGCTAGTAGTTGTGTGTGGTGCAAGTATGTAAGGAGCCAAGTGCTCTCCAGTCATGGTGCAGCGAGTGGCATTCCAGAGGTTAGCTGACACTGCCCAGGTTGGTTTTGCATGTGTGCAAGTTTGTGTACGATGGGCTAATTGTAGGTCCTTTGTGTGTGTGAGGACTATAGTGCTCTGAGAATGGCATGACTAAACTAGAAAAGGAGAAGAGTTCTCATGCATACCATATGTTGAATAGTCATCTTGTAGTTGAAATGGGGCTGTTGCCTCAGTCAGGTTAGCCCCAGAGAATTTGGAACAGGTGGTTCAGATGAGTTCCTCTGTGACTGTATAACCAGCCATGCCTTCTACTCTATATGAAAGGCCAGTTTTTTGATGGAAGTTATTAATTCTGCAGGAAAAGAGTTTCATAGTTTTGCTGCCTGCCCTGTAGATGTTAGACAGTCTCATGGTCTGGTCGATTTGGGATTTCAGAGAGGGTTCTCTGACCTGAGACTAAACTGTATTTTTCACTTGATGGAAGGACTCAACTGTTTTAAATGCTGCATAGTGAGAAACAGTGATTGCATCAGAAGAGACGTTATTTGGTCCTGAAAGACATTTTAACATGGAGGGCTGGACTTATGTAGTCCTGTGACTTGTGCAGTCTTGGTTTAATGATTTTTATCCACTGAAATCTGTAAGAAAAAAAGGTATTCAAGTGTGTTGTCATCGAGATATTTCAGCTGAAAAAGCACCAAGGATAGGACTGCCTGAAACCTGCGAGAGAAACCGAGGAAATGGAAAGTTCTCCCAAGTAGTCTCATTCAGTGGAAGAAGTTTCTGACAACTCTGTCGGGGTAAGAATGGGATCGGGGTCAGGTTCCACTCAAGACACCTTGTGGATGAGCCATGTAGATTGAGATGATATCCGGCTAGTGTCATCATATATGTGGAATTGATACACAGATGTTGATTTTGTTATGATGACATTTAGTTTTAGATGGTACCTAGTGATCTAGTCGGGCACAGCAACAAAGCATAGCACATTAAGCTGACAAACTAGAACCTCCCAGTCTGATGTCTAATCTCCCTATACATCTAAAATGAGGCCTAAATATTTTTTGATATGGATACGCTATCTAATTTAGATGTGGAATAGCATTGTAGCGATGATGGACCTAGTGGTAAGCCATAGTTGACAAGACCAGGTAAGAGGAGAAAATGTGGTAGCAATAATGATCTGGAGGTGGTTTGAGATGAAGCATGCAATACATGAAAAGGCCTTCACTCAAAATCCAGTATCAGTCATGTGGTGTGTGGTGGACTAGGTTAGTAACAACCGAGCGCTCTAGAATTATGAGGGCAGTAGCCCCATTCCTTTCCTTCAGTGCATTGAGGCTATTCACCAATAAGGATAATAGAAGACTCAATCCACCAGCAGGGGAAGAAACCATTCTTTGTGTCATTTAGCATGTAAAGAAATGCAGTCTAAACAAGTTGCGTCAATGCTGTCCTCCTAATCCGCTTACTCTGTAAAGGTTTATTAGCAATTGTTTGCAGTTAAGCGTTGTTGGGGTGATGTTTTGTCAAGGAGCAGGCCGTGGTAAATGGCTTTTCTGACACAACATATATTCTATTTTGAACGGAGTGGTTGAAGGTGTTGTCCACCACCAGGCAGTTGTAGGGGACAACAGAAGCTTCTTGACTGCCGCTGAAAGGAGTTAATTCTGAATTAGAGCTCAACGCAAATAGCTTGGATAAACATGACTGCTTAGAAAATCGAGAGTACAGCTGAGAAGGGGCAATTGTAGGATTCCATTACTCTGAATATCATCCAGGATGGTTATTTGTTTAGAGCAGTGAGATTCAACATCAAGCGCTTAATTGTTGACATTTTTGGCCAGTGTAACGTTAAATTATTGAGCCAGGCCTAATTTTGTTTGTGCTTGTTTCCACCATGCTGAATTAAGGCATTATTTTGACAAACTGCTTCAATGGGAAATCGGAATTAGTTAGTCTGGCGGCGTGCTGCATCTCCTTCCTATTTCTAGTTGGTGATTTGTAGAATCTCAATTGTTCATTATATAGAATACCTTGTCTATTGGGTCAGTGCTATGCTCCCTCTAGTCTATAGAATGTGGTTCCTTAATTTTATCTTGGTGATCTTTTGGGAATACAGTTTCTAAACTTGGTGGTTGTACTTGGGGTGCTGCAGCTTTAACATTCCCAGTGATTGTGAAACAAACCAAAGGTTAAAGTGACATTATAGTTAGGGGTTGAAACAATACAAAACTAATGTTTAAAAAACAAAAAAGCCATGGAAATTCACCAGTTATACTTTACTGAGCGGACTATAACTTGTGCCCCCGCCATGTACTGCCACTGACATCCCATATTCATTCACTCATAACATGTTAAATTACATTCATGACATCACTGACTTCTCAAATTACATCATTGATGACATCACTGCTAACATTATAGTTCTATAAAGAAACAATCATTGGCACCTTTTAAGTGTTTAGCCATGCAGCAAAGTCTGACATCAAAGTTTGTGGTAAATCATCTGTGATATACTGTCCCTATTACTATCCGGCATTAAAGTTCTTTGACGTATTGGCTTGTGTAGCCTATTGCACGTGTCCCCTGCCATTATCAAGTCAATAAAGACCCCCAAACTGACCATCATACACAGTCTACGGTAATAAATACTTTTTCTATCCATGATTAATACCCTTTTATAATTTTGGTCATAAAGACGCCCCTCCGCCCCGCCCCTCCAGTAGCCCGCCCCCCCTAACCCGGACATCCTCCACTGGTATCCGGGTCAGGGAGGCCGCCGACCAATCGGTGGTGGGTCGCGCCCAAGGGCCCGCCCCCACCACCGAGAGGCACACAGAGGGGAAGGGGGGAAGCGGTCGCCGCGCCGCCATGCGTGCGGGGGGGCCGAGGGCCCCCCCTTTTCATTAACAGTTGTGTACAGGTGTTTTCAATCTGGTATGGTGAGGTGTGTCTCGGATTTCAGAAGGAATTTTTACATAAATACAGACAAAACGCGCACACTCCTTCTCTGCTTTGAAAGTCTTCAAAAATATGTATTAGTTAACAAAAGATTGTGTTTTCTCTCACTTAGTACCCCTAACAACCTGTATTCGTCTACATTTCCCACTACCATGCTTTTCGTATAACAGTTTAACATTATCTGCCAGCATGTTAGTTGGAAAGTCTGAAGTTCACACCCACCCAACCTTACTTAAAAAGCTACACCTCTGACCGTCTGCGCCTTCCCGCTGGCACACTATGTACTGTTACTCCATCTGACTGTTGGAATTATTTGCTGCGATTGTCTTCTTTATTTGTTATATTCAGGTTGTGTTCCAATAAACCCTTCTGTGAAAAAATAGATTCGTGTGTTACTTCTGCCTTGCCACTACTGTGCCCTTCACTGCTTCTGCCCCTTCACTGCTTCTGCCCCCTCACTAGATCTCGCTTCCATCCTGGTGCCTCAGCCTCACTGTTCAAAGAGCTCGTCTATGGCGCCTTTATTCTATTTATCAATTTAGATACACTGCCGCCAAGTCAAAAGTTGTCAGAATTCCTATAAACAGTTAATGTTGCTATTACTTAGGTAGTGGTGTTCCTATACGTTCGTATAAGTTAAAAAACTGTTTCTGTACTAAATACGAAAGTTAAATTAATACGACAAGTGTAGAAACATCTTGTATACACGTAATGCTCAAAGAGTGTGATGCTAAAGCACTGCCTATAGCCCTGATGAGAATTGCAGTGTGATGTTTAATGTCTTCTTCTTCTATCAGTATCCTTACCCTTTAACTATTGAGATCCGGTAGTGCTTGGGTGTGTGTTATCTCCGTGATTATAATAGATTGAGTCAAGGAGGACCCCTCTTCTCATCAGTATGGAATAGCATCCTGCTGCGGAGTGTTAGTTTATTGGATCTTAGAAACAACAACAGCAGCAAGTCCCTCGTTTTTGTTTTCTTGCTCCGTCTACTAGATGGGACGGGCCCAGAGCTCAGGATGGCTCTTGTATGGATAGTTGAAGGTTGCTCATTCCTATGGGGGGTGCGTCACATGGTTATCTCATGAACATCCAACTCTTCTCTTCTGAACTCTATGCATTACTGAATGCAACGTATTTTAGGTGGCGATGACTTCCAGGGCTTGGCCACTGGGACCCAAAAAAAAAAAAGAAAAAAGTGAGTCCTCAAGTGGATTTCTTATTGAAACCTGAGTGGGAATCTGAGGCGTTACCACTGTTTTGTACGCATTCCTTACATTTTGTTTGTAGTGTTCCTCCTTTTCCTTGAGAAGGCCTTAAACATGGATCCAGCCGGATCAGGTAGCCAAATTATGTGAGCATAGTGTGGGAAGGTTGCCTGACATATGCGGCCCATTATTCCAGGGGGCACTTTGCACCAGTCCAAACGACCCTTATTGATGGCAGGTTAAAGACAACCTTATTAGAAAGCTATCCTAGTGGTAGCTGTGGAGAGCAGCCGTCAGGCTAAGGCTGGTAGGGAGGTAAAGCAGCTTGTGTTACCAGTCTAAAATCTCACGAGTAAGGAAATGAAAGTTGTACCACAACAGGTGGACGGAAATATAGGTATTTATTCTAAACACATGGTTATCTCATGAACATCCAACTCTTCTCTTATGAACTTTATGCATTACTGAATGCAACGAGACTTAGGTGGCATTGACTTCCAGGGCTTTGCCACTCGGACCAAGAGAGTGAATCCTCCAGTGGATTTCTTATGGAAATCTAATTTTGGAATCTGAAGTGCTACCTCTGTGCGAGGAGCCCTGTTTTTGTCTGAATTACTTACAGTTGGTTTATAGTGGTACTCCTTTTCACTGAGATGCTCTGTGGATGGTGCAAAAAATGCCTTACACATTGATCTAGCCAGATCAGGTAGCCATCGGGGTGCCTGTGGAAGTGGCGTCATTTGTTCTTGGAGTAAAGTATGTGAGAATAGCGTGAGAAGGTTGCCTGGCATATGCTGTCCATTATGCTAGTGGGCACGTCGCACCAGTCCAAACGACCCTTATTGATGGTAGGTTACGGACAACCTTATTAAGAAACTATCCTAGTGGTAGCCGTGGAGGGAAGCCTTCAGGCTAAGTCTTGGAGGAATGTAAAGCAGCTTGTTTTACCAAGGGACGGTTGTCATTTTCTGTCAAACAGACTGTCCTTTTTTCACACATAGAGCCTATGCATATTTGTGATCATGTCTGGTTGGCTGAGATGGTATTTACCAGAAGTCAAAGTGGGGAGCTAAAAGGGCTCTTGTGCCATTGTACAGCCTGGCATAGTTAGGGCTGTGCTAACCCCTTTTTTGGGTATAGACTTTGATGCTGCACTGTCAAACACTGTTCAGTTCACACATAGATCCTATGGTTAGGGCGGTGTGGATCCTATGCTTGAAGATTTAGATGCTGCACTTGCAAACAGACTGTCCCTTTTCAAACCTAGATCCTATCGCCTAAAGACGTGGTTAGAAAACCAGGAATAGGAGGTGATGTCCTGGTCTGCAGCAGAATTTTTAGTAACAATGCAATGTGCCGTGGCACCGCACTTCACACTGGGTAGCGTCCTTAAGGAGTCATGAGGGCGCTATCGTAATCACGGTGGGCCCCGGGCACTGGGTCGCTGTACTGCACACTGGATATTATTCTCTAATGAGGGTCACTAAGCCAAACACACGACATGGGACACAAACTGAGGCTCTGCGGAACACTCGCAGTTGGAAGTGTTAATGTGTATGCATCTGGCGTCTTATCTAAAACTTAGCAAGTGATGGCAATGTAAGACTAGCACGTGTATAGCAGTTATCGCCAGAAACACTGATGGTTTGTGTTTATCTTTTCCATTTATGTATGGCCGTGTCCATGGTGGATATCTGGAGTGCTCCACATCACAACAGCTGCAACTGGTGCACAGCCCAAGGGATGCTTATGTCAGTCACGGCTGGGTCCATGGCGGATATCTGAGGGGTGCTCCCCACCGCAACATCAGCAGCGGGTGGACGTCAAAAGGGAAGCATACGTCGAGAAAGGACACCCAAGGGCCCAAGTGGTGCGGGCAGGTGTAAGTGCTACCCATTCCCTAAGGTGGAAGTGGGAATTGTCACCCAGGTTTTCTTAGTCTTTGCCTGGTTCTTGCAGTTTCACAAACCTGTGACGCAGGGGAGGAAATCATCACCAGAAGTGGAGGAGCTACAACGTCCCAGCACAAGCAACAGGCTGGACGCGGGACAGGGAAGATCTGGTTTGGGGGTCTGTGCCTTGGTCAGTTCAGGAACTTCTTTCAGGGACTCTTAGCTCAGCAGCCCGACCCCCCGTCAGTGGTGATACTTCACCTAGGGGGGAATGACTTGGCCAAACTTGGGAGGCGAATACTCATTGATGAGTTCATCTCCACTGCGGGTGGGTCTCCAGGACTTGCCCGGGTGGCACAGTAGTAGGGTCTCAACTTATCCCGCGGTGGCAGGGGCGAGGGGGGGACTCGGTCAGGGCGTTGAATGACTCGGTAAAGAGGATCAACACACAGTTGGACAAATTATTTCAAGCCCCCCGGTTGCAGACGATCCAACATGGGTGTATTCGGGGTGCACAATTCTACCTGGGTGAGGGGAGTCCATTTGACGGAGGAAGGAAAGGTCCTGTGGTCTGATAATGTCAGGGCCTGGTTCTAGGGTTTTGCTAAAGTGAGAACTTTCTAGGGTAGGTCAAGGCAGGGGGAGGCCAGATCGTCGGTTAACAATGCTGGCCTGTGGCGGTAAGGTCATGACCGGTGAGCACATATTTTAAGGTCTGAGGGGGCGGGCATCATCCTATGGAGGTTCCCGCCCAGGGGGAGGGGCCATTGGCCACTCCTAGAACTCCAGGGGCAAGGTAATTGATGCTTCAAAGGAGCGCGGGTCAGGAGTAGTCACGCTTTCCTTAGGCTGGTAGCCACCCCGCGCGCGCATACTCATGACGTCACCGGATGGCGCAGAGTAAGGGCCCTCCTTTAGTGGGTAAATGGAGTTCACGGCGTAGACCGGGCGATTACCGGAGCACGACTGCGCATGCGCACAGCTCTAGGTGAGGCGCAGCTTGTAGGACCTGACACCGGTTAGCGACCTTGCCATATGGCCAGAAATGTACAGAAATCTAGATGAGGATGTTCGATTCGGTAAGGAAACAACATGTATTAGAGTTTTTGTTAAGGTTAGCCTCTCAAACTTGTTGACGATATTGTATCTAATGTCCTGCTGATTTTTGTATACATTGTTGACCATGCAATTAAAAACCTTTTTTAATTTCATATCTTAATAAATACGGCCGGGGGACTAGCCCCCGCCTTCCAAAGATAAAGAAGCCTCATGTTCATGTTTCTGGGTGTTGGGTGGCGGATTGGGGGGGGGGGGGGCGGCAGCCAGTCGCTGACCATGTGAAAAGGGGGGCCCTCGGCCCCTCCGCATGCATGGCGGCGCGGCGACCGCTTCCCCCCCCTTCCCCTCTGTGTGCCTCTCGGTGGGGGGGGCGGGCCCTTAGGCGCGACCCACCACCGATTGGTCGGCGGCCTCCCTGACCCGGATACCAGTGGAGGATGTCCGGGTTAGGGGGGGCGGGCTACTGGAGGGGCAGGGCGGAGGGGCGTCACTACTCCGCCTGGCCCCTTGGGACTAAAGAGGCGGGGAGCGCCCGGGAGACCCCCTTGTCCCTGGACGCTCCCCCACAGCACGGTGTGCCCCGCGCTCGGGGCTTCTTTGTTTTCCCACCCACCATCCCTGGAACTAAAAAATGTTGTTACTTCACTAAGTCTGGTTTGAGCGTAATTTTGCTAGCGTACTGTTAACATGTCTTACATGCGTGATTGAACCTTATCTGGACTGTATATTTTGATGATGTAATTTTGTTTAGGAATTTTTTCCCTTTGTAGCGAACTGTGTGTAAAGTGCTTTGATGCCAATTGTGTCTAGGCCTTTTTTCCCTTTGTAGCTTTACGTTGATGCGTGTTATTAATTAGCCAGTGTAGCTGTCCTTTAGAATTTTTTCCCATAGGTCGTCGTATTTATTAGGTATGGGGCATGCGGTAAGGTCATGACCGGTGAGCACATATTTTAAGGTCTGAGGGGGCGGGCATCATCCTATGGAGGTTCCCGCCCAGGGGGAGGGGCCATTGGCCACTCCTAGAACTCCAGGGGCAAGGTAATTGATGCTTCAAAGGAGCGCGGGTCAGGAGTAGTCACGCTTTCCTTAGGCTGGTAGCCACCCTGCGCGCGCATACTCATGACGTCACCGGATGGCGCAGAGTAAGGGCCCTCCTTTAGTGGGTAAATGGAGTTCACGGCGTAGACCGGGCGATTACCGGAGCACGACTGCGCATGCGCACAGCTCTAGGTGAGGCGCAGCTTGTAGGACCTGACACCGGTTAGCGACCTTGCCATATGGCCAGAAATGTACAGAAATCAAGATGAGGATGTTAGATTCGGTTAGGAAACAACATGTATTAGAGTTTTTGTTAAGGTTAGCCTCTCAAACTTGTTGACGATATTGTATCTAATGTCCTGCTGATTTTTGTATACATTGTTGACCATGCAATTAAAAACCTTTTTTAATTTCATATCTTAATAAACACGGCCGGGGGACTAGCCCCCGCCTTCCAAAGATAAAGAAGCCTCATGTTCATGTTTCTGGGTGTTGGGTGCCGGATTGGTGGGGGGGGGGGGGGGCGGCAGCCAGTCGCTGACCATGACAGAAAATACATTTATAAGGTGGGTGCAACACCTCAAACACCCCGTGAAGCTACGCCCTGAAGACCGCTCATGGGGCAGTAAGTATCTGGCTGGCAGGAAATAGGCACCCTGGGTTGGCGCGGCGGCACATATCTTAGTCCAAAGCCTCTATAAACAGCATACGGTCTATTAAACAGCGCATCTTCACCCGGGGGTTGTTGGCGCTGTAACAGGTGGTACTGCTGTGACTTCGGATGTCCCTCTCCTAAAAAACCTCTGAGGTAACACAACTGGAACAAGTGTCTGGAAACCCAACAGTGCCCTCCGTTGTGGTGGTTGTGACTGAACCCGCTAGAATTATCGGCTGCGCAGATCGTTTGCAAACGTCTCTGTGGGACCAGTCTGCATATGCATATAAAGAAATACTGAACTAAAGCAGCGTTGGCTTTAAAGCCCATTTCCCTTTAATTCCCTATCCCTTATCCCATTCTCTTCCTGGGTAGCCAGCAGCACTTGAAGCATGCTGTAGATTTCTTTTGATAAGGCCTGTAGGAGGAAATGGCAGCCATAAACAGGAAAGGTTGCTTGCATGCCCTGGGGCAAGCTGTCCTGTCCCATTCAAAGTGGCAGGGCAGACAGAAGGAAACAATGCACATCTGCAAGGGGCAAACCCCCAAGTGAGATTGCTCTGGAAAAATAAAAGGAAACACTCTTTGTTACCTTAACATATGTAATAAAAAAAATATACTCTTGGCATTTTACAGGTGTGCGTTTCAATCGTTTAAAACTCTGGTTAAGTGCTGACATCTTTTGCTAGCATGAAAACGAAAGAAACGAAATGTAAACAATTTGACCAGGATCGCACCAATTGAAAGCCAATTTTAGCACACATCTATGTGGACTAACAAAAGTCAGTCAATGTCAGTTTGGGGCCACTTCTAGGCCAGTACATCTAAAAAGTCTGGACTTTTGGTTCATAGGATGATGCATACCATTACATGTATGTCATTTTCGGACATGCCCATTTTGCAGATCTATAGTTAAAATGATAGAGGTACACAGAACAGATAAACACTCTGATGCACACATGCATACACACGCATGCACACACACATACTCACATAGACACGCACTACTCAGAGAACCACAGATGGCCATTAGCACATGTAAGTAGACACATACATGCTTGCACAGGTACACACACACACAGGTAGAAAGAACACTTACAGATACACAACTTCTGATGCCGCTCTGACAGAATGTGCCATGTTAATCGCCGTGCAGCTGTGAGCGCCACAGTAGAGTCCTATGGGGAAATTGCGGCAGCCACAAAACAGCTGCCCATTGCCCCGCGTCTCCTCCCGTCTAATGCACCAGGACAGCACTCATTGTTTTCTTAAAATCAAGACATAAACACTACGGTGCTCACTCTGGAGTGTGATGAATTGAATGGTTGTGGCGTGCGGTGTGTAAAACAGACTTGGTAACGGCACACAACATGGGATGTTTAAGCCTTCAAATCAGCAAGCATTGATAATCCTTCAGCGGACGAGATGCCCCTGAGCCAGACGCCCCTTACTTTTACTTTCTCTTGACATTAAGAACCTGAGATGGTGCTCGAAGTGCATTGAAACAAGCAGCGATAGGGGGATTGGGTGATGGGCAAACGGTGACCTGGGAGGAGTTGTGTGGGTGGGCAAGCAGTGTTTTGGAAGGGGGTTGTAGAGACGAGTGGATGTGTCGCGCTGGGGCAGGAACCATATACCACACAACGGAATCATGACTGATGTAATATATGAGGTAATAAGCAATGTATTGCAGGGGCATACGTTATAGTAAGCACAGCTAAATAACTGCTGAATTTCTCTAGTTTTGTACAGTTGAAATGAGAGCCTAACTATAATGTCACTGTAACCTTTGTGTATAGTGTTACCAGCATGACAGCAGCGTTCCGATTGGTCTGAGCAGCCTGGTTTGCCTCTCAAGCAGTCCCTGAAAACCTGGGACTGTTCTCCATCCGGCTGTGCAACACAGCCAGGTGAAGAAATGCTAAGTGTGCATGTCGGTTTGGCCATTCCAAGACGGCCAGCCAAACCAACATGCGCACTTATGGTGCCTACCACTCCAACATTAAGCTCAGGAAATTCCTCCTTACAACATGTAAGCCAATTAGATGTCCTTGCTACTCTCCGGAGCAGAAGTGAATTGCAGAAAACACATCTACTTTCAATATTTAGCACACAATGAAAATTAAGCTTGTTGTTGGAACACCTTAGCCAATTAAATGTTAAATGTGTTCCACGCACACATACAGAACACGCCGTCCTACATATTAATACATTTCCTGTAACAAAGTGACTCTATCCATAACAAAAGTGAACACTGCCTAATAAATTAACATTATTCCACATTATATTAAAGAAAAGCCGCAATAAGCTGCATTGTTGTTTTCCCGATATAATTTACACAGCCTACTGCACCCCCCTCCCAACATGAGTGAAACCCGAGACTATTTTTATTATATTTTATTATATTTTCCACTGACTTTTTCTACGACTAACGGTTCCTATGGAAAACTTTTAAAACTCCAGCACAGTAACGGTTTCGATTAGCAACATAGTGTGGTGAACTTCTAACCTCTGTGCTCACTTAAGTGTTCCATGAACTGTTACTATGGTAACAGGCAGTTAGCAGTTTGGGGGTAGGGTTAAAAGCTACTGGCTGTACAGAAACCGTTATATTTACCCAGGATCCTCTCTACATGACAGAAAGGAAAGACAAGTAAGACAGAACACTGTGTAGCAGATTTACAAGCCCCTGGAGCCACTTTCGCCTCACTTTTCCCATCTTAAAAAGGATGCAACAGTAACGCAATGAACTTGTAAACCTGCCCCTATGCACATTATGAGTAAAAGAAGTACACAACTCTTTAAATTCTTTATCAATCACAATTAGACAGTGTTGCTTCACGATTCACAATGCACTTCAAAAAATACTTCGTGCCTATTTAAATGGGAGACAAGATTGTCGACATTACAAAACTTAAGCCATATTTACAAACACAGCGTTAAAATTATCGCCGCTTAAACGGCTGCAACCTACAACAAAAACGCCGAAAATGGACTTCAAAATCCTTCATCTTACCGGAAGATTTTCTCAACATTGCTGTTTGCTATGCAAGAGTGAGAGCCACCCCCCGGGGGCTATAAAATAAATGGTTGGGGGAGACTCCAAGGTCCCCCCCTGCACAATTAGAAGTGGAAGGGCCTCAACAACCCCCCTCAAGCCCCGGAAACCACCACCCCGGATCTTGGTGTATTGTGGGACGGAGGCTGCGTGGCCCTCCACCTGGAGCCCTCTTGGGCCCTGGGGACCACCACCCCCCAGGGCCGGCTCCTGCAGTGTCCTGGGGATCCTACCCCCGGACACTGCTGTTTGCTATGAGAGGGCGGGAGTCTCGCGGCTCCCGCCCTCCCATAACAAACTTGGTTTGCATTTTGAAAGACATAGCACGGAAATCTGTTATTACTTTCAAAATCCAAACCAGTTATACATAAAGCCCCGGGGAGTGGTGGTCCCCGGGGTTTTGGAGACCTTACAGCCCCCCCTCCCCAGCCATGATTTTTTTTATAGCCCCGGGACTACAGGGGCCCTCAAGTGCTCCAGGAGGGGGGCCATATCGCCCCCCTCCCACAATACATAAACCCCCGAGGGGTGATGGTCGCCGCGGCTGTAAAGACCTTTGATCCCTCCCCCCAACATTTTTTTATTTTTAGCCCCGGGGATGATGATCCCCGAGGCTGGGGGGCCCCTCTGGGCCCCACATCAAATTTAATAATTTTGCCCCTGGTATGTAGCCCCCCGGGGGCTAATAAGCTCTGTTTTATTTTATTTAACGGCAGAGTCTGCGCACCCTACACACACCTGCCGGGTCTTTTAAAAAAAAAATTGTGTGGGCCCTGGGGGTCCTTTTGGGACCCCCTAAACAGGCCCAGAGGGTAACATTATTTCTACCCTGCCCCCTTTCTCCGTTTTGCACACATATTCCAATGACTTCCTCAGCCTCACTTCTACCGAGGCACAAAATGGCTGCCAACAGTTCCTGGTTTCGAATGTTTACAACCACTTGATAACCAATCAGCATTCAGCGCGTGATCAGGACGGTGCGCAAATGGTACAATGACAATCCCCGCACACTCAGCGGATCCACCGCGCCCATAGATATGTAAATGACTTTAACCGTAATTTTCTCAGGAACTGCTGAACAGATTAACACCACTTAAGCAAAAGGCACAAGTCTGAACTGAGGACTACCTCTTTGCCAAAGTTGGTGTAATTCCGTTCAGCCGTTCGGGCTATAGCCGTGGCTAAAGGTCCTACGGGAAATTACATGGGGAAAACAAGTTTTGGGACCCCCCTTTTTTCTCAGCCCCCGCTTAACGAATCACCCCCAAACAAGGAGCGGAACTAAACTGGCCCAAAGTTTGGAAAATTTCGAGAAGATTCCTCAATCAGCGCCAAAGTTATTGGCATAATAGGTCCTAACTATAACTACCTACCGCCAGTAGGTAATATGTGTATGTGTTAATATATGTATGTGTTAATATATGTATATTTATGTTAATATACATATATATTAATATATATATGTATGTATGTTAATATATATATGTATATGGGTGTATGTATATGCATACATACATACATTGTTGATGGGGGAGGGATCATGATGCTTTTCCCCTCCTGCAGTAATGGTAAGAAATAACCAGATAGCATATTACACTCTGCACATTTGTAGGTGTGATTTAGGTCATGGCATTTGGTCCTGTGAATTTTTTTTATTTTTCAAAGCAAACGTATTTACTCAAAATACGAGAGCACATTTTTGCAGTAAAATAAAATCCCTCTAAAAGTGCCGTCTGTGATGCTTCAAATTCTGAAGTATGTTCGTTTTAGCTGCACTGAGATAAGCGAGCGAAGATGTGTTAATTCATAGTTTCTCTAACCTAAATAGTGAGCCACATGTATTTTCACTGCTGTGGCATAAATGCATGTACGGGGAAGTTCAGAGCATCATAGGATAAAGCACACCTACATCGTTACTGAAGCATTGATCGATCTTGCATATGCGATGCCTCCCTTTTAAAAGTTGATTATGGGTTTAACCTATTTTAAGACGCGCTCATAGTCGATATTGTCTCGAGTGTTACGTTTCATCACTTTTAGACCGAGATTGCTGTCAGTAATGCAATTACCGCGGACCATAATTCAATTACTGCCAGCAGTAGCTTTGACCTTGACCAATAAACCAACTGCTCACAGTGGGAAGAATACATACATGGGATGTCTTGCTAAAAACTACTTAAGAAACCACTGAGGCAATGCTTATGTTACAACAAGAATTCCTTATGAGAAACTAGAGAAAAGAACGATAATTCAAATTTAATATTATGAGGCAATATTACATTCAGAAATGATAATGTGCCTTCTCTCGCAAAAATAAGGTTGTGCTAATATATAATCCAACTACAACCAATCGGCAAACGAGTTTTATTTTGAAAGCCACGGGGTAATAAAAAGGTGTGAAATGTGTTTTAGTTCGCCCCCAGTAGAGGGGTATGCAGACCTTGAAAAACCAGCAAATGTATAGGAAGAGCCAAGCCTTGGTCTCGCTAGGTCCTAGGAATCTAAATAAGAGGGGAACCGCAGAAAGAATTGTAAATGAATTTAAATAGCGTCTATTTCCTTAACATGTGAACGTGTTTAGTTTACATTGAGTGATAGCTATTAAAATGACTTAAAAAGAAATGTGTTTCTACTAAGATTCAAGAAATGATTCTCTTCCCATGACCCCCCCCCCCCACCCCGCCATAGCTGTCAAGGTTTCTGATTGTTTATGAATGACATTTTCCTAATTTCAATGTAATTGTGAGTGACATTTCAATGGCTATGAGTGACACTTTTTTGTGAGGAAAATCAAGCTATGAAGATGAAGGAAAAATATAAATATCAGAAACTAGACCCATTTGAGCAATGATAAATACTAAGAAAAGTCCCATCATAGGTCACAAGCTGCATTGCTTTAAAAATAAATAAGCTCACCAATAAAAATCATTAGCTGAATGAGCGGTCCGCCCTGGTCCAGCACGCTGCCGCTACCTGCCCAGCCATGCTCACAGCGCCATCACACCAGTAGCAGCCTGTTACACAGAGCTACACTACACTACAGGCTCTGCTGACTTAGTGACAGTCGGTGTGCTGAGAAGTTAATTTGACAAACACCACTGTGGCTCTCACAGTTGCCGGACCAAAAACGAGTTAATGAGTGTGACTATTAATGCATCTTACTGTTAGTGAGCTGACAGAGACTGCAGTGTGATGCACAGTTCTCAGCTGTAACTGGGCAGGCGGCATCTCAGTAGATGATCATGACTGTGGCACGAGAAAAACAATCAATGGCATAGCCAATAGGTCTCGCGTTTGGGACCTTATAAGTGTTTAGCCGTGCAACAGTTGATGTTGTTGCATCAAGGATATTCTGCTGCATAACTAAATACTTACAGGGTCCAAAAAGCGAGACGTATAGGCTATGCCAATGCTTGTTTGTTTTTCGTTGCCGTTTTGTTTAAGTTGCCAGATTTACAATAGCTGGACATGGTTTTTGTTAACAGTTCTTTGCATCAAATGAACTTGTTTTCACTGCTCTGAATATTGTTTCCATTCTGCTTGTAGGAAGCAGTCATTCCCGGGGATGTGCCTAGCTGTGCGCATGCACCGAACTTTGCAAATGAGAAAAAGCCTGGTGCAGGCGCAATTTAACAATTGTGAAGTGAGTGAGCCCAGGCAGCATGACTCACTCACACAGGACTTCATGCACTGCACCTGCATACTCCGCATGGTTTAAGGAAACTCGACCCACTCCCCCCCCCCCCCCCCCCCCCCCAGGCATCGAACACATATTTACCAAGAAACTCGGAGCAGAGCCTGCCTGCTGCACTGACGGCTGGTGGTGTGTGTGCCTGGTGGAAGCGTGCACTGACGGCTGGTGGTGTGTGTGCCTGGTGGAAGCGTGCACTGACGGCTGGTGGTGTGTGTATGCCTGGTGAAAGCGTGCATTGATGGCTGTTGGTGTGTGTGTGTGTGTGTCTGGTGAAAGTGTGCACTGATGGCTGGTGGTGTGTGCCTGGTGAAAGTGGGCACTGACGGCTGGTGGTGTGTGTGCCTGGTGGAAGCGTGCACGGTAAAATCATGCACTGACGGCTGGTGGTGTGTGTGCCCGGTGAAAGCATGCACTGACGGCTGGTGGTGTGTGTGCCTGGTGGAAGCGTGCATTGGCGGCTGGTGGTGTGTGTGTCGGGTGAAAGCGTGCACTGACGACTGATGGTGTGTGTGCCTGGTGGAAGCAGGAGCATTCACAGTGATAGAAGACACAAATGAAACAGATGAAGAGGAGCGGGAGAAGGGAGGGGGAGTGCAAGCAGAGGAGCATGATTCACAGCTAGAAGACACAAATGAAGCTGACCAGGAGGGAGGAGGAAAAGGGAGGCGGGTAGTGCAAGCAAAGGAGCCTGACGGCAATAAAAACACAAATGGCAGCTGTGCACGAGCTCGTGAACGCAAGCTGTAGGCCAGCAAAGGCCTCTGGGGGCACTTTTAAAAGCCACTTAGCGCATGCTGTCTCTTCAAGACATTCAGTATCACATGCGAGACCTAAAAAAAAGCTATCAGGGGTGTTGCAAAGCAGATCTGTGCACATGAAGAAATACAAGAAAAATAAAGCTGCGCTGTTAAATTCATCCCAAACCGGGAACCTGCACTGCTTGCAAACTTCACAAAAAGAAGCTGCTGAACGTGTCCCAAGCAGGCCTCTGCAACACGTTTTAATTTATTTTGTTTTGCTTTATGTAGCGCGAACTAGACCTGAGACTTCGGGTTTGAGAATGTTTTACGCGAGCACCAGTTTCGTTACAGATGGACACATTCATTTTTGTTAGGCACAGAGAGAGTGAATTGACCAGAATCGCAGGATGTTAAGCATCATTGCCGAGAGTCAAACCTGGTTCCCCAGCTTCGAGGTCGATCGCTTCAGCCGTAAGGCTACATCCTCTCCCCATTATGAAATAATTTGCATTTCTAACGTAACGTGATTTGAATGCAGAACCCGCACACTGCCCAGATGAACAGAGGGGCCCCTGCACACGTTTGTTGTCAGAAGTATAATGGCCTGTCACAGAGCTTCTACACACACACTGGCACTGGCCAGTCAGGCTGTGCCGACTTATCGCCACTGGCGCTGAAAGCAATTGGATCAGCACCACTGGTTGGGCGCTAGTACTATCGATAAAATGTTAAACACATTTTGACGCAGCGAGAGAGAGATACCTCACTGAGGTACTACTTACTTAGTGAGGCAACTCGAGGACTGGCAATTTATATGGGCCTCCCCTCGTTGCAACGATTCCTCCCGCAGCAAACACTGGCCCGTGCATGTTTGTGTGACTCCGCAGCAAAGGAGTGGCTGGTGTGCTGGGTTGCTGAGTAACTACTCTAGCGGCTGCTGCAGTCCGCGCTGTGTTCTGCTGAGCCATTGGTTGGGTCCTGGTGTGCGTTTGACATAAAATGACCCTGCCGGGGTCACGGTGGGAGCAGCGCGGTCATTACCACTACCTGCCTCCTGACACTTTACTCAAACTGCAGCCGCCTGCTTGCCGCTGCCGATGCACTGTCATGAATGTATACTCATTAATTATGCTGCAGCGCAGTGTCATGTTATATTGTAGCAGCTTAGAGCTACGGACTCGCCTCCAAGCCTGCCGGGAGCAGCACGCACCGCGCGATGCTACTCCAGACCATCTTTTGTTTCAATCATTAACTATTGGCACGTATTTACTTAGCGCTTCGCTTAACAGCTGAGGTGGCATTCTTATTCGTAACTTTGCATTTCAGTGCAGAGATGCAGACCACCACACGGAAATGTGTTAGTCTAACGCCTGATGTGCGGTACTTAGCAGGGCTGCCCGACCTCCTCCCCAGATTTACGAATACCTTGACAATGTTACCAAGAGCCAAGGAGCAATTTAATGCGTGATGTGCAGTAGTTAGCTTCTAAACCATATACAAGTGTGAATGTTTGTATAGTTCACCTGTGAACTAAATGACCTATTGGCAGGGCCATGGGAACTATGTGACAAGGGATGACTTAATTATGCAGATGGATATACTTAATTACGCTGCAAGAAAAGACCTAATTTATATGAGTAATGGTGTACATTTCATTTTCTGATAGGATTCCTTCATAATGTTTTCATTTTTATATGTTAAAATTGTGCCAATGAGGGAAACCTTTGTCCAGTGTTAACACCAAATACAGCAAAAAGCAACTGAAAGGTGAAAAGCTTTTCATTGTGCCGTAGCAACATGTGAGCGACATTTTTTGGTATGTCTTGGTTTGTTTGCGCTAAAACATTTTTGTTGTTGAAATCTGCAAATTATACAGCAGATGGTGGATTATTTTGCAGGGTATGCCCAGACGTGCTTTGCTAACTTTGCCACTGAATTCAAGCTAGCCTGGCTGATGAGCGGTAATACCCCGAAACCGGTCCCAGGATGCTTGTTTCGAGTCCTGAGAAGAGCTGGCTTGGCAGGTCGGGCTGGACTGTTCCCATGAGGCACAGGGTCAAGACTGATTTGCATATAGTTTTGTCTGAACTGTGGTCGCGAAGTGAGCTAAAGAACAATGATGGATTCAACCCAGATCTGTGAGAGGGGGGGGGGGAAGGGGGGAAGGGAGTGTCTGAAAAGTTTCAGCACTCAGTCCATCATCTCCTTGTGTTTGCAAATGCATGGCACCCATAGGTTTGCAGAAAGCACGACGTATGCAGAATCGCATAATTCCACTGGCACTGCTTCTACGTGTGCACAACCATGAGAAAACTGTACACAGGAGTGTGGGGTGGGTGTCCTACATATTGTTTCCCAGTAGGTTGGAGGGCCACACCTAGAATATGTGGTAGAAAACATGCGGCTGTGTTATTTATCCTGTCAGACCTGTGCCAAAATACTATGGAATCTTCTTTAGGCAAGGCGAGTGTTAATATGAACCTGCCTGCCCCACTAATCTGTCACTAGGAAGAAGTGCGTGGGCACAGTGACAGATTTAATAGTGATATTTTCATTTCTCCGGGCTTTGTTGTATTTCTCTGAAAGGGGCTCCAATGAAAGGGCGGGATTTATGTTTTACGAGGGGCGTTTTACACGACAAATTGCAAAACCGTGCGAACGCGAGTATGTGGAGACGACGCCCTCCGTTTTCTGCTGCTTGGTGTCCATGAGGTGACAAGTGACCCTCGGTATGCGAGTTGATGGCGAGGAAGAGCTGCGGTTTATGCTGAAGGGACGAGGAGACATCGGATGCTCTCTTCACGCTGCTAGGCTGGCTACCCGACCCTTGCAGCATTCTTTCCTCTATTCCTAATAAGGAAGGTTTGCACAGTTCCAGTCCAGCTGAGACTTTCCGAGAGCCCGGCGTAAAAAAATGTGTTCTGTGTTTTCGACAAGCCCCTTCTTAACCGCTTCATGTACTTCTGAAAAAATTCACAGCCCCAGCTTCAGGTCGAAGAAGACGGATAGTTGAATTTCCTTCCGCGTCTGGCTTTGCACTGCTCCTCGGAAGGGACGGAGCTGGTTCTAAGAAAGCACAAGGGTTTTCATTCTCGGATTCGGTCAGCGGGGGTCTCTGGCCGTACAGGGAACCTCCGCAGCCCCTGCCTGGCTGCATCTCCCGCACCTGATGCGCCGCCCCGGGACGGCGGCGCTGGGCAGCCTTTCAAAGCGTCACCACAGCCCGTTCGGCGGAGCTAGGAGGGACGCCGCAGGCAGAGACACGTTAATGGGTGAGCGGGCACAACCGTGTGTGTGTTCCTCAGGCTTTTGTGGCTGAAAAGATGGTGCTGTTTGCCAGTACGCGACTTTTCTTGACCCCCTCCCCTTCCAGAAGTTGCTGCATGCATGGGGCTGCGTTTGGAGCGGAACAGAGGCACACGCGCGGCGTTACAACGCCTCCGAGCAGCGCATAGACGCGCTTTGCTGCTGTTTGGAGAGTCCCAGCATGCTTGAATTGAAGTGTGGGTCTGGCACCAGCAGCTCCTCTGTAATGAGCAGCCATGGCGGGAAATAATTAAAGGCGGCGGATAATTAGGCCGCTTCTGGTCAGAACGTTTTAATTAGAGGGAGTCTGCAGCGCGGTGTCTCCGACTCCGTGGACTGTCTCGCAGCTCGTCGCAGTTGTGAAGTAGAGAGATGTGGCCAGGAACCAGATGTGTGCGTGCATGCTTCCAGCCTGAATCTTTGCCTCATCATGCGGGCAGGCTGCTCTCGCCTCTCCCGGCGGGGCTGAGCTGCTCTAGTCAAAATGTAGTCTGAGCTGGGCGTCTGTCTCACTCTGTCCTCCAGTTGATGTAACTCTAGCGATTGTTTCTGTTTTTCATAACAGGAGTGCTCGTGCTGTTTTTACTCCCTTCCTCAAAAACCCTACTGAGACGCGTATAACAGAGTTTCTCCAGGGAAAGAGCACAGTGTTGTTTTAGCTGGCAGGCCCCAAGAAGCAGTAGTTCATTGGCACTGCTGACTCTATTTCTAACAAGTTTAAAAGGAGAGCTTTTGCTGATAAATCGCTTACTGAGATTTAAAAAAAAAAAGCATTTCCTATATTGGCATAATGTCCCTGGCATCAGGTTTAGACAATAATTAATCATGTTAATTTGCTCTCATTGAAGCCAACCAATCCCTGTAGAAGTTTTAAATGAGCCGTAATAAATAGCTATTTCTGGACTTGGTTGTTGCAGCATAAATCTTTGGTCATCTACGTTACTCCTTGAGCGTTCCTTCCAATGACGCTGGAATCCGTATAACCCACTTGTGACCGGCCCACTGTTGACTAGGGGACAATCCAGGTGGCCAAACACTAGCTGTTATTGCATGCTGATTAATGAAGTGAAAGGGGTCTCCAGTTGGAGGACAGAACACAATGAACCAGTTTACATTAAATCTTTAATTTGTATTGCATGGGTGTAATTAAACTAAGTAATAGACCCCCAAGAGGATACGATGAGCCTGGTGTATCGAAGGGGTTTTGTTGTTCCGTCTCATGAGTACACAAGGTCCTATGTCCTCCACACACTGTCCCTGTATGTACAGTCCAGGAATGTGGTGCTACATAAACATGACCTGAAATCACACTGATTGTTGACCTTTTTTGATAATTAGAAGGCGTAAATTCCCAGTGTTTTCATTCTCAGAGGTTCGCATCACTGCACTTACTAGTTATGTTAGTGACAGACTGATTTGTGATATCAGGTATGAAGCGGTATCTCGGTGTTCCTCCTAGGGTATGTATCAACTTGATCTCCGATGAGCAACAACAATCGGAATCACTTGCACTGCTGGCACAGTTTACAAAAGGGCATTCATAGGCTTGGCTCTAACAGGCTCTCCGCCTTCATGGTAGAAGTGCATTGTTTGCTTAATGTGTATTGTGTAAGGGAGGAAAAAAGCCAGCAACGTTGTGGCATGCGGTGATTCATACAGTGTGTTTCGCAGAATAAGCATTTTACTGCATGGCTTGAAATTGTGCAGAAAAGGGAGATTATGCAAGCATTGTGTGCAATGAGGACTGTTTATTTTCCCAGATTTTATTATTGGTGGGCTGATCATGGTTGATCAAATAAGCTGTTTGTTCAGGGGAGGATCACAGATTCTTCCAGTGTGTGTGGCAGTGGGGAAGAAGGTAAGAGTCAACTCAGGAGGTCTTGTGTTAAACTTGTAAGCCTTTATTATCCGAAAAAGCTCTATTTCTTTGGTTGGTAGATCATAATCACAACTTGCTAAATATCCTCATCAGGGTTGGGAGCTGAGTGAGAACACCACCTGTGCCATACAAACGGTGGTAATTCAAGACAAATCTGTAATGATCTTGATTAAATGTGTTGTAAGATACAGGGGGCCTGGGTTTCTAGGCTCTCATTCCAGAAAATGTACAGCTGCCTTGAAACTGACTTGGATCGCAATCTTCTCCTGTTGGGTGATGGATGCTAAGTGGAAACTCTTCTTTTTTTAATCGGCTCTCAACCCTTGTAAGTTCTGTAGCGTTTGTGGCCATGGCCCACTCACTTTAGCCGATACAGTAGAACTCCTGACAATAGAGATGTCATTTATGAGCTACTCAAGTGTTGCCATGCCCATGGACATTTTAGGAAAGATCATAGTACTCAGGTCATCTAAACGTTATAGCTTAGGACCCTAGTTACTATTGGTAAAATATTTTTGTAATGTTATTTTCTAGGATGATCTATGGTCTTTTCTGAAGCTTAATAACACAAAAAAGAAAATATTTTTTTTTGTCTGCACAAACCTGTAATTAAAAAAGGCTCAAAAGTATTTGTCAATTTCATGGTTGATGTTATTTACTTAATGTTAGGTAAGCAAAACTGGGTTGCTGAAACGTTCCTTAGTGAAGGAATTGTGTGTATCTGGCGTGACCGAGGGTGTAGATGTGACACCTTTGGGCATCCATTTTGTTGGATGTATTTGCCTCACACACCCATATGGGTGTCATGCTTCATCATCGGCGTTTGCTCCTCGTCGGGGAGGCGGTGCAACCCCCGACGGGCTCACCTCTATGAGGGGCTCTTTAGCGGAGATCTTTTAAATCCAACAGCCTTATGGTGAAGTGCGGGTGTGTGGGTAATGAAGCAAGTAGCCTAGGGGGTGATTAAAATGTAGAGGGGGGTACCGGAAACAACTTTATTCTGGGGGTCTCCCGCTACAATTAAAAGCGTGAATCTAACTCGCTAGGTGCCAACCAATTAGGTCTATTGGCCCTAGATGAGATTAGGAGAGGAATTGGTCAACATGTTTCTTGCGTAGGGCTATTACCCGCGATTCATCAGGACCTATCAGGTGTAGAAAATAAAGAAATACATTTATTAAACAACATGCTACTGTCATGTGTATACAACCAATTGTGTGGGAGTTGGTTACCTCTGTTGTATTTTCCTATGCCTAAAGGTCAGGGAAGATATGCCACATGGGCGTTCGGCGGGTTACTATACAACAATTCGTAAGGGAGGGTCGGAGGGAGGTGTTTAATGACAAAACAGGCTAATACCCCCTGTGTGAACTATTTATATAACAACAAAGCCTGTAAGTCAATTGGTGCTGAGGTATAATGGTTGACACTGGTGATTTTGCATAAGAGTGAATAGGAAGAACGACTATCAACAGTGGCTGATTAAGTCCTATCAGCCCACCAGATGGCGGAGCCTCATCATGTAGGACTCCAGTACCAAGGTAGGAGTGCAGTCGCCCAGTTGTAATTTGACGACGCAACCCCAAACCATGGTATGGTCACCACAGTTGTTAGACCAAAGAGTGAGGCTGATATGTGCAGTGCAAAAAATAAATGAAGTGAAGTGTGTTAAAATGGCTATCGAGGCAAACAAAGACCTTTATTCGCGTTTGCCTGGACGTCAGATAAAAATAGTGAATTAACAGTGTGAAAGAATCACTGTTTAGCTTGCTTAGTAGAAGACGAAGTAAGATATATAAAGGGCCAACATGTTTCTGCCTTAACGTGAAGGGTCACTGGCATTCGTCAGGGCCTATGTCAAAAACTGCTACTGCAAGGGCACTATGATATGTGCAAAACTTTATAAGAAATTAGATTACAGAACCATCCTACCACATCTTCTCAGTATTTGTTCTGGTGATGCGGTAGGTCTTTCCTATATAGGAAAAAAAGAAAAAACAGAAAAGAGAAGAACAATGTAGACATTGCATATAATTCTTGCTCAAAATTCAATCTGCATCAACCATTCACAAGTGGATGATATAACTGTGCAAAACCAGTGAAAACTCAAGATACCCTCAGACTGGGCCATCACTAATTAATGATAGTCAAATGTGAAATGCATTGCATTATGTCACTCAAGGGTTAACGAGATGTACAAAATAAAAGTGTTGTCACTTACCCAGCTGTGTGTGGGAAGTGAACCTCACCTCACCCGGCAACTGCTCGGACGGATAAGGCACCGCTCTAAACACATGAAGACAAACTCTGTAAAAGGTGCTCGTCTAGAGGACACGGCCTCTGTGTATTATTAAAAACCCACATACTTTCTCACCTGTCTATCACATGTATCCCACCGGTGTCTAAGGTGGCCACATCTAGTGACTATGACATACTACCCCTTTCAGTGTACTTATTAGGAGTACTAAGGCAACTACTGTGCCAAGTAATGATGGTAATTAATGATGGTTAGAACTAGTAGATAAGTAGTCACATGTTATTTAACAACAAAAATCTAGACAGCAGAATAATGGTATTGTTTACTGCTGTTCAAAACTAGTGGAAGGCACTCACTACATTTTTATCTGTTCAATAGGGTAAACCAAGGTAAAAGAATCTACCCTCAACTCATTGACCCCTTAAGTCTCTATAACCCAGGTCACTCCTTACCTGTCCGTCGGTACCTTGAGGCTCAATGACGAGCCGAAGGGGAGGCACCGATCGGACGGTCTGGCGTCTATTTATAGCGCCACTGAATCACTAATAGGGCTCAGCTGGGTTTCTTAGTCGAAGCGTTTGATTGCGCGAAACGGAGCTGCTGCACCCTCGCGCATGCGCTCAACTCGTCTCTAAACTCGCGCGCATGCCTGAAAACAGGGACGCGTGGTAGCGCATCGCGCGCATGTCTATTTTTACTGCGCTTGCATTGAGTGGCGAGACACTGCTGTCTTGCGCTTGCGCGTTGTGACATTGATACAGCACTGTATATTACGAAATGATACACAGTGATGGCGCGGTTGAAATGCTGGTAGCTCCGCGATCTGGTCGCTTAATCACAGGGCAGGAGCCATGTATGAACTAATAAATCCACGACCTGTTTATAAATAACCGGGCAATAGCCAAGTTAAAACAAGCATAGTTAGGAGTACTCTTTTTCTAATGACCCAATAGTTAGTACCTGAACCTAGGGGGCGTAATTGGACCCTGTACTGCAAAGTCGGCAGTGACTCAATATAGGGCTGAGATGTAAAGAAAGTCCTGGAACATCTACCATGGAGACCTATACCCCATCTATAGACGTTAAGTCATAGTTGGTGTAGGTCAGTCAATGATCTGCTGTAAGGTCAAAGGTGAGACCATGATAAGTTGTCTGCTGTAAAGTCAGGGGTAAAACCATGGACTATCTAAAACTTAGGAACCTGAAGATAGTTAGCAAAGAGCCTGGTAAGGTCAGTGCCACCAAAATGTAGCAGTCTCCAGCTCGTTACATAACTCGTAGTGACAACGAAGAGCACCAGATGGCAAGTGGACCATTTAGATGGATACCCATGGAATATTGTCATTCAATCCATCGACATCGGAATGTAATCTATAAATCCACCGTTGCTCTTTAACAAAGAGGAAATGGGAGACATTGGTGATGTGTGGAGGGATGTATGGCTGTTCCAGCACTATCCAAAACAAATCCTCAGGTTTATGTTTTGCTTCAAGGAAGTGATTGGTTAGGCCTGTAGATTGCTTCCTGCACCGGATTGTGCTTTTATGTTCACTGATACGAGCCTTGATCATCCGCGTTGTATGGCCCACGTACTGTTTTTTGCAAGGGCAGGTGATCAAGTAAATTAGTTTCTCTGAATTACAGTTCGTATGTTTTGTCAGTTTCCAGGGTCTATTGGTGCCAATGTCTACTGTTAGGGTTTTGCGTGTCTGTGGGCACGCAGCACAATTCCCACACGGGTAATGACCTTGAACTGGATTGCTGTTCCAGAGAGTATTAGTAATTTGTCTCGTATCGGTGCGAGGTCTAGTGTGCACCAGATTATCCCGAATGGAGGGTCCTCTTTTGAATGCAAACAAAGGGCGAGGTATTGTGCCTGCTGCTGTATTGAGAATTTTCCAATGCTTAAGTATAGTTTTCTTTACTTGATTGGAAGATGTAGTGAAGGTTTGAACCATCGTCATCTGGTCTCTTGTGGTCTCTGGCCTCTTGTGTTCCAGAAGTGCCTCTCGATTGTTATTAAAGGCTCTCTTCCGCGCTTGACTTATTAGGTGACTAGGATAATGCCGATCTTTCAGGTTGTGAGCTAGTGCTTTGGCATGTTGTTCGTATAGTTTGTTGGACGAACAATTCCTCCTCACCCTGAGAAATTGGCCAACAGGTAAATTCTCACGAAGGGATTGAGGGTGAAAACTCTGGTATGACAAAAGAGAGTTGCGTGCCATTGGTTTCTTAAAGAGCTCACTCTGTAAACCTCCTTCTGCCGGAAAGATCTGGAGATCCAGGTACGCCAATTTCTCTTTGCTGCTCTCCATGGTGAACTTAAGGAACTGATTCCTAGAGTTTAACCAGGTGTGAAAGGATGAAACCTCCGTTGACGTCCCTCTCCAAATTACCAGAATGTCGTCGATGTAACGTTTCCACAGTACCACCTGATGGATAAAGGGGTTACTGTGGTTCAATACGTGATCCTGTTCAAACTGGTGCATGTATAGGTTTGCCAAGCTTGGCGCAAAGACACTACCCATTGAGGTCCCTGAGACCTGGAGGTAGAGATCGTTTTTATATTGAAATTTTTTTTTTCCATCATTGCGATCCTCGCACACTCCATAATGAAAGCGACGGGTGTAATGGTGTCCATTTGCTTAGATTCTAGGAGGCTCCTGATGCAATCCAAAGTTTCTTGTTGAGGGATTGACGTATACAACGATTCAACGTCGAAACTCACCAAGAGGTCTGTCTCAACGTCGAATTCCACATTGGCCAGAAGTCTCAACACATCACACTGGTGATGTGTTGAGACTTCTGGCCAATGTGGAATTCGACGTTGAGACAGACCTCTTGGTGAGTTTCGACGTTGAATCGTTGTATACGTCAATCCCTCAACAAGAAACTTTGGATTGCATCAGGAGCCTCCTAGAATCTAAGCAAATGGACACCATTACACCCGTCGCTTTCATTATGGAGTGTGCGAGGATCGCAATGATGGAAATTTTTTTTCAATATAAAAACGATCTCTACCTCCAGGTCTCAGGGACCTCAATGGGTAGTGTCTTTGCGCCAAGCTTGGCAAACCTATACATGCACCAGTTTGAACAGGATCACGTATTGAACCACAGTAACCCCTTTATCCATCAGGTGGTACTGTGGAAACGTTACATCGACGACATTCTGGTAATTTGGAGAGGGACGTCAACGGAGGTTTCATCCTTTCACACCTGGTTAAACTCTAGGAATCAGTTCCTTAAGTTCACCATGGAGAGCAGCAAAGAGAAATTGGCGTACCTGGATCTCCAGATCTTTCCGGCAGAAGGAGGTTTACAGAGTGAGCTCTTTAAGAAACCAATGGCACGCAACTCTCTTTTGTCATACCAGAGTTTTCACCCTCAATCCCTTCGTGAGAATTTACCTGTTGGCCAATTTCTCAGGGTGAGGAGGAATTGTTCGTCCAACAAACTATACGAACAACATGCCAAAGCACTAGCTCACAACCTGAAAGATCGGCATTATCCTAGTCACCTAATAAGTCAAGCGCGGAAGAGAGCCTTTAATAACAATCGAGAGGCACTTCTGGAACACAAGAGGCCAGAGACCACAAGAGACCAGATGATGATGGTTCAAACCTTCACTACATCTTCCAATCAAGTAAAGAAAACTATACTTAAGCATTGGAAAATTCTCAATACAGCAGCAGGCACAATACCTCGCCCTTTGTTTGCATTCAAAAGAGGACCCTCCATTCGGGATAATCTGGTGCACACTAGACCTCGCACCGATACGAGACAAATTACTAATACTCTCTGGAACAGCAATCCAGTTCAAGGTCATTACCCGTGTGGGAATTGTGCTGCGTGCCCACAGACACGCAAAACCCTAACAGTAGACATTGGCACCAATAGACCCTGGAAACTGACAAAACATACGAACTGTAATTCAGAGAAACTAATTTACTTGATCACCTGCCCTTGCAAAAAACAGTACGTGGGCCATACAACGCGGATGATCAAGGCTCGTATCAGTGAACATAAAAGCACAATCCGGTGCAGGAAGCAATCTACAGGCCTAACCAATCACTTCCTTGAAGCAAAACATAAACCTGAGGATTTGTTTTGGATAGTGCTGGAACAGCCATACATCCCTCCACACATCACCAATGTCTCCCATTTCCTCTTTGTTAAAGAGCAACGGTGGATTTATAGATTACATTCCGATGTCGATGGATTGAATGACAATATTCCATGGGTATCCATCTAAATGGTCCACTTGCCATCTGGTGCTCTTCGTTGTCACTACGAGTTATGTAACGAGCTGGAGACTGCTACATTTTGGTGGCACTGACCTTACCAGGCTCTTTGCTAACTATCTTCAGGTTCCTAAGTTTTAGATAGTCCATGGTTTTACCCCTGACTTTACAGCAGACAACTTATCATGGTCTCACCTTTGACCTTACAGCAGATCATTGACTGACCTACACCAACTATGACTTAACGTCTATAGATGGGGTATAGGTCTCCATGGTAGATGTTCCAGGACTTTCTTTACATCTCAGCCCTATATTGAGTCACTGCCGACTTTGCAGTACAGGGTCCAATTACGCCCCCTAGGTTCAGGTACTAACTATTGGGTCATTAGAAAAAGAGTACTCCTAACTATGCTTGTTTTAACTTGGCTATTGCCCGGTTATTTATAAACAGGTCGTGGATTTATTAGTTCATACATGGCTCCTGCCCTGTGATTAAGCGACCAGATCGCGGAGCTACCAGCATTTCAACCGCGCCATCACTGTGTATCATTTCGTAATATACAGTGCTGTATCAATGTCACAACGCGCAAGCGCAAGACAGCAGTGTCTCGCCACTCAATGCAAGCGCAGTAAAAATAGACATGCGCGCGATGCGCTACCACGCGTCCCTGTTTTCAGGCATGCGCGCGAGTTTAGAGACGAGTTGAGCGCATGCGCGAGGGTGCAGCAGCTCCGTTTCGCGCAATCAAACGCTTCGACTAAGAAACCCAGCTGAGCCCTATTAGTGATTCAGTGGCGCTATAAATAGACGCCAGACCGTCCGATCGGTGCCTCCCCTTCGGCTCGTCATTGAGCCTCAAGGTACCGACGGACAGATAAGGAGTGACCTGGGTTATAGAGACTTAAGGGGTCAATGAGTTGAGGGTGGATTCTTTTACCTTGGTTTACCCTATTGAACAGATAAAAATGTAGTGAGTGCCTTCCACTAGTTTTGAACAGCAGTAAACAATACCATTATTCTGCTGTCTAGATTTTTGTTGTTAAATAACATGTGACTACTTATCTACTAGTTCTAACCATCATTAATTACCATCATTACTTGGCACAGTAGTTGCCTTAGTACTCCTAATAAGTACACTGAAAGGGGTAGTATGTCATAGTCACTAGATGTGGCCACCTTAGACACCGGTGGGATACATGTGATAGACAGGTGAGAAAGTATGTGGGTTTTTAATAATACACAGAGGCCGTGTCCTCTAGACGAGCACCTTTTACAGAGTTTGTCTTCATGTGTTTAGAGCGGTGCCTTATCCGTCCGAGCAGTTGCCGGGTGAGGTGAGGTTCACTTCCCACACACAGCTGGGTAAGTGACAACACTTTTATTTTGTACATCTCGTTAACCCTTGAGTGACATAATGCAATGCATTTCACATTTGACTATCATTAATTAGTGATGGCCCAGTCTGAGGGTATCTTGAGTTTTCACTGGTTTTGCACAGTTATATCATCCACTTGTGAATGGTTGATGCAGATTGAATTTTGAGCAAGAATTATATGCAATGTCTACATTGTTCTTCTCTTTTCTGTTTTTTCTTTTTTTCCTATATAGGAAAGACCTACCGCATCACCAGAACAAATACTGAGAAGATGTGGTAGGATGGTTCTGTAATCTAATTTCTTATAAAGTTTTGCACATATCATAGTGCCCTTGCAGTAGCAGTTTTTGACATAGGCCCTGACGAATGCCAGTGACCCTTCACGTTAAGGCAGAAACATGTTGGCCCTTTATATATCTTACTTCGTCTTCTACTAAGCAAGCTAAACAGTGATTCTTTCACACTGTTAATTCACTATTTTTATCTGACGTCCAGGCAAACGCGAATAAAGGTCTTTGTTTGCCTCGATAGCCATTTTAACACACTTCACTTCATTTATTTTTTGCACTGCACATATCAGCCTCACTCTTTGGTCTAACAACTGTGGTGACCATACCATGGTTTGGGGTTGCGTCGTCAAATTACAACTGGGCGACTGCACTCCTACCTTGGTACTGGAGTCCTACATGATGAGGCTCCGCCATCTGGTGGGCTGATAGGACTTAATCAGCCACTGTTGATAGTCGTTCTTCCTATTCACTCTTATGCAAAATCACCAGTGTCAACCATTATACCTCAGCACCAATTGACTTACAGGCTTTGTCGTTCGGCGGGTTAGGCACAACGGGGTAGAACCTTCAGGTATGGCTCATGCTTCCCGTGTCCTTGCTGGTGCACCTACCCTGCGCCGCGGAGCTCGGATATATTATTATATTTACTTAATGTTGGCACTTTCTTTTGTCAAGTACTAGTTAATATCTTAAGCTTGAACATTTCGTTGAAGAAGTATATAGTGTTGAAAGATTTTCTGTAATATTATATGCCCTGTAGGATTATAACGCATTGTATGTTGTGATGGTTCACAGTGATTTGATAATGGTAATAAATTCACGACTACATAATCTAAACAAATAATATCTTTTGTTAGGAGATGGGGGGAGAAGAAAAAAGACACTCAAACAGGAATGGAAAAGTAGAACTATTTCTCATTGTCCTCTTCACTCTGATAAAAAAAAAGGAAAATGCATTTTTGGGGGAAATGTTCACCAAAAGTGAAACAAAGAATTACTAAGCAGAACTACGTATGTGATGAATGGCCCAAGAAAAATGTATGTGACCCAAAACTTGTTAGGGAACTAATCAGAGTTATGTATTTGTGTTACTGAAGTCTGTTCAGATATTTACAGTAGTTATATGCAAGCATGGCCTAGTAAGGGAATGGAGTAGCCATGTTTCTCTAGAGCTCCTCCAAGTCCCTCAAAAAGTGGGTGAGCTCTACCTCGCTTAGACAATAAACGGGCAGAATTGATTGAGTCTCATGTGGAGAGCCAGAGTATATGTTGCAACGGTGAGCCTTACAACCAGGGTCAGCAATAAAGAAAATAGGTGCACACATTGCGATGCACAAAGGGTGGCTGGCTAGTAGACATCATGGAAGGTCATGGTCGTGCAACAGCAAGGGGACCATGTGTCGTGACAGGGAGGGCCCTATCTAAAAAGTGGCATGCCTAGCTCTCACACAATATTTGGACCATCCAGTGCCCCTAAGACAGTCAAATAGCAGAGGCAGCGGCAGCACAAGAATTAAATTGATCATGATTACTAATCAGGGTCTCACATATCCTATTCTTAAATCAAACTACGTTTTAATATGTTATGCACTGAGATTGAGCTCATTGCTCCATGAGCTCTTGCCATCATAGTCTATTGTCTTGACCTTTTCAATCACTAAGACTGTCTTCAACAATAGGAGATATAACAACGAAACCTAGGCGTCTAAAAATGAGAAGATCTCTTACTAGAACCCAAATGTCGCAAGCAGTGACTTGTTTGGGTTTAGGAGAACAACGTCCAAGTAATTCAAAAGTAGGACAGCTAATTACACAGGACCATCAGTGATTGTGAATCGAACCATCCACTGGTATGTAGGATTCCCATCAACATCTTGCAATGATCAATATTATCATTTGGTCTTCCTTCCAGGGTCGTATGTCTCTAGATCATTGAGATCAAATTGCGTACCCTCTGCCAGAGTCAAGTTCTGACCCAACAATCACTTCAAGACCATTTGAACATTGTATGATGGGATCAGGTGCAGTGCAAAAAACAAAAATAATAGTGAATAGAAGTGGTGAATTAAAAAGGATAGGGGAGCAGGAAAGAATTTTATTAAGCCCTGTCCACTTCCTAATAAAACAAAGAACAGTGCAATAAATCTAACAGTTTAAACAAATGACTGCATGGTGACCAACATGTTTCAGCCTTACGGGAAAGGTGCCCCAGGCTTTCTTCAGGGCCTCTGTTCTAAATAGTAATGCTACTGCAAGTGAGAAATGAAACAAATGTGAAAAAGGATATAGTTAACCAGAAAACTGTTTCTTTTCCTCCATGTCACTTTATATCTGTAATAACAAAAGACACAGAAACAAATGATATACTGTGTTAACACTGTCCCACTCAACTTGCAACTGTCTAGAGAATATTAAAAAACTTTATTGCTCACCTAGAATGACCGGGGACCAGACCTCACCTCTCCTGGACCATACTCAGGAATTGAGGCCACGCTCTGTAGAGGTAAAAACCAAGAACTAGATATAGTGGTGAGCTGCATTATGTTCAGACTCCTCCCCAAGGCAGGAAAGTGGGAGAACGAGTTAAGTTGTAAATTCTCAGGGAAGGTGTATACACTTTTCAAAGTCAGGTGAATAAGGGAAAGGGTAAAGTGACCGAAAGAATCCCATACTGGTAATACACACCAGTGAAATTGCATGAAATTAGATCAGTACAATGCCAAAGAGGTTATGGGGAGAAGGGCCCCTTGACCTACCTAATATGGCAATGCCCTATCCCGAATAGATACTGGCTGAAGGCGCTGAACACGATTTGATACAATCTTTGGATCCTCCGTCTTGAGATTCAAAAAAATGCACAATCGTCCGGTGCCCAAACCCACAAACTTCGCTTCTGAAATTTGATTGAGGGAAGCAGATAGTAATGCCCCTCTTTTGCTTGTCTCGCTGCACAATTACATTATTGGACAAGGAGGTTCTAGAAATAAAGGTTTTATAGGGTTTGGGAAGTGTTTGGTATGTAAGATCTCACCATGTCTATAGGGAGAAGCCCAGAGAAATACAACACTAA